>NC_140439.1:30343902-30916402 GCF_963576455.1 Neolamprologus multifasciatus | reverse complement strand
GATTTCTACAGCAAAACACCACAGAATTATGTTTAAGTCAATGTGAGGTGTCCCTGAAATGGTTATTCCATAAAGTACAAGTTTATAGTTTAGCTACCGTAAACAACAAAAAGGCAGAGCACAGTGCACAGAACGAGAACATGTAGGCTACTGCATATATCTAAAACACATAAAACATGGAAACAAAGCAGAAATACTAGGCACAATATTATACAATAATGACAAAATGGTTCTCCTGCTCAGTGGACTTTGTATTTTTGGCTACAGATTTACATGGACGTCACAATAAATGCTCTTACTTGCTGTGTGACAGAGGGTGAACTTCTTTATAGCCTCTATCATCTTCCGATGTGTTCTGCTGCTTTCCTATAATTTTATTTCTGCAATTTGCAATACTGCCATACTTCCTTACTTCTCATCAATTAGCAGCCTGTAGTCCCACTTATCTGTGCAGATTTCTCCATGTTTAGTTGTTGTACACATAAGTTTATAAATGTGTTCTACAATTCATAAATATGACTTTAACCCATGAGCTATTCTCTGTATGATGACTCATACCATAATTGATCTACCTACTTTAGACATAAAACCATTTGCTGAGATGTGCTAAAACATCTGCAAAAATGGCTTTTATTTTGTTCATAAATACATTTTTATTATGCTCAAAGAAATGCGTGTTTTACTGTATCATATGTTTTAATTCTTAGAACTGAAGCTGAACTGAACAGAAAACAGCATGACGTGTCTGTCGCTGGATAGATGTGGGATCTGCATTGTTGCAAATATCAAGTAAGTGATAGTATTGTGAGGTCACCTTGCACGTCAGAAATACGTGCACATAATCTACACCCATATGAGTGATTTTCAGGTTTGTATTTTTGTTTTAAATCCAAGTCATGTCAGAAAATCAACCATTCTCTCTCAGATCACCCTTTTTCTCCGGTTATACCAGCAAACAGGACTAATGGGATGACCTGTATTACATTACAAAAAAAAAATTGGTAATGATTTAACTTAGCACACACTACTCATTAACAGCAAATCACACCCTAATACTGCAGTACATCCTACCAATTACTGTCATGCTACAGGCAGTGCGGAGATCAACTGTACAATCGTTAGCTTATATTAGGCAACAGACAGTGAGAAGAGGATGCCACAGGGGTAATGTGAATCTTCACACTTGTTGCAAGCAAAACGAAGACAATTATTTTAATTGCACTGCACCCAGCTATGTGCAGTCTGCAGTAGTGAGTGTCCCTGATCCTTGTGATATATTGCTGCAGTGTCCATGAATTCAACGGTTGCCTCTTAGAGATCTGGGGTATGGCCTCAGTGTACTTTATGATGTTTTGCTGTGTAAAAAAAAAAAAACCTTAAAAAACACGCCTTCAGTCTTGTTCCCAGTAAAGCATTCAGATATACAGTAGCTAAAGGCCCCACTGCAGCAGTTTTTCATGTTAACATAATCCAGAGTGATGGCTGGTTAATTTGTTTCGCTATTCTAATAACCTTGCATATAAATAGTTACTACCAGCATGTGTATTTCATGCATTTTCACCTCTTGAGCCTCGGAGGAAATTAGCATTTGAATTCGTAATCATGTCCCTTTTAAGTTGCATCACATGCAGCGGCTGAAACGAGGAGACAATTAACCTGCACAGCTAAGTGGACAAGAGACTCTGACAAAAATAGCTCAGAGGAAAATGAAGTCAAGTTGCATATTTCACATGCTGTTCTAATCGGGTTGGCTATGGATAAAGACTTCATCATCCAATCATAGGTAACATGACTTGTAATATGATAAAATTTCAATACACAGCTGTAATGCACCTCTTTCAATAGAATGTAACATGCTTTACCCATGGGAATTGGCTTACTTACAACACCTATTTATGTATCTATCTGTGAAGGGAATGTTTATATGTGATATAAAGAACAAATTCCACCTATGTGGGAGAAAATAATACTGTTTGTGTCACAGGGACTGTCCTTACAATAACAAATAGATCATATGTAGCTGCTGACAGGTAAAAATCTTTCTTTTCTCCAATGTGTGAGCTAAGAAAAGCAGACTTATTTTTCCAGGATGACAACATATTTTCACCATCTTCCAAAGTGTTTTGAGTGGATTGTAGGGCCCTGAGGTGGTGAAAAATGGTATCAGCTCCCAGAGGAGCATGTAATCCTTCAACTTATTTGAAAGCATGAAAATCACCAAAGAAGGATTTAGGTTTTAATGTCCCCTCCTATACTGAACACATAAGACAATGCAGAAAAAAAGGCATTGCAGGTCTAAACAAAGAAGTTGTGAGGGTATGGTTTGAATTTTGGTTTCATGTTTCAGAATATTAAACTGGCAAAAAGAAGAGTTAATTTTGTGGCTAACTGGTATGAAGGTGGGTCCTAAAAGGTACACTGCTATTGTGGGTTTAACACTGAATGGGGACCGTGATTTTATATCAATCATTTAAGACAGTCTTCAGGCCATCATATGAACAGGATCATAATTTTTCATAGATTTCTGCACAATCAGATTTTTTTTGAAACCTTAGTGGTCCAAGGTCCAAAGAAAGTGTGTTTAACAGCCCAGGACATCAGCTCATTTTTCCGAGTCCCGAAAGTTTCATAATCAGTGTATTCTTCATTGTTTCTTTTACCCAAATCCCATTCACTGCAAAAAGTTGTGTTACCACCATCAAATATCAAAAAGAGGCCAGTATTTTAAGATTAAAGGCAGTTCATTTGAAAGTGCTGCAGGACCTAGCAAGAAACTAATGATTTAGATAACTTTCCCCACAACTTGTGGAAAGTTATGTTCATGCTCTTCTTTCTCCCATTCTTTGTGCTTTACATGTTTATCAATCCATTCATGTACAAAAGGATTTTATAACTGCAAATGCAGCAAAAGAACAGTAGTTAGAATGCATGAATGGCCTAGCTTAAATTAATAAATGGATAATTAATCCTTAATAAATCTTTCAGAGAGCTGAGAGAATAATTTTTTTTCATCGCAAATGAAAACGGCAAGAGAATCCTCATTTCTATACCATCTATAATAATTCCATATTAATGAACACTATGTAATTAAATATAAATCTATCTATCTACCACGTCTAGCACGTCTACCATATGCACACAGAAAAAAAGAATGGTTTTACAATTACTGTAGCATTGCCTCCATGACACACTGAAATAATTTAATATATTTATTTTCCATGTAGCTCTAAACAGACTGGGTTTGTGTAAGGAGTCTGTCGTGTTGTACAAAGTAAAATATCATGAGAGGTGGCTCATAGGGACAGAAAGTCAGGGTTATTATTAATAAGTGGAGGAGAAAGAACATTATGCTCGCAAGCTGGCTCATGAGCCAGCAAATTGAGCTTGCAAATACTAAAGCACCATAGAGATAAGTCATTAAGATGCCCAGAATGAAACTAAGAAACTGGATTATCATAAAAAAGGACTTTGTGTGATTTTGGAATTTCTTCTTCTTCTTGTTTTAGTTTGCAAAACAGTAAAAACCTTCTTGTGTTTGAACAAAAGCATTTAGTCAGGTTTGCTACTCTGTTAGTGGCTGTAAGTGGAACCATTAGAAAATGTATGAACCTTTAAACCAAGGTCTCTATTTCCAAAAGCAAATGGCTCAGCTACTTCATCTATCAGTCTGTGAAATGTATTTTCTTTTCTCTTGAAGTCACAAAGGTAAAATGTCAGGTATGTTGAAGCACTTATGGTTTTGCCAACACCAGCAATGCGGTATTCAGAGCCTGAAGAAGCAACTTGAATAGGAAATGTTTTTTTAAAGCTAAGTTAGTTGCTAGTGAAAGCCAGACACTGTCAGCTACTGCTCAAATAGTACATATAATCATCAGTGGTAGCCCCCGGATACCCTGCTATTCAAATCATGTGATAAATTATGTGATGAAAGCATCAGCAGCTCCAACGTTTTGATATGCGGAGCCCCGTGATAACGATTCATGGTTCCCTTCTTCAAGAAGTCGTTTGGGGTTGAACTGAAGTGATTACCAGAAAGTATTGTCTTGTCAAGGATGTCTCATATTACCTGTATTATCTGTCTGTTGTTCAAGGGCAAGCTTCTGTAAGTGTTCAAAAAAACATTTCTCTAAATATATATATTAGCCTTGAATTAGTCAAGGAAACAAAGGAAGAAAGAAGCATCTTCCTATAAGCCAGATGTGGTGTTGGGGTGTCCTTTTCATTTCACCCTTAATCTCAGGGAAAGTGTCACAGAAGTACTGAGCAGGAGGTCACTGACCTCACAGGTCACCTATTTCCTGCAGCACGTTCTATCTCCACATTTGAAGCTTGGTTTGTGATTACAATGAAAATAAGGTATATAGCTGAATGGTGTTTTTAAAAGCAAAAAGGACTAGCCAGCAAATGGGTGAGACCAGAAGATAAATGGTAAGACTTTAGCGTCTGTAATACCATTTTGCACCTTGGCTTTGTCTGCGCATGAGTGTTTACAGTATATGATTCTGAGCATATTTTTACATTTGATAAACGATAGCATTATCACATCTGTTTATGGACCCATAGACAAAACCAAAAAAAGCCTACAAAGCATGCTTGAATACAAAACAAGTGTTTGAGATTCACCAGTGTTACTTTATTAATGCTGAAAAACTGCTAAAGTATGGCACCAGTAGGGTTGCAACAGAGATAAGAATGTGAAAAAAAGCAATTTCCGAAAGCAAGATCTAACTAATCAACAACTCTCTTTTCCAGCCCATCTGATATACAAATTGTGCCTAATGAACCTTGCAAAATCAATTACCTAGGTAATACTTTGCATGCAAGGGAAACCAAACACAGAATGCACGATGCATACGTAAACAGACATTACTCACTGCAGATTATTTTGCTTCATTTACATTGCATTAGCACCAGAAACGGAAAACTGACTGGTGCATATTCCTCAATCATGTTCATTTCATTAAAATGCAACCAGGCCAGATAGAGAAACCATACACACCTAACAGCTAGTCAGAACATTCATTACAACAAATGCTGTCATTTGATTAATGTTACAATGTAGAGTGGACAAACAAATATTAAGTGTGTATTTTGAACTAGCTAGCGCACAAAATAATGCAGCATAAAGTAGTTAAGCGCCTGATAGATGATGGTACTCCTTTCTGCTAATAAAATCTGTTTTACATGCCTGTTTAGCACTGACACGATGAAATCAAATAGTGCACTGTACATGGTGAAGATAACATTTTTAATGTATTCTATACCATAATGTATTTTGTATTCAGAGAGAAATTGTTCTTTGTAGTGCCTCGAGACCTTGATTAAACATATATCTAGACTTTATCAGGCTTCTGATAGCGAGTCATTTCCAGAATAAATAGACTTTTGTAAAATGTTCCGAGGCTAATAATGGGAAGAGGTATGGTACACAGTTTGGGTATAAATCATCCTTCAGAGCTTACTTTTGTGCTTTTACAAAAAAGTAGTGTAGTATATGATCAACAATATGTCATTCCCAGTAAAAAAGTTGTTGAATTGTCAGACTTAAAAAAAAAAAAAAAGCTGATCTACAGCTCTTCTGCAAAGTAACATAGTGGAGAAATTTCAGTTTCTGAGCAGTGGGGCACAAATCTAAATCTGGCGTCATGAATTATTAAAGCCCACTTTATGGAGCTTTCTTCAGAGAAGAATATCCAGCACAGAATAGTACAAGCTTGAGATGAAATGGAGCAGAGTAAAAGAGCCCAATGTGATGCCAAAAGTATTTCCACCATAAGTGTTCAGTGTTGTTTTGCACTTGAACAGAAAAAGAGCTTTATGGCAGAAAAAAGAGGGAGTGGTCAGCCAGTCTGTCTCATCACTTAAATGCACACACAAAGGAAATGAGAAAACTTGGCATATATCCTTTGAGATGGCAAGATGATGACTAAAGAACAGATTTACCTCTCCTGAATATCACTAGACAATAAATAGCTTTCGTTTGGAGGTGAGTGTCAATTGTGGATGAATCTCTTCTCTTGGTGTCATCCAACTCTGCATGCCTTTGTGAAATTGCTTTTTGAGTCTGAGCTGCATTTATAAAACATTTTATCTTATCCCTAAAAGTATTTCTAAATGGCATTTCAGTTGAGTCCCTGCAGGGAAGCTATATACAAAAGTCTTTTATGGGCTTTTTATCCATTTGATTTGGAATGTGGAGTGTTTGGATCGCACACTTGTTTCAAAGCACACACTACATCAAAGGGCATCTTTAGTTTCTCACAGTGTAAATTCAAGACATGTAAAAGAATCTTAAAACAAAAATGGAAATTTACTGGATGAATGCAGTGGGGAATAAATGTTTATCAGTCACTTAGACGGAACCATTGTCACAAAGCTTACCCAACAAGGGCCTTAGTGGGGTGAGAGCGTACACCAGCTGACACATGGATGAGATGCTGGGTACACCCTGGACAGACCACCAGTCCATAACAAACAGACGGGCAACAATGAATACTCATCTGCAACAAGCCAGCCAATTGAGAAGTGCAAATTAGCATAACATGGATATCACTGGACTTCTGGAGAAAACCGATACAGACACAGGGAGAACAAAGTCCACATATAAAGGTCCCCTGTGGTAGGTTTGAGCCAATAATTTTCTTCCCTGCTGAAACAGTATACATATGAAAAATGGAAAGTTACAGTGCTAACCACTGCACCACTCATATGGTGCATATATGGTTTCTTCCCATAAAATGGACTGTGAAAGCAAAGTAGTAAAAAAAGGTTGAAATATCTAAATAATGAGATGAAAGATACTAAAACCTGCTTAGTACTTATCTTAAGCTTGATACTAAAAAACCTGTTGTTTACATGCTTTCCACTTTTGCAGTGTTTGCACTGGTAGCTGAACTACCATTCAAGTCAGTCACTAAATACCTAACAACACACCGCTAACACCGTTTAAAAATAGAATGAAAATGAGCTAAATTAGGGTAAAAGTGAGAACACATGCAAAACACTCTGCAGCCAATCTCAGCTGCTCACAACTTGGAAAATCAATGTCATATTAAGGTGCTAATGAAACACTTTTTTTCCTTTTTATAACCTCACAGTTTAAAAAAAAATCATTGCATTATATTAGTTTTATGTTGAAGTCATATTGCACTTTCCACAGTTGTCTCTCTCGCTCTCTGTTTTCAGGTTACCTAATTAATATCTCTATGGTGAGTTCTTCTGACTGTGTAGTATTTAATCCATTCTCCCAAGATTTTCTACATTTACTGCATGTTGGCATTGTTCATGACCATGAAGAACTACTAGTACCACCAATTCATTAATTTAAATCGATTAAAAATGTGTTAAGAACTATTTTTTTAAACTTCTGTAGTAGCAACCCAGTTTCCAAGAACACAGGTCTCCCTGCGAGGTTTTAATTACCTAAACGATGTGCTAGAATTAAATCAAAACAAGCCAACACAGTGTATATTTCACCTTTTTTTTCTACGTTTTAACACCACCCTCAACCCATCAACCAGAAATAAAAAGTAAGAAAAAACAAATCCACTCACACATGATTAGTGTGAAGCAGTCTCTTGAACTTTGAATAATCTACACACCTCACTGTTGGTAATAGTTTTCTGCACCTGTCAGTGAGGTGTATGGATATTCTAGGTAACTCAAGTGAAGGGAGATGTTATAATAAATGCTTTAAATGTAAATTCGCAATGCTGTTCGCATTATGTCATTCATTCATTCTCAGCAATCACCATATGCTCACTTTGGTTACTGCTATAGTTTTAGGACACTGACATAGTCTCTGTTATAGTGCGTACACTGTTCACTATCATAGTCTGTTCAGAGCGCTATGCTTCCACCACTGTAGATATATTCATAGGGGCGATCGTGGCTCAAGAGTTGGGAGTTCGCCTTGTAATCGGAAGGTTGCTGGTTCGAACCCCGGCTTGGACAGTCTCGGTCGTTGTGTCCTTGGCACTTCACCCGTTGCCTACTGGTGGTGGTCGGAGGGCCCGGTGGCGCCATTGTCCGGCAGCCTCGCCTCTGTCAGTGCGCCCCAGGGTGGCTGTGGCTACAATTGCTTGCCATCACCAGTGTGTGAATGGGTGGATGACTGGATATGTAAAGCACTTTGGGGTCCTTAGGGACTAGTAAAGCGCTATATAAATACAGGCCATTTACCATAGGACACTGTAGATCTGTTTACTACACATCCGTACATCTGTACATACGTAGCACATCTGTATATATTTAGCACATCTGTATATTTGTTCATAGTACATCTGTATAGCAATAAAAAACATCTGTATGCTATACAGATCATATATATATCTGTACATATGTATGCAGCAGTACATCTGTACACTTGTCTGTAGTTCATCTGTATATTTGGTCTCTACTTAACTTATCTGTATATAATTGCTTTTATTGTACTTACTACTCTTGCACTTCTGATTAGATGCAAACTGTATTTTGTTACCCTGTATTTATACATCTGTAATGACAATAAAGTTGAATCCTAATTGTAATTATAGATAACGTATTATCGTTGTTATATAGAAGTTGGGGGCAGAAACTGCAGAGATTTTTTTTCTGTATTGATAGATGTATGTAAAGACCTGACATTAAATAACTCATGTGTGTTTGACAGTATATAAATGAAACTGATTTAAATGTCTAGGGTAAGTGAACAATTTATATGCAGCAGAGTACTGTAAACATGACTGAATAAATGAAATTTAGTAATGCGACATTCCTTTTATCCTTCACTGCAGTGTATCGGTCAAGGCAATGCTTGCAGCTCTTTAACTTATAATAAGAATCTGAACCAAAGCACTTGCCTCTTCAGATAGATAAATTCAACCCCATGCAGTTAACAGCTTTTTATGGAGAGAAACTGATTTTCCAATGTTTATACCGTTTAAAACTGCTATAAATTAGAAAAAGAGAAGCTGATATAATTTTGTTTGAGCAGAATCTCTTCACTTGACTGAATGTGTCTATAAAATTCTCAGAGAAAAGTAGGTTGCTAAAATGCACTTAATTTGGCATGATAGATTGAGTCCATGCTTCAGTGACTGTAATTGAATCTGTGACCTATTTCTTCAGAAGAAAATTGTCTCTTGGGTTATTTGTCACCATACATTTTAATGGAATTCAGTAGACTGGCACTGAATTTATACATTTTATCCAATTATTAGCATTCTTCTTGCAATCAGTAGGCTATTTTACATTTAGTGTTTGTTGAATAACATCCTTCAACTAAACATGATGCAGATGTGTGTGAACTCAGTACCTCTACCAGTACTATTACAGGAGATTGAAAATCAACATAAACAGAACAGTGAATGGCAGAATGCTGTGGTTGGCAAGATTCCTATTTATTATATGCTATTCCTCACTGGAAATCCCACCAGAGATCAGCTACTAAGAAAGAAATCACAACATAAGCCAACCATGTCCAGTTGTTCCTTCACTGAATGTCTCTATTAACAGGGATCATTGCTGGTTCTTCTGGCTTGCTATAAATAATGTATCACCCGAGTTACAGGAACAAACATCTCAAAAATAGCCTGACAATGCTGAAAGGCATAAATGGATTTCTGAAAACATATAAGATGAAAGAAGACCTGCATTAATAAATACGTCAGTCAAAACATAATGTAAATTTAAAGCTAATGTCAGTAATAACCACTGTTCTCTTTCCTTTGTTTTACCTGCATATTATATTTAGCTTTTCCTCAATGTATAATGCATAGGAATCAAAATATCACTGTGCATTTATGTATCTTCTGTGTCTTCCCCAGCATAAAAAGCGCAGTACCTGATTGTGTAAATGGAATCACATGTAAGTTACTGTCCTCCCAAATATGATGGTTTGACCTACTGTAAAAGAAATCTCTATGAAAATGATAGCAGGAGGAGACAGGTCTGGTCAGACAATCAAAAAAGTGGAGGGAAAATTCTCACTCTTCAGAAAGACATCAGCAAGACTTCTCCAAGAACAAAGCTAAACTCTTAACTCAGAGTCATTTTCAAATATACTTGCAAGGTAAACCAATTTGCTTTCATACACTCAGGTAAAAAGCATGAAAATTGTTGTTGTCTTCTTGACACACTTGTACAACTATACATTTGATCCTCTTTGAATACTGTCTATAGACAATCTCGAAATCCTCCAGAAATGCAAAAACATTTAGCTTTTTGAGTCTTGTTTTTTTCTAGAAATAAAAAATGTTAATAGTAATTTTTAATAAAGTAAATCTTAGTATCAGAGTCTCAAAGGTTTGTTTTTCACCCTAAAGCGGAAAGCATAGCCTTAACCTTAAACTAAATATAAAAGTGAACTTTGTTGGCACAAATGTTACCAGTCATTGATATCATTGTCATAACACTTTTTAAAGTTACAGTGTTTAAAATCTCACTAGATGTCAGTAGATCGCATATTATAGCCACTGTATTCTTTTTTTTTTTTTACCTCTCCCAATTCAAGTGCATAATCCTAGCTGCCTTGTTGTAGGATAAACAATTCTGGCCACCGTTCATCTGCAATGAATGTATGCTGTCAGTCTGCTGTTTACCTTCTCCCAAATAAATCGCCTCAAAAAACAACTAGCTGTACATTAAACTGTTCTTCCTGCAAAATTCCTTTGCAGTTTTCCCTACATATATTGCCTGTTTCAAATACCAAATGTTCTTGTCAGACGTCAGTAAAGACGGGAATTGAGAACCATTTCTTGTAGAGAACCAGTTCCCAGTAGGTAAATTCCTTGAAATTGTTTGTCCGCTTGCCTATCAATCACGCTTATTGGTTCCACTTGTGCTACAATCAGCTGATTTTGGTTTGTGTGAGAGTGGCACACTCTACAGTCTACAGGGTGGATTTTGACATTACTTTTATTTTTATTCGACAAAAGGACAAAACCAAGATGGTGGGGTGCAAAGGGCATCCAGGACAGAAACAACTGAATTAAGCTACTAACACAATTTCAGCTGCACAGAAAGCATGCTAGCACTAAGCTAGCCAAGAACCCAGAGTGTGAGCCGAGTGAATGCCGACCCCATCCCAGCCAGATACTGAACTTCAACAGGTAACAAACTGATGAGCAGTCAGGCCTCTCTTTCTACCTGTTTGTGTTTCTAACGGAGAATCACTCTGGCAATCACTTTAAAGTCTCTTGGTGCCGGTTTTTATCTTGGCTTTGTGCTGTCGGCTTTGTGTTCATAACTAAATGCTAGGAGAAAGATCATTAGGTGTGTCCTCATTCGGATAGGGATTTGTGTTGATGCGCGGGGCTATAGCCTCTAGGTTTATATTGTTAAATGATAATTATGAGACATTGCATTTTAGGTCATTTTATGGAGAAACAGTATCACACTACCTTACACAAAAGTGTCCAGTGTAATATATTACTTTTTTGAGTAATGACCTCAACACTGATCATAACAAAGAGGGGAAATACCTCCAGCATGCACAAACATTTGACTACACAGCATGCAATCAATTTGAACAAATGTAATGTCTTTGATATGCTACTTTTTGATGGTGATCACTCTCAAAGCAGAGCCAGTGAAAGCCAAATGAGAAACAATAAGAGAACTTATAAGGAATCAAATCATTAAGTGATATTGATAAGAGATTCTGAATCACTAAATTTGATTCCCATCCCTAGATGTCAGAGAGACCGCCTTTGTATTGAAGTGAAGCTATTTGGTAAGTCTGTTGCTTGTTCCTCTTGAAATATTTGTTTCTGTATTGTTCCCTTACCAGTTAATGCAATCAGTATTCAATTAGACCATCTAAGTGAATTATAATCCTTCTCCATATTTAAGAGCTATGACCACCATTGCAGCACCATTACTAGGTCTTCAGTAATTCTGTTTGCTAGCTTACAGCTAACATCTGTTCAGCTGAACGCACTGCCTATTTGGTAATAAACAAAAAATACAGGTAAGACTATTAAGAATGTCAATTGCTGTCAGTATTAAAAAAGCACAAGTGGGACATTCTTGGTTCTCATAGACTACAATTTTATAAGTCACAAACATTGCCAGCCATTTTCCTGTTGATATACACTTCATTCAGAGATATTTTTTATCCTTTTACTCCCAGTTCTCAAGAGTAGAATACTAGTTGCAAATACAGACAATAATTATAAAAATGATCATGTACCCCATTTTTTATGTGAGGCTCATAATAGGCTGAAGTAATGAACTTATAGTCATGGACTTCATAATTGCATGACTTAATGTAAGTGTGGCTTCTAATGATAAAGTACTTCTGGTGGTAAAATGCAATTAGTGGGGGTACCATCCAATCTAGCACAGCTGTCATACTAACATTTATGTGGGTTATAAAGTTCAAAAATATGAAGACCCAACTGGTAAAGACACTTTACTAATTATGAATTGTTTTAGTGTCCTCTGGTTGTTCAGTTAAGTCAAACTGAGAATGTTTTCTGCATTTTCTCATAGTAAACCTCTGTTTATCATTAAAAGTTCAATTGGCTGACTCTCGGTGGAAATGTTATCCATATCACACTAATGAGTTCCTAGACATTTTTGTTCTAATTAATGCTACTAATTCCTGTTAATTAATTGTTGGTGAGGCTCGCTCCATCTGCTGAGTTGAGGAAAGTAAAATTGGGTCATTATGAAAAACAACTTGGTGATATCGAAATATGGGTCTATTTTTCCTCACTAATTTGTTAAGCAAAATGCCTCAGCAGTCTGCTAAGTAGCAGATGAAAGCTAATGTTTGCAGTGGCATCTATTTTGCATGAAAAAGTCATTCTGTTAAATAGTTTATCATATTTATGGATGAGAAAATGTAAAGCAGTGAATAATGCCAGTGGCAGTCAAATGGATTCTGAGTATTATCCTAGTCCAACGCCGAAGAAACCTCACACACAAAAACCAGAATAAATATCATTGAAAGATCACATTGCAAAATATGATTCTAAAACATGTTCCCCAATAATTACCTTAATCTCAGAGATTGTTAATTGGACAAATAAACAAACAATGACAATCTGCTAATATTTGATGCTGACAATGAGAAACAATGCTGCCTGATTGTGATCAATCTTGTGGGACATTGTGAGGACATTTTAAAGGAATGCCTTTGTATGCTATTTACTCACCATTCATTGTATTCAGTTTAATTCAAGGGGTTATATTCAAACAGCATGAAGTGACATTGGTCTTCATGCTGTTTGAGCTTTTTATCCTAGATTCAGCCTTGGCCTTTTAGATGTGTACACTCTGGCTATGTGCAAATATTTGAGGCAGAGATGTGTTAGAAACTGCAAGTCAAACCATTAACCTTCAGTAGAGGTTCTGCAGCATATCATACTCCTTCAACTTGTGTTGTGGCTTGTGGTTAAAGAACAAAACACAGTGACCAAAAACTCATGTGTAATGCAAAGTACTTTTGTTACACTTGAATTTAATGTAACCAATTGCTGTTTTTGTTAAATGTGTTGTGAGCTGTTTACTGAACCCTGTGGTTGTTTCTGAGGCATTATTCTTTTGAGGATGTCAAACCTTTTCACGTGCATGAGTGACCAAAATATTAACTGGTTGGTATGTTCTAGCCAATTTGAGCCATAAGTCCACAATCCATAAAATGACAGAATGACAGGCTGCTCATGACTTTTGATGATGATGCTGGAAATGACTTTGCTGTAATGTATGTTGTTACACAATACCAGAAAAAAATTGTACAATTCTGGAGGCAGGTTTGCATAAATTTTCTTTATGCAAAGTCCATGCTCCCTGGTGATGT
Source organism: Neolamprologus multifasciatus (assembly GCF_963576455.1). NCBI lineage: Eukaryota > Metazoa > Chordata > Actinopteri > Cichliformes > Cichlidae > Neolamprologus > Neolamprologus multifasciatus. Next base: position 30,902,616 of record NC_140439.1, on the reverse strand, counting down.
AAGTCCTCTTTAGTGTTCTCTACAAAATGCAGCACGGAAATGACAGAATGCACTTCGCTGTGTTTTTAAAACAACTTCCCAACCATGCAACTGGCACACCACATCGGGTCTCACATAATATGCAGGTAGACATGGTTTTTCTTAGTAAGATTTCATTGTCAGAATAAACTGAACATCATAGTATCCATGCAGTCTTCATGGAGCTTTATGTATGCCACACTCGACATCTGGGGTTTTCAGAATTTTAAGACCTCACTGGCAAGAAAATACAGAGAAATTATGTTGCAGGCAGTCATTAAATTGTCTTAAATACCCTTTGAATTGCTCTGAGACCAATTAACAGTGTTTCATTGCTCAGAGATACAGTATGATCAAAACTGCATTTCCCTGTCTGATGGTATTGTTTAACAATTGCTGGAGCTATTAAAACTGGCACTGATGTGGAATATTAACTATAATCCTCTGAGATGTTACTGTGAGAGTAGTTTGTCAGACAGACAACAACAGCAGCTATCAGCCAAGATCAACATTATGTTTATAATGATATTGTTTTGAGAGCTCCCTCTTCCTCTGCTTTTATCTCTTAACTGAGGCAACTGTGTAAATGAAATCTTTGGGAACTATTTATAATTGTGACAACAAAAAAAATCCCCATCTATAACTAAAAAGAAACCACTTATGCATGCCAGAAAGTGGGTTTGTAATGAGACAGTAAAAAAGTATAATAGAATAAACGATGTTGCAACAAGGAATGAGGCGCTCATAACCACAGACTGTACATAATAGTTGTGACTTGCTGTTTCACTGAAAAGTTAAGCCAATGGGGAAATGTCTTAAATCTGCAATATTTCAAATGGTTATATAAAGGTCTGATTAAGTTTTGTTTCTAACAACAGGTATTCATTTGGTAATTATGACTCCATGTAGAGTAAAATAGATTTTTTAAAAAAGGCTTTTGTTGCTTTGTTATATTGTAACTAACAATTTGTGTAAGATTGTTGATTCCTTGGTTTTCATGCTAGATCATGTCCAATGACATTCTGGCAGGTACGCACATCTAATATAGTCTATGTCTATGCAACAGTCAAACTTAAAATGATCATTTTATTCGCGGTTGAGCAAGTGAATCAAGTAAAGCCTAATGATTTTATTTATTTCAGTAAGTACTTTGTCACTACCTAGTAACCATACAAGCTGTGAACATGATGGAAAATAATTATTCATTCATCCCGACTGATCAGAGAATTTAAATCAAACACACTTGGACATTTGACCTTATCTCAAGGCCTACTGCTGTGCAATAGCAGAGATGTTGGAAACCTATAATACTGATGATTTGCTATAAAAATGTATATTGTGACTCAGTATTAAAGATCCTTGATGTATATGCCGTTTTTTTTTTGTTTTCTTTTATATAGTAGCATGGTCTAAAAACACTGTAGTGTTTTAGTCCAGAAAGAAACTGGCATGTTGAGCATTGAAATGCTGTGAATTATGATGGACACATAATGCATTTATCATTGGGAGGGCAGTGTTCCTACACATTGCACCAGGTTTGAAGAGGGTAATGATTTAAATGCCAACATTTTTTCTGATCTGTGTCTGCTTCAGGGCCTTTTTATGACATTTCTTGCTCTACATTTGAATTAGTCTTTTTGATAAGAAGTCCATTTAGACAAGAATCTGAAACACAGTTTCAGTTAATCTATCAGCTAGAGCAAAAAAAAGGAAAAGTAATGTCTCTTTTGTCTGTACCGTAATGTCTCTTTTGTCCATATTGACATCTTGCTTGAATAAGACAAGTTGTAGAACAGTGATGAGTTATGTAAAAATGACATACATAAAGAAGAAGGTTGTCAGTTCTCTTGTGGGCTGCCTCAGGCTGAATTTCAAAGAGTAACTTAATACCAAGCTGAAAGACTATTTTAGTTATTTCTTCCTGCTTTAAAGAGTGCTAACCCTTCATCATACTCCATCCATCCATCCTTCCATCCATCCTCTTAACTGCTTATTTAGCTGGATCATCCGGAGCCTAGCCCATGTTCAATTCTGTGAGAGACAGGGTACTACTTATCGAGTGTATGAGTGGTCAGCGTGCTTGCAGAGCTGCACATTCTCATTATGAGAACTTCGACAACAAGAAGTTACAAAAAAAACCAATAGTTATTTAATAATTGTCATCATTTATTCTAATTTTATTTGCAAGGAAGATATCTGCTATTTTAAATAGTCACAGATAATCAGTACCAAAGCCTATCTGGAGATATGTTTATATATGACTGGTGTCTCATATAGTGCATATTCCACTTATTTGCAGGAATAGTATAAGCAGTTGTAAATAAATATTTAACATGTGGTGCAACTAATGATGTGACGAATTGAAGTTCCAAACAAGCAAACTGCTGCTGTGACTGTTTTACATATGGCATCAGGCATCTCACTGCATGTTAAATAGACATAACATTTAAGGAGTAAAGTATTGTATGTGTGTCTGAAAGTGCTAAGCTGAGCAAAGTCAAAATGAAGCCGAGAGAAATCCTTCCTACGGATCAGCTTCACAAAATAAACACTTTCCTATCTATGTTCACAGACCAAATATTCAGTGGATATAATCTTATACTTGACTACTTTACAAAGAAATGATTGCCCTCCTCTTAGTACAAAGCTTAGAGCTACAGTATAAAATGTATCTATTAATCTCCCTCAAGTGAACAGATTATCACTACCAGTAGCATCAGGGAAGGACAATAATGCAGTGTTGCTTGAGTCTAAAGTAGCAGCAAAGAAAGAAAGTCTACATAATTATTCAGCTGTTTCTGACACACCAATCCAATCTACAAGGGCTCTAGATTGTGTCTCAGTAAGGTGACCTCTCCTTTGCTGTGGCAGAGCTTTAAAAAACATCCACATCTAGACCTGCCACAGCATACAAAGACTGCCTTTGTTCAATAAAACATTACATCAACCTGAGTAGTGTTTTAGAAAAGCGTAAAAGTGAATAAAACTACAGCAAACATAGAGTGGAAGCCTATTATTGAGTTCTGTGCAGGAGGCCTGCAAAGAGAGAGATTTGCAGCACACAACCTACAGTTTCCTGTGGCTTTTCAGGCTCAATGTAATCATTTGTGTTAAAGCATCAAAAGGAAACACAGGAATAATGGGCATTCAGGTAATGCTGTTTTTGTCAGGTGAACATGTTGTGTTATTGCATGTATCATAATTAAAAGAATCGTCAGATGGCTTTCTGTCTATAATCTCCAATTTTGTTGTAGCTTTAGCTGGCAATTTAAGCTTATAGAAATCACTGTGGCCCTATAATAACCACTGAATATTTCAAGGTGAAAATGTAGTCTCCAGTGAGAAATTGCCAGGGACCGCTATTTAAAAAAAAAAGAAAACAAAAGTCACCAGTTGTTATTGTGAATTGGAAACTCTTGTAATGATATAATCAGTGTGACATTGTCATATAGACTGGTTTATTAATAATTAGTGAGCTATGGGAAATCATTAATGGAGGATTTCAATTCAGCCATGACCAAAGAAATGGTTATTCAAAGAAGGATTTTATTGTCTTTACTCATAAAACTGCACTTTACAGTCTGTTATGACAGAGGAATAGACCAGTGAACCTAATTTGCACATATTCCAATAATAAAATTTAAAGTAATGTGAATTGTAATGTTTAGTTAGAACATATAAAGTCATGCTTAGAGGTGGAGGAACACGCACAGATTTGTCACAGGAAAGAAGTTAATTTTCACTGTGGGTCTACTTTGTCTTCTTTAAATAAGACAAACAGGCGACATGAAACATTATTTCATTTGCATAGGTTAATTAAAAACAGTGTCTGACTTCTTTTTTCCGTGTTGATCCAAATACTAATTAAAAACCACAAGTAAGGTACATAAACTGATAATACTGACAGCTTTTTGCGTGGGCCTTAGAGGACAATTATTTTTAAATCTTTAACATTGGTATTTCTGGTATCAGTATTATAATATGTTTGCATTATTTACTAAACAAAGCCAGCGATACACTTTTTAACTTACATAGTGCTATAGTCTAGTTACCTTGATGCTGAATTTATACTTAAATGAACAGATCTGGGTTTGTGTTCCTTTTATTTGAAGGGTCACTATATAGTTCTTCTTGTGAAAAGAAGAATTATAGTAAATGGACTTTTAATTATATAGTGCTTTTCTCCTCTTACTGAGCACTCAAAGTGCCCACTAGAGGCCACTTTCACCCATTCACACAAACATTCATACAGCTCTTTATTTTACATCTTTAAATGCTTTATACCTATCACACACACACTCATGTTCTGATGCATGTATTGATGGCAATTTAGCAACCAGTATCTTGCCCAAGTGCACTTCAGTATGCGGAATGGTAGAGCTAGGGATCGAACCACTGACCCTCTTTACCTGCCGAGCCACACTTGCTTCATCCTGTGACTTCTCTTAGTGTCCTTTGTCAGAGTAAAGCTTTTTTCTTCAGCTGCATCTATAAATTACATTTTTGAAAAGTTAACTTGCAAAATTACAGTTGACCATGTGACACTTATTCACATTGGACTTTACACCAGTGAACCCATTTAAGGGTTGTTAAATGGCCACTTGTCATTTGGTTATTTCGATGGAAGTGCAGTGAAGGTTAAAAACGAAACCTTTCAAAGTCACAGAAAATACTGTAGCGTCCCTCCGACCGAAGACACAGACAATCAGCGTTCCGGTTACCGGTGTTTATTCATAATAGTAACACGGGCTACTGTGGGCCATAGCCAACGCCAAAATAACAGGGAAAAAGCGGGCTCTCCAGCAACAAAAACAACCCCCGACTCTCCTCTCTTCCGCCACACACACACCCCCATTCTCCAACCCCCGCCCCCCGAACACTCTCAGCTAACCACACACATGCTCTCCTCCAGACTCTCTGTCATTGGTAGCTGATCTGATTGACAGGCCAACCAGCCTCTAGACTACTGCACATTCAAGGACACTCAGTAAATCACCATGCTGCGGGTGTGGTCCAACTATGCCATAAGTAACAGGCAATTACTGAACACAAAACACTGATAACACAACAGTCAACTAACTTGTAACCCAGTCCGTTACACTACCCCGACCCCTCAAAGTCCCTCGCCCACGAGGGCGGATAAAGTCTCTCAGATGGCCTGGTGGTCTATGGTGCCTCCTTGGGCAAAGGCGCTCAGAGGGAGGTGGGGGAGGGGCCATGTCTGAAGTGGCTGTGGGCCCAGGGCTCACAGGGCTCACAGTAGGGGCTGTCACAATGGTGGTGGCAGAGTCTGTAGGGGTGGAGTCCAGGTCTGTCTGCGGCCCACTCTGTTGTGCCAGTGAAGTGGCCGCACCCTGATAGGGGGCCAGTCTGTCCCGGTGCAGGGCGACCCTCCATCCCCTTGGGGGCAGTTGTACCCTGTACACCACTTGCCCCAGACGTTCCAGAGCCTCACAGGGTCCAACCCAGGCACTGTTCAGCTTAGGGCATCTGCCCTTTTTCCTCTGGGGGTTGTACACCCAGACCAGTTACCCCACGTTAAAATGTCGGCCTCTGGAATGGACGTCGTAGCTCCTCTTCTGCCGCGCCCCCGCAGACTCCATGCGATCCTGGAGCTTCCTCGCATAGTCAGGACCTGGTTGGTCCCTATCAGCATCGGGGGGTCGGCCCATCATCATCTCCGCTGGAGTCCTGATCTCCCTGGCCAACATCAAGAGGGCAGGGGAGCATGAAGTGGAGTCTTGGACCGCCAAATGATATGGCATGAGGACCAGGGGAACATAACTGTCCCAGTCACGTTGGTGTTTAGCCGTCACTAGCGCCAGTTGCTCTGCCAGTGTACAGTTAAATCTCTCAACGAGTCCATCACTCTGTGGGTGGAGGGGTGTTGTACGGGTCTTATGGGAGCCTAGTTTCTCGCACATGGCCGCGAACACACGGGACTCAAAGTTCCTGCCCTGGTCCGTGTGGATTACTTCAGGCACCCCAAATCTGCTGAACATCCCCTCCACCAGAGCATCCACAATTGTCTCACCTCTTGGTCAGGTAAACTGTATGCCTCTGGCCACTTTGTGAAATTGTCCATAGCTGTGAGGATATAGCGGTTTCCCCTTTCTGTGCGGGGAAAAGGACCCAAGATGTCCATCCCCACCCGCTCCATAGGGTAACCTGCTGGAAACTGTTGCAGTTGGGCATGGGATTTGGCTGTGGGTCCCTTCCATGCTGTACAGCTGTCACAGCGGCGGCAAAAGTCCTCTACATCCCGTCTATGTCGGGCCCAATAGAACCCCTGCTGGAGGCGGTGGAGTGTTTTGGTGACACCAAAGTGGCCAGACCCTGGGGCCCCATGCACTCACCCGTAGCCGGTTCCTTCCAGCTCCTTTGCAGCACTCCATCGTACCGCCGCAAGGCATTAAACATGGACCAGAGTCCCTTTGTGACAACATGGCGATTTCCTCCCATTGGGGTTGTCGCTGTTCCTCAATCCACCCAAGCACTGGCTTGATGTCAGCATCCTCCTCCTGTTGATGTCTCCACTCCGTTGCATCCACAGCAGCCAGCCTCTGACTGGATGGCTGTTCCTCCACCCCCATCACAGCACACTTTACATCGGGCACCAATTGGTCCTCCTCCTGAGCTTCCTTCCTCTCACAGTAGTGGCATCCGTCCTGGGCACATGGTCTGCGGGAAAGCGCATCTGCATTTCTGTGCTGGGCCCTAGGTCTGTGCACAACCTCAAAATCATAAGCCTGCAGCTCCTCAATCCAGCATGCTAGCTGCCCCTCTGGCTCCTTAAAAGACATGAGCCACTGCAAGGCAGCATGGTCAGTTCTGAGCGTAAAGTGGAGGCCCCTGAGGTAGTACTTAAAGTGGCGTATGACACATACCACTGCGAGCAGTTCCCGCCTTGTGACACAATAGCGGCATTCAGCTTTGTTGACTATGGTATGCCACCACTTTCTCCCCGCCGGGTGTCACCTGGGCTAGCACTGCACCAGATCCGACACTGCTGGCATCTGTGTCAAGGACAAAGGGCAGAGTGGGGTCAGGCGGAGAGAGCACTGGGGGCCCCCACTAGGGCTTCCTGCAGTGAGGTGAAAGCTACCTGGCAGCCTGCTGTCCACTGGAAGGTCACACCCATTTTGGAGCAGGTGGAACAGTGGCGCGGCTATGCAGGAGAAACCCCTTACAAACCGTCTGTAGTATGACGCCAAGCCCAGGAAGCTCTTTAACTCCTGCACAGATTTTGGGGTGGGCTAGTCCCTAACAGCTTGGATCTTATCATCCATGGTGCCGACCCCCCCCCCCCCCCCCCCCACCGGCCCCCAGTCGGTGGCCCAGGAACGCAACCTCACGTTGCATTAAGCAGCATTTCTTTGGGTTGAGTTTTAGCCCTGCTGCCAATACCCTCTCCAGGACCCGTCTGAGGGCCCCAAGGGCAGGGTGGAAAGAAGCACCATGGACCAAGATGTCGTCCAGGTACACCACGCATTCTCCGCAGGGAATTCCAGTGAGCACCTTGTCCATGAGTCTCTCAAACGTGGCAGGGGCATTGCAGAGGCCGAAAGGAAGAACTTTAAATTGCCATAAGCCTCCGCTGGTAATAAATGCAGTCTTTGGTGTGGCATCTGGTGTGAGGGGTACCTGCCAGTACCCGCTGCGTAGGTCTAGGGAGGAGAACCATGAAGATCCCGCCACAGTGTCAAGGGTCTCGGTCTTTACGTGGTAGAGGATATGGGTCCTTCTTTGTCACCTTATTCAAAGGCTGGAAATCTACGCAGAACCGCCAGTCATCCTTCACTTTCTTTGGAACCATAACAACCGGGGAGGCCCAGGGGCTGGTGGATGGCTCAATGAGTCCAGCACGCTGCATCTCTCGCAGAGCCCTCTCCGCTGCAGCCTGTCTGGCCAGGGGGAGGCGTCTAGGCCTCATCCGAATGGGCTGTGCATCTCCAGTATCGATGTCATGTTGAATGAGGTCAGTGTGGCCCATATCATCCTCTGAGAAGGAGAAGCAGTCCTTGAAGTCCAGCAGCAGCTGCCAGAGCAGGCCCTGCTCGCTAGCAGTCAGTCCATTGCAGCTCTTCTCCCAAACCCCCCTCACAGCTGAAACTCTCCCACCCTTGTCCGGCGTTTCCTTAGGGAGAAGGGGAAGGCATGAAGCAGCATGGGGTGCAGTTGAGGTCAGTGTAAGTGGGTCCTTGGAACAACTGAACAACACCACCGTCAGGGAACAAGAGCGCCCCCCCCCCCCCCCCCCCCCCCTTGTGTCAATAACGCAGTCCAGTGCCCTGAGTACTGGACCTGGAAGACTGCCCCAGTATACAGTCTTCCAGGTCTGCAACCCATACAGAGCAGCGGACTGACTTCCTCCCCACACTCAGGGTGAGCAGTGCTTCCCCTAGCATGGGGGCCCGCTCTCCTGTCACAGTCTGCAGCTTCACCATGGTAGGGAGGATGCGATCCCCCCTTCCCACCACATCAGGTCTTAAAACTGTCGCTGAAGACCCGGTATCCATCAGGGCTGAGCAGCATAGTCCATTCACAACTAATGGAGCATACCAGCCGCTGCCAACCCAAGTCCTGCTCAACAAAACAAGCCACTCCACCTGTCCATCCACAGCTCCGCAGGGGCGCTGTGCACCCCCGTGGGCCCTGAGCTGGGTTGTTCCTCCCGGAACAGGAGGTCGGGACACAGCCCCAGGGTCCTGCATCGTCCAGGTTATGCAGACCCCATGTCGTTTCCCTGATCCCGGCGGGCGTGGGGATAGTTTCAGTCTAGGTGACCTGGCCGTCCACATCCCCAGCAGACCCTCGGCCCTCTTCTCTGCCTTTGTTTCCCACATAGCGTGACAGCTCTCACCAATTGGGTCAATCCCTCCGCACATGCGGGTTCTGCGGCGCCCGGTGCAGTCCCTCCTGTAGCCCCTGTCTGCGGTGGCCTGGTCAGCTCAGTCAGGGGTTTAGCAGCCCCAGCACACAGTAACTCTCTCTCTCTGTAGCCAGCTCCAGGGCCTCCTGAAGGGATTTAGGGTGAGCTAACAGTGTCTGGATCCGCAGCTCATCTGGAAGCAGGGCCTGGAGGAAGTGGTCACAAGCTAATTCGCCCTGCCTGCCCTGGTGAGGGGCATGTGTGTATAGGTGCGGTGGACCAGCCCCTCAATGCCATTAGCTAGGTCCGTTATGGATTCTCCTGGTCGGCGGCGGCTGCACAGTTCGTAGCGCAGCAGGCTCGGAGCAGAGCAAGAACCAAACCGCCTCTTCAGAGCCCCGACCAAAGCATCATAATCCCCCCTGCCCTCTGGGCTCAAAAGCAGCAAGCTAGACAGGGCATCGCCAGTAAGGCACATAGCTAGCTGCAGGGATTTCTCTTCAGCAGACCACCCACCAGCCCTGGCCAACAGTTCAAATTGTGCATGAAAAGCTTCCCAGTCAGTCTTGCCATCATACCTGGGGGTCTTCATGGAAGCGTGGAAAGTGCCTGTCTTGTCTTGTCAGCATGTCTTTCTCCACACCCCCAGCCGTCCCCAAAGAGCTCTGTCGGCCACCTGAACAGTGAGAGGATCCAAAGCTGGCTTCTCTTGCCATATCCGCGGTCATTTGTCTCTCAAAATGTCAGGAGTCATTACAAGAAGTGTTTGTTAAAAATCAAGAATGTGAGATACTGTTTGTCCGTGATTTGGACAGTCCAGCGTGTGCTCCTGACGCAGGTAAAACCAATTCTGCAGGGAAGACCTACTTCTGCACTTGTGCAAGTGAAGCCAAAAGGAAGATATGCTTCACCATATTTTATAGTCTTTGGCTTGGAAGGAAGTTGGTTTGGAAACATATTTAGCAATGCTTCATCTCCTGCTTTGCGTTTGTGTGGGCGCCCAGTCAAAAACCTGTCCAATGTCCAAGCAGTGTCCAATCATTCTTTTTTTTTTCTTTTCATAACGCACCCCCCAATGGCTCTGCGGGCCCCACACTTTGGGAACCTCTGCTCTATTCTGAGAACAGTGGGAGGAGATTTTGTGAAAAACTAAATAAAACTCAGATTTTTGTTTGTAATGACATGCTAATCATTGTGTCTTAAAGTAAAACTCAAAGCATTTGATACTAGGCATGATTCATCGCAAGAGATCACAGGCCCACATGTGTGGACAATAAACCTCTTCATTCAGTCCCAGCCCTCTGAAAGTACATGCACATTTTTTAAGTCTTGTCTTTGCTGCTAATTAATTGGAGTAGCAATTACATACATGCAGATGTTCAGCCAGATGCCAGTGAACTCTGCTCTGAAGTCATGTTGGCAAATTAAACCTGACAAACATGAGGCATGTAATCAAGAGTTTGTCTAATAACAAGAACTGCATCTGGTCTCAGACACACCTGGGATGCAAACATTTCCAAGATTTAGTGAAGTACAAATATTATGAGACAATACTTTATATATTTGATCATGGAGCATCCAAATAGCTGCTTGAGAGACATACTACTGAAAATGCTTATCTCATTTCTTGACAGAACCTTTGTTCCACACCACCTTCAGTTGTTTTCTGTACGTTGGTATCCATGTATAGACTCATAATGTTCAGAAAGAAAGATGCAATTTTGTTACATGGAGTAGGCAGAAAGACATTTGTGTTTTTGTTTTGTATGTGTGTTTTGCTTTTCATGACAGTAGCACACCATTCAGTCCAATCATATAAATACCAATAGTATTAGCAGTACATACTTAAACGTATTAAATGTAAAGGTATTTAAAAGTATTTATGCATGAAAATGGATCTTGGCAGTATTATGTTACAAGTGTTAGTGATACATTAAGCACCACTCGTTCTTAAGGGCGGTGTAGGTGAACTGGCTATAATATATATGTTCTAAAGCTAATTATCCTGAAATAATGCATTCTGTTTTATCATTGGTTTTGTGTATTATTATTATTATACTATGTGGTGTATGCACACATGGACTAAAAAATGCATGGACTTAAGATATTATTGCATGTTCTGATGCTGCTGATGCTAATCCTTCATTTAGATGCGAGATCAGAATACAACAAATGTTGTACTTGTACACATATTATATTGTTATATTGTTTTGTTCAAGTCAAGTCTTGAATTTATTGTCAGTTATACATTTTCACAGTTTGACATAACAAAGAAAACCCTCATAATGCAGACAAATATTTACTTTCAAATGTGTTTCTTACTTTATCATCTGATGCACACAGGCATCGAGAACTCTTGCACATCACTATTTATATGTAGTAATAAAAGTTCTTACGTTTTTAAAAAACTTCTGGTGATAGTTTCCCTGCTCGTTTTCTCCAGTGAAAACGGCACAGCTCCAAAGCGAGTCAAACTGTGATGTGCTGCAATGCAGATGGATTTTTCATTGCCCTGCTTGAAGGAGGGCAAAGCGGTAACATTGCCTCCATTCTCGCCAGGGTCTCTCTTGTCTCGGCAGCCTCCAGTCAAAACGCATGATCATCATTCCTTCTCTCTTTATCACCACAATGTACCGCGTCCTCACCGCCTGACAATTTCATATACGCTGAAATTCACGACCTCATCACAATGCCGAAATTGATTTAGCATGCTGTGATTTCCTTTTCGCTTCTGAAGCCTATTCTGATTTTTTTTATTTTTGATGGCAGTGGGAATATGATGTGCTGAATTTTTGCGCTCTTCAATTACATTTGATGTCATGAAGTCAGATTTGATGGTGCTCAAACTGCACAAAGCAGATGGTCCAGTATATGACAATAAACAAGGAAATACAGAAATTTTATACTACCTACAAAATTACTACAGATCTCTATTCCCACTTTAAGATGTCAAAATGAATGTATGTCATGTCTTTTCAAAGCTATAAAAGAACTCTGAGGCCCTTGTTCTTGCTATAAAGTCTCCAGTCTGTGAAATATTTACATTCATCGGGCAAGAGACAGAAGATTATGTACAAGATGATTTGTAAAAAAGGAATTGAATTAATATCTGGCTGGGTTAATAAAGTGTCTGGTGTTGTCAAAGATGACAGGTTGAGGCGATGTATTTGATAGGTAGCATTTATAAAATCCCATTGAAAGGCATCATTAATCTTCTCATCTGGATGCCATGGGACATAAAATGAAAGAGTGAGAAATTACTTGTCATCTTCACAGCAGTGCACTGGAACATTTTAAATGGGGATGTAATTGTTTTCCTGATTAGTTCAGCGTGGGCATTTGTCTATTTATTTACATCTTCTGTTAACAAGGACAGTGTTTGCTGTGACCTACTTCCCCCACCCATACCCAATTGCCGATGAAAAATCCCTTTGAGCTCTGGGTGCAGCCTCAGAACTGCTTCTTCTGGAGAAAGGAACATTACAATAGTTGAAGTAGACCGTTCAAAGTTACCAGCAAAGTGAAGGGATTCTTTTCTTTATGAAAAAATAGATGAGCACATGGGAAGTAACTAAACCCCTCTTTACGGATCCTGCTGTGACACTAATGATAATGTATGGTGACTGAGTTGAGCAGACAGGATTAGTGTTTTCCCAGAGAGTTATATATTTTGGATTGATGTTATGTGCATAAAATGGGCAATTATTGGGCTATCTCCCTGGTGTAGGAACTGAACGAGATGAACCGTAGTAAAATACATTCAATTTAAACAGATAAATAAGGAGGTTGAGAAAAGACAAAATATAGACTGAAGGGTGTTTATCCAAACTATATTCAGTCAACTTTAAATCTTCTTCTGCTTGTTCCCTTTTGAACTAAAAAGGCAGCTTAATGCATTTGTAATTAACTTTGGTGTGTTCATGCAGTTTTAAAGGAGGACGTGGAAACGGCATCACACAATTGCTGCAGATTTTTTAGCTGTGCATCCATGATGAAAATATCTCTTTCCACTTTATTCCAAAGGTGCTCTATTGGATTAAGATCTGGGGACTGTGGAGACCATTTGAGTACACTGGGAAATGATAAATGGACTGGTTCTTTCTACTTTACCTGAGCACTCAAAGAGCTTTACCGAACATGCCTCATTCACCCATTCACACCCATTCATACAAAACACTTTTTTTCTATGCCTAAGTGCTTTCTATCTTATATTCACACTCCGATAGATGCATTGGAGAGAGGCATGCAGACTGGAGGAGGCAGGGATGGAACCACCAAAGTACAATAGTGGTCAGGAGAGATGTATAACAGTAAGTTTCTATAACCATCTGTAAAATACAGTGGATACAGTGGATGTGCGGTAATAGTTTGGAGCCGCATAAATTTCAGCAAACTGATTTTGATCCACCATGCAATATCATCTGGAAAGTATCTAATTGACAGTGGCTTCATTTCACAGCATACCCCAATACACTTTCAATGCAGTAAAAGCATAGCTGGATAGAAAAGGACACAGTAGAACACTCTCAGTCATGGATTTGCCTCGCCATACCCCAGACTAAGACATTAGTGGAGCAGTGTAGGATCATGTAGACAGAGATCAATACAAAGGTCAGCCAACATCCAAAGAAGAGCTTATTCTTTTTCATCTGCTGGCGGCTGCCTTTAGGGGTCACCACAGGAGATCATGTGCCTTCGTCTCTCACTATCCTGTCACACCAACCCTCTGCATAGCTTCCTTCACTACATCCATGTACCTTATCCAAGTTCTTGTTTCCTCCTTCTTAGGAGCTCTATCTTCAATATCCTTTAAACACATCTGCACATTTTCAAACCATCGCAACCTTGCCTCTCTAACTTTATCTTCAAACCGCTCAACCTGAGCTGTCCCTCTGACATCCTAATTCCTAATTTTGTCCATTCTGACCACTCCCACTGAAAATCTTCACACTTTCAACTCTACCACCTCCATGTTGGCCTGTTCCTTTCTGCCCACTGCCACCGTCTCCAAAACAGACATTATAGCAAGTCTCACTACCATCTTGTAAACCTTCCTTTTCACTCTTGCTGTTATCCTTCTTTCACAAATCAACCATGACACTCATCCTAACCCATTGCTATCTCAGCGAACTACTATTTCCATGGCTTCATGGCATAGCTCATCAGCTTTATCCTCCTGTAGCTACTATAGTTCTGCATATCACCCTTGTTCCTGAAAACTGGTGTTTGCATAATCCTTCTCGATTTCTCAGGCATCCTTTCACTCTGTACAGTATTCACTCTCTATTCAAATGGACTTATTCTTATATAGTGCTTTTCTACTCTCCCGGAGTACTCAAAGTGCTCCATACAACACGGTACATTCACCCATTCACACAAGCACTTTCTTCTATGATTTTAAGTGCTTACAGACTACCTACCATTTACACACATTCATACTCCGATGGATGCATATCGGAATATCTTGCCCAAGGATATTTGGCATGCAGACTAGATCAGTAGATGACCCAAGGTCACCTTACAAAAAAAATAGACCACCCCTTGCTCAAAAGGTCCAATGGCCTCTCTCCTAAAGATCCATATCTAGCCTTTCCTAGGCTTGTCTAATTCTGAAGTTGGTCATACTAAATATTGACTTTAAAATATATTAGAATTGCGCAAACTCACCAGTGTGTGAATGTGAGAGTGAATGAATAGTGGAATTGTAAAACGCTTTGAGGGTCTCAAAAAGCACTGTATAAATGCAGTCCATTATTATTATTATTATTATTAATAAACACTGTTTTTATGTTAATATGCTAAAATATGCTCAATTTCCACTCATGTTTCAGTTACTCATTGAAATAAATAAGTAAGGTAAGATAGGCTTTATAGCTTTTAGCAGAACCGTCTTTTCAGGCATTTCCATATCTTTCAATTTTGATTGAAAATTTAGCAAGTTTGGATGGTAAAACTTATGAATTTCTTATGATTTTAGGAAATGGGACAACAAAAGCTGAATTACCTTCATTTGTAGTAGGTTAGCAACTTTAACTAGTCCATCTGAACATATTTGTGTTTGTTTTTTCTTTTTTTTTAAGATTGACGTTTTCAAACAGTCCAATTCTGATCTCAGCTGTAATCCTGATGAAATACTGTTTTAGCTTTACAAACAAGTATTGCTCTATGAGTCTGTATAGCCTTGTATACTGTAGGCACTGGGAACAAATGAGATGAAAAACATTAAGTGAGAGGGAAAGTTAATCCATCCACATCCGCTGCATCCATAATTCACTGTATGCTTTTATTTATTACTATTCAAACTTCTAAAATAATGTAGAGGACATTTTTATTGGAATTAATGGTGACAAATAAATGAATACAATTTTGAGAAATCTGGAATAAAACTGCAATAGCCCCCCTGAGCTTGAGCAACAACCCACACAACAACACACTCTTTCAAAAACAACTCAATATCACTGCTTTTTAGAATGAAACTAAAATAGTTAGATCGAAAACTGAACATTTCACAGAACTAAAACATAGAGAGGTGCAACAACTGACTTACTGTATATTTACTTTACATTTACTTTCTAAACCGACAATTAAAATACCTGCCCTAATTTTAAAGGCTCAAAAATAAATCCTGAATGAGCAGATGTTTGCATTTTAAGAGCAGCTGTCATGGGTGGTGCCGACAACCCATAACATGCATACTTGTTGTAATTGAGAGGTAGTTCTGCTTGTCAAGTAAAAAAGTACATCTGTTTTTGCATACTGCTGCTGCAACTGGCAGGATTTGTTGATAAGGGTTGTAGAACTTCCTGGCAACCTGGAAATAATTTGAACTTTGTCACGGGGCCCCAAGCTGTACAGCGCTATCAGGCAGGCTAGCCATCAATCCTCATGCCATATTTGAATGTTTCTGTCATGGTTCTGCCCAGGATCCAACTGTGGCAGTACAAAGAAAAGACAAAGTTTTATTGTTATTATTATTATTATATTTATTTTACTACAGATATGTTATGTCCTCTTACATGTGGGATAATATAAAATAATCATAATCCTTATCTTTATTTACTGTTATTGCTGATATGGAACACCTGAATGTTACTAACATAATTATTACATCACAAATTTATCATACTTTTAAAAAAAAAAGGAAAGGCAAAAAACTCCTGTGGGGCATAATTTGCAAACAACCTGAATGAAATTTACAAATGTTTTTCTTATGCAGCCTCAAGCAATGTGTGCCTGTGAGGTGTTGGTCTCAGACACACACGCACACGCTCATTCATGATGCAACTAGATCTAAAGCTGAACCTGATCACTCCAGTCTCCTGGGAATCTGCTGATGTGCCAAAAAGTCTCAAGTTCACAAGCAACAAAAACCCAAGGATGCAAGCCACCTGCTGCTGCTCAAACAAAACAACAGCCAGCCGCTACAGGTCACACAGATACTTCTTCGAAGCACTGTTGACCAGCCAACCCAACATTAGCATTGATCGAGACAATGCCAGCCCCACAGGTCTTTAATAATTGATGATGAGTCATCACAAAGTTGTTATTAAATGACTATTGCTCACTGCTCTTTTCAGAGGTAACCAGCTGTGTTGTAGGAGAAAGTCAGCTGAAACCTGGCTTTATTTTAATACAACAATTTCCTGCTTCACTGCACAGATTATGATTACTGTAAGTCTAATATACATAATATAGGGAAGCATGATAAGGTTTAAGATGTCAGATTTAATATACTGGGGGAAAATATTTCAAGAGGAAATGCGACATGTCGTAACAATATTTTTATATTAAAAAACAGAGCTGAAAAATGCTGTTTTTCTCAGCAACATAGTAGGGCATTATTTTGGATCATCTGAAATTCACTGACCATCCCCCATATTAGATACTCCTCTCTGCTGCTGTCGCAACATCTTTATATAATAGGTGTTATTTCATACTGCTGCAATGAGGAATATGATCCTAAATATCAATGCCTCATTCACTGCACACAGATGCTCAGAGCACAGCTTGAGGAAGGTACACAGACTTAGAATCAGCTTAGAAATTGCTTTTCATCAAGAGGAAGGAAAACTTTAAAAAAAATCTGACGTGACAGATGGTATGTGTGAATGAGTAGGAACAGGATACTGCATCATAAGATAGCATGTCTTTTCATACCTGTATAAGCCCATAATTCCTATGATTGAACCAACTCTCGACATGAAAATGGCTGCTCAAAGAAAACCCCATGCAAAGAGCTACATGGAGAGGGGTGGGGCACAAACAACAGACACAAGTTAATTTATAGGTAGCTTTTGTTCAACAGCAACCGCAAAAACATTATACCTCAGCAAGTCTACTTTATTAGTTGGCATGGATACCTTGCCTTGTTTTGCTAAGAAAAACAAACAAAAGAAAAAAAACACTCAACGGCACGTCGCATCTGTTCTGCTAACGTTTTTGGCAGTCAACACAGACGTGATTGTTTTTGCGGCTCTAGCTGGAAGTTTGACACAACACCAGATCAAATGGAATCATTTAATTTGAGATCTCTACCATGCTAAATTAAATCTTTACTCTCCTGCTCATCACTGGACTTGAATGACACAAAAAAATGTCATTTTTTGAGTATATTTACCGACATTTGTTTTGATAATGTGCAAATATGTTAGCTTGAATTTCAAAGAATGCAATAGTTCCATTCAGGACAGCTTTCTTTGCAAAACTGAGTTCTATCTTGCTGCACAAATGGATGCACACACAAGCCGGCACCCCGCTGTGTGTATTAGAACTGGTACAGTATATTTATGGCTGGCACTGTGTCAGTTTTACATAGAAGTGAATGAGAGAAGGAAGTTGCACCTGCCCCTTTGTTCTCCTCCCCGAGGGGGATCTTTGTGTTGCTGTGTGCACTCTGGAATACAGTGACAAATATCAGTCTATAATCCACAGAGACACTGACAAAGAATGAGTTTGTTCCTTCTCTTCTATTCACTGTTACAGTTACATCTATGTTAAATGAGTGGAATTAAGCTGCAGGCTGAGCTATCTAGAAGTATTTTAACAGAATAATCTCAACTACTGCTTTCCTTTTCCTTTTTTCTTCTTTTTAAAATCCACTCACTTTTGCACACACACACATGCATGCACACATGGAAATACAAAAGAAATAAATTAGGCATTCTGCCAGGCCATTACCATTTTTAAAAAGCCATCTACTGATTTAAGGGGGCAAATCCTGAAAAAGAAATCTATTAAAGCAAATTTGTTACAGTATAATGGAGAAAGAGGACATGTTGTTAAAACGCAAAGAGCATCTATATCACCTCGCCTAAAATAAAGAGAAGAAAAATACACTCCTTCCATTTGCTTCAGCTGTTTCTGCCCCATCCTGAGAGATTGGAGCTGCAGAATAAAGAAGGCATCTGTACTCTTCCAGGTCAGTCATGCCCTGTTTGGGAAGGTTGGAATTTGAGATCCAAGGATAAACATCAGCTCCCCAGAGAGGACGGTTACTCACGTTTAAATACTGCACAGGGAAAATGAATCTCTCCACAAGCAAAACAACCATAAAGAACACTTTCATAGGCTCTTTTGGGAAAGTTAATTCTCAACCTGCACCTTTAGGCAGCACAGAAACTTTGTTTGACTCATCCTTAGCTGCTTCTTTAACTCGCTTGAATAACAACCATTGGGCAGAAAATGAAGAGAAATGACAATGTAAATAAAAACAGAAAGTGTCCCATTTTTCTATGAATACTGCACTCTGCGTTTGCTAACTGAAATCACTGGAGCTAAACTTGAATAAGCCATTTCTTTTCAAATGTTTAAAATGTAATTCTGATATGCAGCATTTTCTAACCCTGCACATTTTCTATTCATTTTTGATCACCCATCTCTTTATCCTGGGGAGAGAATAATGTCTCCATGGGCAGAACCAAGAGTAAACAGCTGTGCCTTTGTATTATGAGTGGTTACAGGTAATCAACAATGCATCCACTTACCCAAGACTCTTCACAGAGGGGATTGTTTTCAGCTGCACTCAATGATTGAAAGCATTAGTGATGAATGGCAAACTGCTTAGATGGTTCACAGTCTTTCACTATGACCATGACCACCGTGTGATCACTGAGGAAAAAAACATTTTGGTGTTTACTTATCTCTCACATTCAAGTATTGCAGTTTTGAAATTGCAGATGCACAAGAAGATGCTGTTTGTATTATAATTTGCAGAAGCACTATCTGTGAATGTAGTCACAGGCAATGCGAACAGAACAAGCATTTGTTTTTAGCGAGCTCCAGGTGCATGCATCGTATCTGGCGAATAGAGTGTTTTAGGCTCTTGATAAGAGACAAGAATGGTGACATGTGGCTGTGCAGATGCTGAGAAATCCAACATGTAGATCGCAGGTAAAATATGGTGAGTTACAAAAGAAACACTTTCATTTTCTAGATCCTTTTCGGTAAGATACACAGTATCTCAGTCTTTATCTATCCTCCCCTCAATACACAGTCACACCTGTTTTCAAAGTAAATGTTATCAGATCAGAGGCCATCCAACCAAATCAAACAGACAAAGCTCAGCTGCTGTAACCTGGTAACATTTCTTGCGCAAAATAGTTTAATCTATTCAAGTAAATCATACATTGAATGGGGTGAGAATAAGTTGCCTTGTCGTGGCTTGAGGGCATTACTTCAAAGTTTAATCTCCAGTAAATGATCTGGTTGTGTGCCTTTCAGGAGAAAATGAATGCATGTGGAGAAAATCAAACATTTTATACATCACCAAATGTTGTTTTTCTGCGGAACATATTTTACTCCTAATGAGAAATTTGGCATGGAGATCATATTTTATTGTTTCTGTAAGCCTGCTGAGATGCAGTTACTGCAATACTGCTCTGCAGTGAACCAGGTCGACCAGAAGTGTGGCAAAAAAACCCCAGAGAAATAATGAGTTTTAAGCTTATTGCACATCGAATCCTTTTTAATAATCAATAAAAAAACACCAAAAAACAAACACCAAAAAAACCCCAAACTGTTTTATAACTTTGAATGTTGAAATTGTCACATTAATAAAGAAATAGGTTAAGCTCTAGTTATAGAGCTGATTATCAGTTCCCAGACTTTTTATGGGTCCAGATGGTGTGGTGTTACAAAAATAATGAATGAATTACTTGCAAGCATATGTCCAAATGCTTGAAGTAAGAAGCAATTTTAAATCTACTTCTTAGCCTTCATGTGGGATTCATCATCAGGAAAAACAAAAGTGTTTTTATAGTGATGATAAACATTTTGTGTTCTCATCTCTTGTTCAGTTAATGCTGTAAAGAACAAAGTTACATTTTCTTTAATTGTCACTGAAAGTTCTGTCCTTATTTTTTGGCTACATCATGTTCTCTATTTTTTCCCCTAAATTTCAGTTCAGCTTCTGTAATTGTTTTGCACTTATTTGCACAGACAAGCAGTAGAAAAAACATGCCTCTGAGTCACCACTGCTTCATTGTCTCGAGGGTATACAGCTAGCTCATTGTGGCAACCTCTTTTTGTTTGGCTTCACTAACAACTGCCATCAAGATGGCAAAGAAAAAAGATTCTGGCAGATAAACATCTCTTGCACCATATGCAAAGAAGAGAAGAGACTATGTTTCGTGTGCCAGCAAAATAAGTGAAAAAATTGACAGAACAAAATCTTTTAAAATAGCTTATTTTTCTCTTTACTCATAGGTTTTTGACTAACTGCTGTCTAATAGAAGCAGAAATGTCAGGAGTCAAAAATTACAGTGTAATGGTAAACGAGCCAATATAAACTCAATTAGAGGGTCTTTGGTTTTGCAGTGACTGAAGCTGCATTGGTCGAGTATTTATTATCAAAAACCATCTGAGGGTTTTCCAAGTAGTTTATATAAACTTGTTTTTCACACTATAAAGCACCTAATGAAATCTCTATTCCACTAATCTTGCAGCCATACTGAATCTTACAAATCATACAAAACCCCATCCTGTAATACACAGAACCTAACAATGGCATATTACAACCATTTAGGCTTCTGGGATAAACTACTTAAACTTCAATGGACAAACACTGGCATATAGCTGGAGTTGCAATAATCAATCCAATATTCATTGTCCTTTTAGCTCAGCTTCACCCCCACCTCCTCCACCACAAAAGGAAAACATCTGCCACTTTAACTTCTAAACGGTCCTCAAGCTAGTTACTGTCTGTGTCTGTCTGTGGTACTGGTAATAAAGGGTTTATTTTTCACAAACAGCTTTCAGCATCTGCTGGAAGAAGTGCCACTGATGGGAACAGCAAGCATGAACCAAAACTGTAAAGCTACAAGTTAGTAAACCAAAACAGGACAAAAACTGCAACATTAGATTTTAAATGAATTTGCAGTTTATACTTATCATAGAGCCTTACCAGGCACCTGTGACACTTTTATTTTTACTGTGTTGTTTATTTGTTCTGTAATATCCATCCATCCATCCATCCAAAGCATGTAGGGAAAAGAACAGAAAGCTGCATTAGCTATGACAGAAATAACAACCTGGTTCAAAGTGAATCTCAAATACATTTATATATTTAAACATTTACTGACACACAGCCACTGACATCACCATTCAGCTTCTGTAATTCAACAGATGTCACATCACCCCACCCCCTCTTATAACCATGTCTCTTAAATAGTTTGCGGGTCTGACCAGTCAACAGTGGACAGCCTGCAGCAGCATGTCCCAGAGCTTGCTACAGTTGTGTTATGTTATGCTGGATTACAATCAGAGATGACAGCCTGAACAAGTACGAAGCAGATGGTGCCTAACATGGCATCAGTTACAGGTCTTACATGGAAACCTTTCTTCCTTTTACTTGCCCTCTGCTCCATACTGGCTTGGATCATCAGTGGGATGTTATTGTTCACTGACGTTATTACTTACCTACACTTTTTTGTTTTTTGCTTTGTGGTGCACTGGAAAATGGATCTTAACCAGTGATAAAATATATTCTATTCTATCTATTCTATCATAATGTTTGTAAAACAAATCAAATATTGTGTTTGTATCTGTAAAATCAACACATTTGAGAATTATGTTAACAAGATCAAACTAAAAAAAGATTTGTTTGCTTTTTTGCTGTCAGTCATATTCTCAGAACCATGGATTACTGTTTCACAGAAAGACTCATTGTGACAACTATTGGGTCCATTATGTTGGGTCTATGTATAGGTTCAAATCACAGAGTTTGCTTTTGAAAGCAGGGAGACAAAACAGGGGGGGGGGGGGGGGGACCTGTTTATCAAACTAAAACAAGCTGCTCGATCACAAGCAGCTGCCAAAACATTGTTGAAAATGCCCCAAGTGTGCAGCTGCAGCCTTGAGCTTGGACTGTTCCTCTTCAAGCTACGAAGTAATCTGATTCCCTGTCAACATAAACACAGAAACACATTTTAAAGGCTAAATAAAATTTTCACCTCGTCCAAACAAAAAGATCCCACACTGTTATCAGTAATGCTACATATTATTACTATATTATAGCTCCCGGATCTAGACGAAAAAAGACTTTTAAGATCTTTAAGTCCTGTAAGATGCTTCATGCTAGGTGGCATGCTAATGTCTTGTTTGTTTTGTAGACAAAGTAGCGCATTTGCAAAAAAACCATTAGTTCTTCCTCTCACACCTGACAGCTATGATAAGATTTATCCATGCCACAACCTTAAGGCTGTGCTCGACAACTGATTTTGGAGCCTCACGGTTAGCTAAAGGTGACCATAACTGGACAAGATGATGGTGTGTGTTATGAGCTAAAACTAATCATTTCGGTTAGCAGGCTAAATTCATGAACTTCATGAGTGATGCAAATAGTGACTAACATATCTGTTAATTAATATTAATAAATAGGAAAATAATATAATCATTTTACCAAAAGTGAAGCCTAACCTTCTTGGATGGGCTTTCTTTCTACTTTATACAATATCATCTTCTTTGTGTTGTAGTTACTTACATTCTGTGAACAGAGCAATATGCATAAATCAACAACAGGTCAACAGGTCTGTTTATTGCAACAAATTGATAGTTTCAACAATACAGCAACAATTACTGTTCAAAAAACCCCCCAAAACTGTTCTTTGTACTTTTTTTTTTTAAACCATGAGTCAGAAATGTTATCCCATGTAAAAGAGATCTTTGGGACACTTTGATGTATCACTCTTCATTTTGTAGATTTCCTTCTTTTGTAAACGTTCTCACACTGTCTACATCAGCATGTTGAAAGTGCAACAAAGAAAAGAAGAAAATGATTATTATTATTTTTATAAATTTCTTTATTCTACATTACACTGGAAAGAAACCGACAGAAACTGATCCAGTGTGATCATGTTCACAGGATAAGTCAAATTTCCTTAAAAAAAAACAGCAAAACCCAACAACAACAACAAAAAGCAGGACAAGCTAGTTTCTATGTAGCCAGCAGTTGGTTGTAACATCATATTTACAGTGCAGACATGGGAGCGGTATCAATCTGCAAACCAAACTCCTAATGCAAATGAGATTATTTCCTAGAATTTTGACCTATCCCTTTAAGTTCCAGGAACACAGAACTAAATAACAGCAGGTGCTAAATGAGAGAAAAAAAAAAAAAAAAAAAAAAAAATATATATATATATATATATATATATATATATATATATATATATATATATATATATATATATATATATATGGAATGCCGTTTAGGAAAATGTCATATATATATTACAATCAAAGTCTGAATATATAGAACAAAACTTGAATATATTGAATGTAACTTGAATATATAGAACGAAACTTGAATATATAGAACGAAACTTGAATATATAGAACGAAACTTGAATATATGGAATGAAACTTGAATATATAGAACGAAACTTGAATATATGGAATGAAACTTGAATATGTAGAACGAAACTTGAATATATAGAACGAAACTTGAATATATGGAATGAAACTTGAATATATAGAATGAAACTTGAATATATAGAAGGATCTTCTGAATATATAAAATGAAACTTGAATATATAGAATGATCTTCTGAATATATAAAATGAAACTTGAATATATAGAATGATCTTCTGAATATATAAAATGAAACTTGAATATATAGAACGAAACTTGAATATATGGAATGAAACTTGAATATGTAGAACGAAACTTGAATATATGGAATGAAACTTGAATATATAGAACAAAACTTGAATATATGGAATGAAACTTGAATATGTAGAATGAAACTTGAATATATAGAACGAAACTTGAATATATGGAATGAAACTTGAATATATAGAATGAAACTTGAATATATAGAAGGATCTTCTGAATATATAAAATGAAACTTGAATATATAGAATGATCTTCTGAATATATAAAATGAAACTTGAATATATAGAATGATCTTCTGAATATATAGAATGAAACTTGAATATATAGAATGATCTTCTGAATATATAAAATGAAACTTGAATATATAGAATGATCTTCTGAATATATAAAATGAAACTTGAATATATAGAATGATCTTCTGAATATATAAAATGAAACTTGAATATATAGAATGGTCTTCTGAATATATAGAATGAAACTTGAATATATAGAATGATCTTCTGATAATGCATGTCAGATGCTTCGGTTATTAGTAAATTTGGTTGTGTTCATTAGAAAATGTTTTTGGTGCCAGACACTAAAAATTGTGAAATATCACAATATTGAAAAAGTTCCAAAGCTATTATTTAGGTAAAGATTGATAAGACTGGTTTTATCTTCATATTCCTTTGTGCCATTTAAATCATAAAAGTAGTCAAATAAAGTGTTTAAATATACTTTTCTTTCATGACAAACCATACTTGTCACAGTAAAAAAATGTCACACTATATGTTACATATCATGGTATGATGTACTAATTTATCTGTTAATAAACATGAATTGTGCCTGTCTAATCAAGTAAACAAAATCCTTAAACATTCCCTAAAGAATGTAAACCAGGTTTATGTTTAACAGTTATTATTATTATTATTATTATTATTAGTAGTAGTAGTAGTAGTAGTATCATTATTTGATAAGAATGCAATGTCATATAGTGCGATGATGATATAATGTTCATATTTCAGCTATATATTATTATATATTTCATGTCTGTCACATTTATAGACAACTTGCTGGCAGTGTTGGAGATACCGTTAAATATTTTTTCATTAGGGTTACTATCACACTTTTCAAAACTTTTCCAAAACCTAACAAAAACTATTATTTAAACCTGTGAGTTAATCTATAAATCAAGTGAAAATTAATATGAATTTCAATGTAAAGCATAAATGTTCAAATGGGACACTGAAATAAAGTTTAACTCATCTCATTTGAAAATGTAAAGAAAAGTTGCTCTGGGTGGCAGATCTTTCAATGACCACATCTAGCTATATTATTAAAAAATAAACAAAGGTATCTGAAATACAAAACATGGCTGATAAACCTGTGTGTTATGACATCACCACTGACATTTTACATTGTGTGGAATAGGTGGACACAGGAAGCATTTGAGAAAATTGAATTCTATGTAACAGTGAGGTTGTAGCATATTCTTTTGCTCCCTGCAGGGGTACTAAATAATCTAATGTTACTATGGGTCATATCAGAGAACAGAGATACAACATGCCATAAAGGCAGGAAAACAGATAAACTACAATCCAAAAACAAAATATGCCTCATATGTATAAACTGAAACCAAATGCATCCATCCATTCTCTTCTGCTTATTTTTATCCGCGTTGCTAGCCTATCTGCGTTGCCAGCTACCACAGGATGAAAGGCAGAGTACACCCTGGACAGGTTGATAATCTGAAGCTGGGTTAACAACATTAACAAGAAACAAAAAAATTAAACATGCATATGCAAAATAGAAAAACAAAAACAAAATCCTTATAAGTTCTGCAAACCTTGATAATACACATCATGCTCTTCCAAATCCTGGTGAATTCTGTATTGCAAAATCCATGTCTGATTTGAAAGTAGTGTACACTACATGAACTGGTATATGAAGGATATTTTCACAAGTATTGGTCACAGGAAATCTGCAGTTAGTGATGAACTCAATGCTTGGCTTTGGAGAAAACCCAGGGCTGGAATGTTTCCACAATTAAACAAATTAACTGTTGTGCACAGTTTAGTCTCCACAATCACACGCTGTGAGTCTATTGCACACTGTTTTTGTGATATTTTTGTTTACTTAGCTTAGTCTAGCAATTGAAACTTACGGCCAATTTTTAACCTTACACTAGTAATTTCAGTGCATTTAGTTCCGTTCTTAACTCTTCTGCCTTGGGCCCTCTCGAGTGAAAGGTCTAAGATTGTAGATGGGACCCGTTGTGGGGAACTCCTGTAAAGTGGAATGCACGTTCTCCATAACGTTAGCTGGTTAACCAGGGGCTATCTGACCGGAGAGGTTCACTGCATTTGGTCTTCCACGATGAAACAGTGAATAAATTTCTTCATCAGTACTACGATGCAGTACACTGGTACTAATATTTGGTTGGCCAGAGCATGCATTTGCCAGGGTGTTAATTAGCTCCTCATTACTTAGAATTTGAGCCACAAGATTCCGTGCAGACTGGCTCATAATGCCATTCCTTGCAGTTACAAACAAGGAAAACACTAGATGGCGCAAGCGCCTCCGTGACGTCAGGTTTCATTTTATATATTCAGAAGATCATTCTATATATTCAAGTTTCATTCAATATATTCAGAAGATCATTCCATATATTCAAGTTTCGTTCTATATATTCAGAAGATCATTCCATATATTCAAGTTTCATTCTATATATTCAGAAGATCATTCCATATATTCAAGTTTCGTTCTATATATTCAGAAGATCATTCCATATATTCAAGTTTCGTTCTATATATTCAGAAGATCATTCTATATATTCAAGTTTCATTCTATATATTCAAGTTTCGTTCTATATATTCAGAAGATCATTCTATATATATAATAATTTCCTAAACGGCATTCCATAAAATATATATATATATATATATATATATATATATATATATATATATATATATATATATATACATACCCATATATATATATATATATATATATATATATATATATATATATATATATATATATATATATATATATATATATATATACACATATGGTATTCAGGGAAAAGTGATAACTTAGATTCCTTTGTCATATTCCTTTATCATTTAGTGTAAAATGCATGTTGACAAAATAACCTGTAGATGAGAAAAGCTGGCTCTCAGGGATTTTCCAGTTTTTAACAATAAACAAAGATAATAGTAATAATAGCAATACTAATACTACTACTACTAATAATAATAAAGACTAAATATAGTCTACTTAATGTCACTTAGAATCACTGTGACTCATTTCTTAGAATAAAAAACAATATTTGGTTAAGGTGGGGTGCTTGTCGAAGCACCAGAGAGACCTGGAAAATAAGTCAGTAGTTGCTGTTTTAAAAGGTCGTGGTGGTATTCCCTAACAGCAATAATCTCCAATATGTGAGAAGTGTAAACACATACATTTTTTTCTGTCTAAATTCAATGTCAATGTGGCATTAAGCTGACCAACATTTTTAGCCAGAGTGTTATTTGACTCCAGATCCAAGTCCAATGGGTTGAAGTGTAATTATGACTAAAACCAATGATATCTCATTGAGTAAAATCAATCAGTTTTCTCCATCTTTCACTTTTTAAAAATATAATTGAGTTGTGCTTACACTATAGCAGGAAAATTGATTGAAATTTCATTAAGAAATTAGAAGTTTGTTGAATTCATGTTACTGTGGTTTCAAAATGTACATAGTCATTTTCATTATTTAGAAATGATTTTATTAAATATCCATTCTACTTAAAAAAAATGGGAGAATTGGGATTATTATGATTACTTTGATTATAGTAGTAAATTATAAGGCTTAGTAATAAGGCTTGTCATAATGGTAAATTTTACTAACTGCCTATTCAGGAAGTCTGTTTTGTTAGTGAAATTCTAGTATTTTTTTATAGTACGTTTGTTAGCACTAAAAAGTATCTTTATCTTTGTAATACAGGCACACAGTCCATCCAACTTGGTTACTAAGCTTACGTTAGCTGATAAATCTTATTAATTCTGCTTCCAAAGAGTCAAGAAGGCAACAACCATAATGTTAAAAAAAGGCTTCCAAGTGTGGATTTGCTAACTGTGGATGACATCATGGAGGGTATGTTCGTCTTTAATACACAGTCTATGAATATTACTATAAAATGACGTGTGAGAAGTTTCTGCACCTTCAAAAACAATTTTGGTAACTAAAATCTTTGTAAGTTAAAACTTACAAAAAAAGAAAAAGACAAGTTAAAGTTAACTCAAAGGTTAGCATCCCGGGTGAATGTCCCATGTTTTATCGATCAATCCACCATTAACTGACCTCATGTGGACCTTGTTGCTCTGTATTTGACCTCACCTCACTTCCCAAAGCCAGTCTGTTAGAGACACTGTCTGCCAAAAAGGCAGGAAGTGCTGAAGGCAAATTACCAGCTATTTCAGATACACTGAACTCCCTTGCCCTCCTTGTCCAAATCTCATAAAAACTGAGATGCGAACATAAACTGTATGTTCTCATAATTCTTTGTTAACCTAATGTTAGGTTGACAGGCTTACTGAGACACCTTTCACAGAAGTGAAACAATTGAGCACCCCCTAGCTGAGCTACCTTCTGACACATTTCTGGTTTTAGAACAAAATTAGAGCCAAATAAAAGATGACTAGTAACGCTTTAGTTAAATTAGAGGTAGAGATAAAACTGGCTATTGGTAATTATGCTCCTGCTGAGTCAGTTGCAAGAGAGAAAATTCAGCAGCAGCTGCTTTATGGGTATCTGGAGTATTGTCATTGGCTGAAAATACATTTGTGCCATAACTTACTGCACATTACTCGGTACATGAGTCCTCTTTTCTATTTGTAATGTAGAAACAAATGAAATATAATTTAAAGTAGAAAACAAATGTAAACGATAAGCTGCGATGGAACAATTTCCATACATACATAAACACTCAAAATATAAACATTTATGTATTATGTAGACTGAATGACTTCTTGATTGGGTTCTCTATTTTAGTAGAATAATGGTCTAAAGCTGGCTCTTTCAGACCACAGGTGTCAAACAATGATAGACTATGCACCCACTCACCCAGTCCTGGATAAATGGCTTTGCACTGGAACAGATGTTGTCTGGCAGCACTTTAAACAAGTCACATTTCAATATCATGAATGGAGTTGAGCAGACATTTCTTTAATTAGCATGCTGTTGTATAAGAAATAATCGGCTCATTTTAGTCAAATGAGTGATGACTAGAAAATGTGGCCTTAAAGAGTATCCATTCTGTTCTTTAGGGACTAATCTGGGAAGCATTCATATTTATTGTCTGTGTTCAGATAGACATGGATTTTCTTGTCTCGCGTGTCAGGGGTATAAAAAGAGGAAGAGATGATTAATGATGCAAGTTTTTCTTTTAAGTGCCATTATGGGGCATCATTCACCACCGCTACACACCACCGTATAACCTCAAGCACAGAAAATCTTTATTCAGCCCGAGCTACCTCTATAAAGAAGACAAAATTCAATCACTTTCCCCCCTGTGAGGAAAGAGACAGGCTGGAAACAGCATGACTGTGTTTTAAAACCAGCTACTGTACAGGAGCTAAGCTGAATTCTGGTGCTCAAAAATAGCGCAACAGCAGTTTGCTTAGAAACAATGAGAGAGTATGGGTAGCTACACAGTCGATATATCATTTCTCAGTTGTTGTATCTGTAATGAGAATCTGTAGTAAACATGTTAGGCTGTTTTTGTTGCATTTAAGTTGACAATTGTGCGGTTTTTTTTCTGTGCATCTTATCTGTGATGATAAATTATGCATACACTCTTCTTTCACTCACATTAACTTGTCCTGCTGCACTCACTCAGTGAATAATTGAAAAAAAAAAATGATACGAGCTCTCCTATATGTAATAGCTCTGCTGCTGTAAATAAGTACAATGACTAATTGCTACACTTGTATCTAAACACTTATGTCTTCTACCAATTACAGTAGATTCATTTGAAGCTATTATGCATTACCAATCTTGTTTTAGAAGTGACTTGGGGGAACATAATTAATAATGCAAAGTTAGTGCATATGAATGTCATTTCCTGGAAATTATAATATGCCACGAATGGATTCCTTTTTAGCAACAAGAAAATACCACGTTATTAATGAAGCTGTACTTAGCTGAAGTGTACTTTTGTCTTAGCCAAGGTCACAGGTTCAGTTTTGTCTCACTCCTAATATGCCATCTAAGATTTCGTTTCATGGCTCCAGTGTTGAATATGTGCAACATATGGACTGCTTGGTTTTAACACTGTGATACACACACATACAGTACAAATATGTCAAGCACATGTGGGGCTACTGGCCTTCTGATTATCTGCTCTGGTGCCTGATAGATACAGAAAGCTATCCTTCCAAGTCAGGACAATGGCAAGACCAATCTCATTCACCCTGTCACGGGGATTCCTATTCAGGACACCTTGGCATCACATTTCATCACAGTGGGCAGCTTTAAGCTTGGTTTTACAATATTTGGTAGCTAAACCTTTCCACACAGCGAGTAACAAAAAATTCATTCAAAAGAAAAAAATCTGCAAGTGAAAAGAAATCACAAACTATAAAGCCTTAAAAAAGGATTAAACCTGGCATGCCTCTTTTGTTGTGTATGTATGCCTTCTTGCCCTGTGTCTTAAGGTCTATTAAGATACATTATGAAGCATAAAATTAGAAGCATACAATCAAAGGGATTATAATTACAACATAAGGCTTCCCTATTGTTTGAAATATCACATACAAAGTTCAATCAAGGTATACTGAACTATTATTCTCCACCGTGCGATTACATATCTTTTTTGTATCCAAGCCCCCAGACCTTTGGAACATTACTAGGTGCTGTATAAGGTTCAAAACTTTCCATTTGGCTAAATCTGTTGTTCAGATAACAGTAATCACCATGGAGTCAGTATGTACATTTATTAGAAATCTCAAGATTTAATGAGCAGATGCTAAAATAAACAGTGAACCCACTCAGTCCTCAGAGGATGTAAATCTTTCTTCTATGTAATGCCTCCAGAATTTTAATGCTTGAGGAAATGTATTTCTGCATGATACGTTAGTTACTTGAACTATACAACATTTCATTTTTGTAAGTTATTGCATCGTGTTATTTAATGAGTTTCTGCTTTGAGCTTTCCTTGCTCTTAGAGACCATCAAATCTGGCTCGAACAGTCCGGCAAACATGGTCTGTGTTGCCAGGCAATAGACAAATGTATTAATGGATTTAAGCATACCCAGACAGGCTGTAATAAATGGAAGGGCTTGCCTGGCATGACATCAGCTCAGTCTCTATGGTTCTCAGTGCTATATTCTTAAGTTCTTTCCTTAAGCCAGGCACACAGACTCAAAACGTATTGCAAATAGGGCGTTATGTAGTGTGCTCATACCTCTGTTTACACCTCAGGCAACACAACAAAAATGTTCAGCAGCTCAAGTTTTACAATCTGGTACACTTTAATAGATGTGCAAGGTAACATGAACACAACTGAAGGTGTGCTGAAAATATTTAAATGTGTTATAAATAGGTCTAGCAGCTTGGTGATCTCAGTCGAGGAATGGTGAGAGAGTGGTTTTGTCCTCTAAAGTAATGCGCTGTGCTCTCATTAACTGCTTTTGTTCCTTTCTTAACTTGTCCTTGTGAATCTAATTTGACCAACTGTGACTGTTAGAGAGATGCGTGAAAAAGTCCAACAAGGAGGCAAGACCCAATGAAAATTATTTATACCGGCATTTCCAACTCCAGAGACGTTCTGAAGAACCAATTTCATTCAGAGGCTGTAAAATACTGGCTCTCCGTGAAAGCTGTTGGCTATATGACAATAGATAGACAGGTCTATCACTCCCAGCTTGTCACATATGATGAAGACCTCTTAACATCACATTTAAACGCTCTGCTTTAAAGGTCAGTTTTCAATGTACAATTTTTAATATTATGAAGGTTTCTAAAATGTAACCATTTTTTTTGTTCCATAACCTAATGAAAGAGGCAAGTGAAAAAAAGATGAACCGAAATGCAAGACACAAAGCTCCAAAATACTGGAAAATTTATGACCGACTGTGCTGCCACCCCTCTGGGCTCCTAATCTGGACTTTTAACACCTTAAAAGATGACAATTATTTCTTAGTGTTCAATCTTTCTTTAATACTGCTTCAGCTGATGACAAAGTAGTGATGCTAAAGGACAAAGGATCTCTGAAAAGCCAGTAACATAAGACAGAATGACTGTATTTGACCTCCTGGGATGAGAATGGAATAACACAGTGATCCTCTTTGAGAAAAAGATTAAAAAAGCAGTTTCTTTTCCAAGATGTCCAGAGTATGACCGAGAAGGTGGAAACATGGTGCAGTGACTTTAAGCTGTTTATCCTGTTTAACAGCGCTGCAGAAAGCCAGTGAGGGCAACAATCAGAGAGATGCTCCTCATATAAATAAAAATGGCCACAATTTAGCTTTGAAATAACACAAATTTTATCTGGAATGATGAATATCCACAAATAATCCAGTAATAAACGCTTTTTTGTGTAAATTTTGTACTTCTGTTGTCAGATTGAAATAATAATTTGACACAATCTAGCTGAAAATGGGTTTCCAGGCAAGACAAATATCCTGTCTCCTGTGTAATTTAGTCACATTGTTCCACAAAAACGGAAGTGCATAGAAAATAAAGTGCTATAATCTATATATTGTTACCACACGGTGTGGACAACAAACATCAAGTACAGGAAGCTAAATAATTACAATATGGATGAAAACATGGAGGCATTTATGGTTCTAATCACAGAGGGAAACAATATATTACCAAGAATAGATGTGATGTGTGAAGCGTCTCGCTGTGCCAAAACAAGATGTGCAATGCGGAAAGTCATGTTTAGGAGTCAAAATGGTAAAACCAATTTTCTTCCTAGCATATTTCACTTTATTTTGCTTTTCTTAAACATTCTGCTGACTACAGTTGTTCTGTGCTGACTAAGATTGGACATTAAAGCTTAGTTTTAATACACAGTTTTAAAAAATCTAGCAAGATGTTCAAAGGTAATAATTTTTTGAAATTTTCCCCTTCTACTTGTTTTCTATACCTTTTTTGTAAAAGCATCTGTATATTTATAGTGCAATAAGGTGAAACACTGGGACCAATAAAGCCAAAACTACTGATATCATGAGGAGAGCAGAAGATACAACTCTTCGATATTTAGAATACACGCTCAATTAAACCATGAAAGGAGCAGATAATTACTTAGAGGAAGAAAAAAAACCCAATGATGTCCCTTAGTGAGGCACAAATGCCTCAGGTCAGTTTTATATTTTTATAATGGGTCTTATTCTTCTCAAAATATGCTAATAAATTATTATTTCACTGAATGTTAACTCCACATATAAATAAACATGGTGTTGTAATCACACAGCAGCAGCGTAGCATCTCTTCATCTCCTCAGACTCCAAAAGCCAGTGTTTATAATCACATCAGATCCATAAATAAAAAAAGAGTTAAAGATCTTGTATTAACAAGTTTTCTCAAAAAGTAAGCTGCGAGCCACTTTATTCAACTTTAGAAGGGCCATCATTTTCTTACAGTGTCCATAGAAGAGATGTAAATGATAGCTTAAAAAGATGCATGATGTTTTGAATGTGCCCAAAGCTCTGTCTATGTATATGACCAGAACACATGGGAGCTATAAAAGTCCAGTAGGATGCACCCCCAAAACAAAAGACATAAAAGTAGTCTGATTATACAAAGGATTTGCTTTATTTGAACTTAAATAGTTTGTCTTTACATATCTATCTCGCAGTTAACATCATCAAATGTTAACCAATAAGAGCACTTGGTTGTACAAGTGACTCTAAAGCATCCTGCACCCAGCTTCTTGAAAGCTATAATAACCTGTGCTTTCTGCGAAGTTCTGCCATTTCCCTACAGCAGATGGACAGTGAGCCCACAGAAAGCCAGTGAAGCATGCAGAAAGCAGGTCTCATGATACAATAGAACATGCAGCAGAGAAAAGGGGCAGCAGTGAGGGCTCAGGTTCAGCATGTGTTCAGCTATTCTCTGCTCCAGATGTGCAATCTTGCCCTTTCAGCATTTTACCTAAACCCTCTGTGTTAGAATAACAGAGCTTTCAGACCAGTGCTTGTTTATCGATACAGTCCAACACATAATAAAAATTCCCTTCCCTTATCTTGTCTTTTTGCCTGTCTTTATTTTGCTAGGTTTGTCAGTGTAGTCTTGCACTGTGCAGGACAGGCTTTGTAGCCCTTAGCATTCTTCATGCGGTGCCTATTTTTGCTGGTTATTACATTTCAAAAGGACAGTTCCACCACTATGATAAATCTAAGCCTATACATTATAGTGCAATTTTTCAAGATGCATAAAATAGCAGGGAATTTGATTTAATGCTGCATGGCAAGCATTCAAGGTAATGCACCCACTTTAATACAGATAAATAGCAGTTTAAAATTATATTTTGTTGTTCTTTGTTAATTGAATGTATCTCTAAAAGCCCGCAGAGCTGCTCTCAGACGGAATCAAACTAGCCAGATCACAACAGAAAATTCTTACAAAGGATCAAGTGAGTGATGTAACATGACAGTAAAGACGTTGCCCATCCTTTGTTCTTCTTGCTGCCCTACTTTTGTCAGATGATACCGAGGGAGACTTCAGGTACTGCTGCAGTAATTCAAGCTTTTATCCACACATAAGAAGAGGAAAGGAAACACTTTGAACTCTGCATGAACAGCAAACAGATGCTAATGAACATGATGTTCTAGTACAGGCCTCTGGCAACAGGATTAAAACAATTTAAAGGGGAGTGGGGAAGAGAAGATATTCACACAAGCAAGGATGAACATTAAAAAACACTGTACTGATGGTGATTCGTACATGGCTTGGTTAGTAGAACCAAGAAAATGCTTTTCCTTATGAGCTGTTCTCATGATAATTTGAGTTATTTTTATGTAAAAATGATTTATTTCAAATGTTACATTAGAGTTCTTTCTAAAATTGAGTTTGCAGAAAGCGTGGCACAGTTTTCCTGCAAGCAATTATTTTATGCTTTTGAGATAAATTATTGAATACATCAAAATTAAGGTTTAAGGTCTTTCCAACTTTAAAGCGCTTTGTCAGTTTCCTTTTGTCAACATTTTCCCATCAAGAGCATAATATGATAGCTTTCAAATGTACCCCTGAGAATTAAATAGAAAACTCAAATTTGTTGCATCATCATGCTAGCTGTGGATGAGAACAGAATGTCCTTTAAATCTAAGCCCACCGCAAGGAGAGAGTTTCATATTTATCCACCTTTTTTGCCGACATAATGTGAAGTGTCAGATTTTTGTCTATTATTATAGCAAACTGAACATCCCTGCCTCCCACCCTAGTCCCTGCATCAACAGATCCAGCTGTAATTGGTTATTTAACTGGTGTAGTTTATGTGAGATGATGGATGCAATAGTGAAGGATGAGGCATAAAATTGCATATAGTGAGACAGCCAGCCAGCTAGTTCTGGTACGAAAGGTTGGAAAATGTCATAAGCTGCATCGTGGTGTAGCAATAACAAGCAGAAGCATAGTAACAAACAGACACATGAATAATGTATTTACATGTGCACACGTATGCCTCGTGCACACACAAACACACGCGTACACTACAGTACACGCGTGCTTGTGCATGCACACAAAACAAATCTCGTCAAATAAATGCTTGATTATAATGTATGAAATGTTTCTGATCAGTCAGCTGAAAAACTAATTTCATTTTCTCATTAGAAGTTGCTGCCTGAGGCTCGTTCTCATGTCAATGTTTATTATTCTGAAAACAGAAAATTAAAATCATCAGCTTGGTCAGAATCAGAGCTGTGAATCACTATTTACGACTTAGGGAGAGAAAAGAGGGAGAGAGCGAGAGGGGTGGGGGGGGGGGGGCATATGAAAGACTGGACAACAATTGAAGGAAGTCATTTCATCTTACTGAGCCAGTGGATTTATAGCCAGCGTGACCTTTAGTTCTGCAGAAATTTGTTGCTTTTCAGACACTCATCATGTTTCTTATTTAACACAAGGTGCAGTGGGTTAGTGAATAGTTTCCATTTGATTAGTCAGTCGATCTTAACCAGTTAATGAATTGGTTTTAGAGCTAAAGTGATAACAGAGTAATTTTCAGTGGAGCTTTTTTTCCCCCTGTTTTCTTGAACAGCAAAAATATTCTAATTTTCAGAAAAGGCTAAAAGCATTATTTTTGTACACAATTTAACTCCAGAGAATATAGAAACAAACATGCAAGCACACATACCAAAGCAGTATGTTCAAGATACCTTATTAAACTAAACCATGAACTGTCAAGACTACAATAATAAATTAACTGCAAAGATTTTGCAGCAAAATACTGATATAATCACACATTTTCTAACTTGTTTGTAAGATTTTAAGATTGATTACATCTAGATTGCAATAGACTGAATTAGGAATACACTGAGATAATGGTTGAGGCTGATATTGACTAGTTTACTAGTTTACTGCCATTAGCCTGTTTGCAAATAAAGCCTCCTTTATGCGTGCACTGCAGCCCTCAACTTTTCTAGACATTGCTTCCCTACAAAAGGCAATCTGTCTTAGAGTTTATGGGAGATAAACAAGTGCAGGTATGCGGAGGAGGGTCACTGGCAAATGGGAAACAAATGAGACAAATATAACAAAGATGAAACTGATCAGAGTGGGACCGACAATTACAAAACACAGGGACACGGAGACAAGAAATAAGACTGAAAGCAGTGTAAGAGACTAATATATTAATCTGTGTGATGTCCAATTGTGCAGTTTTGCACCAATGTGAGAACTGATGCAATACACAGCAAGCTTGTGGTCAGCTAACTTTGGACAAGCTGATTGTTGTTGATTATGCTTGAAAACAGCTGCAGAGCACATTTATTCACAGCAGTGATAAACAGTTGTATCACATCAAGTTTTCATTAGCTAAATGGAAGCTAGAAAAAAGCTGGACGATTTTAAAACTTTATTTTAAATGATGAAAAGTTTTTTTGTTTACCTGCCACAAAAAGGGAAATGTATGTCAACAAAAATCACATAAATAAATAAAAACCCAAACTTTGCTGCAGGATTTTTAAACATTTTTTTAATGAGACATGTATATCTTATGTAGAGGCTTCCTCATAGTGGGAGGATGATTACTTCCTGATAGCCTATTCAGCTTATTGCGGTGTTTTGTATCTTTTAGCGCATTGTTTTGGTTTTAGGGCTAACAGCGTCACTGTTTTGATTCATTCTCATACTTCTGGCATACTACAAATGCCAGAAAAATAAAGCTAGTGAGTAGCAAGTAGATCTTTTAGCAGCTAAAATGACAGATATTCCCTTTAATTATATACCTAAAAAGCATAATTGGATATAAATCTATGTGAAAATAGTTACCATGTTAAAAATATATAAATGCAGTTTTGGACCTCTAACATTTTGAAACTGCATATTTATAACTCCATGTTGGAGCCGTACTTCATGGATTCATACCTTCTAACCTTGGCTGGTATTTTGATCCCCTTTCTTTGGATCGTCTGTACATGAAACAGGCTCCAATTTCCATTTGTGCCTAAAAGTCTGCCACAGTGATGTAAACTACTGCAATAGTTACAACATGGACCCACATTCGAAAGGCATATGGCCTCTTCTTTTCTGGATTTCAAGGTTATTTTGTCTGGGTAGAGTTAATGTGAGTGTAGGGTTATACTCCAGACACATCAAGCCTCCCAAATCCTTCTAAGTGTGAAAACATTTTGATGTAATTAAAAAAAGATCAAACAAGGTGTTTCCCCTATAGAGTTTGATTTATTTTTTATTTTTATGATTAATATGATCAAAGCACACAAACTCTATGTGCATTTTAAGCACTTTGATTACTGTTTAATTGTATAACTATGACTATGACTATTTACATAGGTGAACTGAAGGTTGTATGGCTAATACCAATTTCTACAACTATATCAGTGATATAATTGATATAGCTGACCAATTTCTTGTGTGTGGTGATTCAGGCCTGGTTGTTTAACCAATTAACCAAATCTAAATTGACTTCTTGCTGCCATTAAAAGAATCAGGCTTCTCTGCACTGTACTATCCTGCTCTGAATCTAGGTCTAGGGCCTTGTAGACTTCTTATTGATAGTTCAATTTACGCAAGCTCACGTCAGTCTATTACTGTGGCGTTCAGTTGTGCTTCAGGTAATAGTACATTACAATCTTACTGTAAAGATCTAGCTTTGAATAAATAATGGCATATTTGCTGTTATATTGGTTTGCTTGAAAATTGCAATATACTGTATGTGCATAAAGTTTATATATTGAATATAGTTATATAGTAATAATTTAACACCTAATTAATTAAAAGGGGCCAAAATGACTCAAATGATTCTCAAGAATTTAAAGGTTATAAGCTCTTGGCCAAATAATATTTCAAAAATAACTCTATATAATATGTACAACATAGAAATGCCTGGAGTCTTGTGCAGTCTTGTTGCAGTAAAATAGTTTTAATTTCTAGGTTACAACAAACCTCAGATGTGAGAATGAATAATGAATAAATAAGAAATACTTTATTGATCTTGAGCAGATTTCTCTCTGCTACACAGACTCTTGTATTATATAGACTGATGCACGTCATATGAAAATTTCCCTTTTCGCAATGGAGCTGAATTGGTTAGTTTGAGCTCCTCTGCCTACCCAGTAAGTGATGGTCAGGATTATTCACGATGGATAACAGTTTGTTCGGTGACTTTGTCTACACTACAGCTTCAAAAATATTCAGTTCGCAGCCAGTCATAGACCCCAGTCTTCCTAATCAGTTTATTCAGTGTGTTGGTGTCACTAGAGCCAGTGCTGCTCCCCCGGGAGACCACAGTAAAGTTGTTACAGAATCTCAGCCTGGTCATCATTTTTGTTGGTCAAACAGTTGTTCAGTCTTTCAGCATTGTCACATGCTGCCATGTGAACACCCAGGAACTTATACTCCTCCACCCCACCAACATCCTGTCCCAAGACAGAGAGTCCTCTTTCTTCTGAAGTTGATTACCATCTCTCTGGTCTTATTCATATTCAGAACGCCACAAAATCATCCACTAGTGCTCTGTCCTCTTCCTGCCTATCACTAATATTACAGATTCAATCAGAGTTTTCCTGAAGGTGGCATGACCTGGAGTTGTACCAGACTCCGATATGTACGGGGTGAACACGAATAGAGATAGCATGGTCCCCTTTGGAGCTCCTGTACTGCACATTAACAAATTCAAAGGAGCGCTATCCAATTTCACATACTGTGGCATGTTTGGTATTTGGTAATCTATGAGATGGTGGAAGGGTTTACTGACATTTCCTGTAGCTTCTCTCTCCGTAACAGCAGCCGAATTGTGTTAAATACACCTGGGAAATCAAAGAGGGTAATATGTGTATTTTATCAGTAAAAAGAGAAATCTGACTCACAAGACCTCAGTTCAGATGTATCAACTGTTCTGACAATGTACCTAAGATCAGCCCAGAGAACAAAGTGCAAATCATCTCTTTAATGTGTCTGGGTGGCAAGTGAAGAAAATTTGAAAGGGCTAGCAAAAAACTTTGGATGTTTATGAGAGAGCAGGGTTGGGCACCACATAGGACAGTTGCTTGAGAGGACAGCTTGCTGGTTTGAAAGTCTAAGGCCAGCCTATTGTCAGAAGAACTGGACACCAGCAACACCTGTTTCAACGAGAATTCTTCAGCACATATTTGTCCACATATTTGTAAATATGGTCTTACTGCTGCCTAGAAACTAGTCCCAAACAAAGACAGCTTAAAAATGAGCTGAAAATACCAGACCACAAAAAATACCACATGTTTGCAACCATGTGGCACAGCAGAAAAACTGAGATGAACTGTTTTTTCCAATTAATAAAAAAATCTTGAGCATTGCCAATATTGTTGATGAAGTACTGGAGCTCATCTGGATCCTCAGTTTACCCAAAAGGTAAAGATTATGGTTAAGTAAAATTCAGTAAGGGGGTGTCAGAGGATTCATAAGGTAGATGGGAACATTACCTGTGCTTAATATAAAGAAATTCCCTCAAAAAAGCCAGTAAAGTCCTCCATAGCTGTCTCCTGATGTGACTGTTACGCAGCATATCAGATGCATATCAGATGAATGAAGGAGGAAGCTTGAAACCTGGAGCACCTTTGGGATGGCCTCAAGGCAGCCTTCTATTCCATATCTGATAACTCCATAAGCAAATTCTATGACTGTTTGCCAACTATTCTCCAGGGTAAAGGAAGCCATATTAACTTTCATATTTAAACTCTAATGAAAACAAATGGACAGACTTTTCATTTGTTAGTGTTTTTCTTGACTATATTTCTTAACTTTAATTTTATTAATCATAATAAGTAACAAAACCTAGAAATTTAATTGTTAATGACTGGCAAAAATATATATAAATAATGAAAACATTTCAAAATCAATTCATATATTTCAGAAGCAGTTAGGTGAATGGCAGACGCTCATTGTTACCACGAGATTTTGCTGTTATAAATGTGAGGACTTTCCAACTTCATCACTTGATTCTGCCAGAGTAGCTTTACATGGTTTGCAGTTTAAAATAACCGTTAATCTTTGTTTGCATATATTTCTTATCTTTGTGCAGTTTCTTGGTGATTTTAGTTCCTTCCCCTTTTCATTTAAACTTACTTTCGTGTGATTGGCTGCCCTCTGCAAACAAAAGACTTAAAAGGTAGTTGAGTGGTCTGTATCTGTGTGCCTCGGATTATATTAAAAATCTTCATTCCCAATTCATTTCAGTTCAGGGCAGCACGGTAGCACAGTGGTTAGCGGTGTTACCTCACAACAAGAAGATCCTGAGTTTGACTCCTCCATCTGAACAGGGCCTTTCTGTGTTAGCATGGATTCTCTCCGGGGACTCTGACTTCCTTCCACAGTCCAAAGACATGCAATTAGTGGGGTTGGGTTAATTGATGTATTCTAAATGGGCCAAAGGTGTCAGTGTGAGTGCTTTCTGTAGTTGCCCTGCGTTAGATTGGCAAGTTGTCCAGGGTATACACAGCACCTA
The DNA here is from genome assembly GCF_963576455.1 of Neolamprologus multifasciatus. Lineage (NCBI taxonomy): Eukaryota > Metazoa > Chordata > Actinopteri > Cichliformes > Cichlidae > Neolamprologus > Neolamprologus multifasciatus. The sequence continues at coordinate 30,861,479 of NC_140439.1, read as the reverse complement.
TGGTAGCTGATCAAATTGTATGTACACTGACTTCTTATTTGAAACTTCAGCTATGTTTAACCTGAGCAACTACACTGTAACAGTATATAGTCGATAAAAAATAATGTATTTTAGATTCTCAGCCTGAACTTTTACCAATTCCGAAAATGTGGTTATATACTATGGTATATGCAAAGGGTATTTCACTAAAATTTAATTTGTAGAGGATTCTTTGTATTGAGGTGCAGCCAGCCATACCTTGCTATAAACAGACCTTATTCCATATCACAAAAACATGTGTCCTGACCTTTCCACCAGAACCTTTCATTTATTTTCTAATATAGTTCCCCCTGTGAGTTACTCTGTTCTATAGTCATAGAAAAGGTCAAAGCAAGCATTCATGTCTGATGTCTCCCTGCAGAATTAGCTGTGTCACCTTTAATTTCTTCAAACTTTTTCATATAATAGTATATGTTCAATATTCACGGCGTATTAAGCATGGTGAATGTTCCATGTTCTTTCTGTGAATGTGAAAATATGAAGCAAATAATAACTAAGCATCTTAATTTCGATGCTTCTCCCATCTGCTGAATCCAGCTGCTCAGTATAAAAGGAATTTCTTGAGGTTTAACTGCTATGGTGCTGTAAGATAATTGAAAAGCTTTAGCCTACAAATATGTAAAAACGTACAAATATTGAGATCTGTAGCGTTGTAGACTTCGAATGCAGCAAAGAAAAATCATTCTCTATTCCTAAAAACAGACACGAAAGAAGTCGAGAGGGGTGTATCTTTTATCCCAACCCCATTCATCCAAAACACAGACGTTTCTTTAATAACCAAAAAAAAAAAAAGGATGAAGGGATGTGATTTTCCATTAATCAACAATGGCAGAGCAAGCTCATTTGTATTGTTCCAGGGTGCAATTCTGAATTTAGGACATTGTGAAGAAATGACCCCCTTACGCCTGTGAACAGCTTTGAGAGGAAAGGAGGGGGAGGGGCTTGTCAAACCAATGTTGATCGATGATGCTGCGTGAGATTATGAACACAGAATTAGCACATTAGGACTTCTATGACAAATAGACGACCAAGACCAAGACCAGTCCCCAAATCACCTCAAAGAGCAGTTTGACTAACTGACTGCACCACCAGTTTAAGCTGATTTCATTGGTCACTTTGCGCTTGCATTGAAGCTCCTACACAGCTGTCTGTCAACAACATGATCTGAATTACAAAATGACAAAATGTAGAGACACGATTTATCTGTTTCAGTAAAATCTAAAGAATTTGTTAATACTCACTCTGAGGCTGTTTTCAAGGCTTTTCTTTGCCCCCTTTTGTCATCGGTCATGAGTATTTCTGGCCAGTGTTTGCCAAAGGAATCTGCTCATTACTGAGGCCAACAAATCACACACAATTCTACATAAGACGGGCGATCGTGGCTCAAGAGTTGGGAGTTTGCCTTGTAATCGGAAAGTTGCCGGTTCGAGCCCCGGCTTGGTCAGTCTCGGTTGTTGTGTCCTTGGGCAAGACACTTCACCCGTTACCTACTGGTGGTGGTCAGAGGGCCCGGTGGCGCCAGTGTCCGGCAGCCTCGCCTCTGTCAGTGCGCCCCAGGGTGGCTGTGGCTACAATGTAGCTTGCCATCACCAGTGTGTGAATGTGTGTGTGAATGGGTGGATGACTGGTTGTGTAAAGCGCTTTGGCGTCCTTAGGGACTAGAAAAGCGCTATACAAATTATATATATATATATATATATATATATATATATATATATATACAAGGCCATTTACCATAAGGACAAAAAACTGATTTGGCTGATGAATTTTGTTAGCAAGACGGTTCAGGTTAGCGTCCAACTTAGCTGGTTACTAAGCTGGATACAAAGACAGTAGACAGACAGCCACTGTAAAGTCACCCATTCGTTTGTGAAGTACCACTACAAACACCTTCATTTATCAGACCTGAAAGCTACGTCTACCATTTATAATTGTAATCTAATAGTATCAAGCATTAGCCAGTGAAGTGGTGAAACTCTTCTGGCTAGAAATGATCATAAGTCAAGGTTGGAGCCAAAACTAGGAACTACATTAAAAGTTCATTCAGTTCATGAGTGGGGTGGCTGTGACACAGGAGGGTAGATCAGGTCATCTACTAACCAGAAGGTAGGTGGTCTGCATGCAAAGTATACTTTGGCAAGATACTTAACACTGAGTTGCTCCCGATGCATTCATCACAGAGTGTGTGGGTGGGTGTGTGTGTGTGTGTGTGTGTGAATGTTAAGAAATAGAAAGCACTTAGATGTAGAAAAATAGTATATATAAAGTGCTTTGAGTGCTATAAGAATCAGTCCATTTACCATGAAGGGAGCTTTGGTGGGTTTTAGCGATCAAAACCAATCATGATGTCTTTTCTCTCGCTAATCTTAGCTTGCCTCCGAACAAAAACCAATTGTTAGCCATTTTACAATGGGTCATATTACATAGCTATGTTGGATGGCTTATCTTACATTTAACTTTATATTTATTTATTTTTACCTTTTCTTTTATAACTGTAACCCCTGATATCTGCTCATTTTCTCATCCACCTTCATGTCAGCTAAACTCCCAACTGCTATCTTTACTCTGATTATGATATGTACAAACATCTCTTTCTCTAATTCTATCCTCTGACAGGTTCTCATTTTCTCAATACTCACGTATTTTTCTTCTTTAATGAGGCTACCGCAAAACTGATGAATGTCTCCAGCTCCTCTGATGATGGTATTGGCGGTGAATGGAATAATACTCCTTACTTAATTAAACAACAGCTTTTCAGCATTTCTACTGTCCCTTGGATCTTCTGTTTCTTTGTGTTTCTTTGTTTCCTCATATGTCTAATTCTTTCCTTGTGCATGACCTAAAGCACGCATAAAGCTCTATAATAATAAACTGGTAGTAATAACATTTAGTTACGCGTATGATTGCGCTTATTATTGATTATTTCAGCGATGTGTGGTTGGCTGCTAATATGAACTTTTTTAAGCATTTTTTGAGTATGTTTGAATATTGGTTAAGATGGTTTTCTCTCCAATATAAGCTATATGATGAATATGGCTTTGTTTCTGTCTACTCTGCTGTCATCAATAGGCCTGCTGTAAACTTACCTGAAACACAGTCCAAAGCAAACACAGAAAAGGCTTTATGAGGGGAAAAGGAGCTATTTCAGTGTGCATAACTGGCTGCACACCTACACCTGATACCGCAGATATTAGGGTGGAAACCTTTCAAAGCATGAACTGGGTGTTTTTCAGCAGTTTCTTTTCGTCTGTGTTCAGCTGTAGATATGAATTTATTTGAAAATCTAAACAACCTACGACTTTCTTTTTGTAAATGTATAATCATAATCTCCTATTGACAGTATGTGAATAAAACCTTTGTCTAAACTAGAGGGTCTCTTTGTAAAATGAAGCTTAAAGTATTTCCATGGTAGATCTGCTTTCTTTGGCTGACTGCACTGTTGAATCACACAATACTGACCACACTGACTTCTATTACCATTCTCCAGCTTGCTTCTCTTTAGTAATTTTGCCCTTTGCTGACAGCTTGAGTGCAGAAAAACCACAATGTTATACATTCACAAAAGGTGTGAAATCTGATATCAATAAAATGTCGACTACATGGATTTATCCGCCTTTTGATGTTTTCATAGGAGCTGATTCTGACATGGCGGAGGCGTAGAGGAAGAAGACTGAGGAGAGTTATTTAGTGCATGATGTTTTGAATCAGATAGAGAAACTTGTATGAAAAAGCTACTTAGACACCACTGAGCAAACACGCAGTGATCCAGTGTTTGAGCTTGTGGACTAAACGAGCAAACAAACACCATGTTAGCTCAAAACTTTCCAAAGCTACACAACATCACACAATTTTTCTTTATAGCAACAAAAATGCAACTGTTCATTTAGGCTCGCTGAAGATCCATGCAAACTGCTGCTTTCTTAAGGCAGTGCAGCATTTTGGCCATAACTAAAAAAAGCCAAATAACTAAAATATTCATTGGAATCATCGTTCATGCATTCATTTATTCATAGAACTTTATTAATCCCGAAGGAAATTCATGCATTATGTAATATAATACACATCAAAACAATGACTCGCCTTGAATTTTGGTACAAGTGCCAATGTTTTCATAATAATTATTTTGATAAAATTTCCTTTACTTTGTATTCACGTGGCTAATATTGTTGTTTCATGTGAAATATATGGATTGTCGCAAGATTTGAGGGAGTTATTCATTAAACTGGTTTGGTCACTTTTAGATGTTATAAGAGTAGATTTAGATCTGAGGGATTCTCTTTCCTTTACTCCTCCACTGTGCCATATTACTGCCCATAGAATTTACTTGCAGGCTATGCTGGCATCAACATTAATATAATTTCCTTGAATAGAGAAAACAGCAATTCATATTGCCAGCCTGACACTAATAAAATATTTAGAAATTTTTTGAAAACATATTGAAAATCTAGAAAATGATCACCTCTGGTGTAAATCTGAAGTGCAGTGCAGTGCATGTATGTGCAGCAAAACTCGCGCTCATAATAAACAATAGGCAGCATGGCCTTTTAGGACTAAAATGACTGTAGGTAATAATGTGTTGAGGGTAAGTGAAGACCTCTGGCACCCAGCGAGACCCCCAGCTCTGCTTCTTCCCTCCCCTTTAGCTGGCCCCTTCTCTCTCTGCAGGCACTGAACAAAGAGAGGACCCAAACAATGGATCACTCTAAGAGTTGAATGGCTTTGCGGGTCAAGCACTAACCCCCTCCCTCTCCCTGTTTGACAGAAACACAACCCACACTTGTTCTGCTGAAGAGAGGCTGACCCTCCCGGCAAAGAAATAATGAACACTGTCTGGGCATTAAACTGATAAAACTACAGGGACTGGAATCAGTTTGGCAGACAAATCACCTCTAATGGCGTGAGGCTGGAGCCTGTCTTCTGTCCTGTCTCTCTCCTCTTCATTACAAGTCTACTGTACACTCTCCAGGCATCCATATAGTCATGTTAAGCTGCTCAACAGAGTTCATAGCTCAGGACGTGACCTTAAAGAGCAGCTGTCCACTCTTTTTCTTCAGGCATCACTCGTTTTTTTTTTTTACATTTACTTCATTTTCTGTTTTCAATCTTGGTTGCTTGTAATGGTGTTGCAAACAAAGGGGCCATCATATGCAGTCAACTGGAAATGTGTTTGGGGAGTTATTTGCTAGGCAAATTGACTGATCAACTGCCACAGAAGCCTCTGTTGATAAATAAAAGCTCCGCCTATCACATCTCTCGCAGCATCAGGGTTCAACCCAGACATTTGCATGTTTCATAGTCAAATTTGTTAAAAATACGTTTGCAAATCATTTCTAGAATTTATTGTGCACCTTCTTCCTGGAGTTTCACAGCAGCTGGCAGGTTGTAAATCACATCACAGAAAGATGAAGAATTTCTTTTCAACTGCTTTCCTGTGCATGTCTGAGCCATCATGTTCAGTTGTTGTATGGATTCAAAAACACAGTCAGGCATCTGGTGCTGTAAGGTTAAGGAATTGTTTTAATGTTATAAATTATGTGCAAATGCAATTAGATCCAGGTCTGTTCATAGCCCCGGCAAGGTACGATAAGATAAAACTTAATTATCCCCATAGGGACGATGGGTAAGATCATCATCATTTACTGATGCCTCCCTCCTCCGCTTCTTCCTACACTTTAACTTTGCTCCTTCTTAGCTCTCTAACGCCTGTATTGTGTATCAACTGCATTTGAGCTCCTGTCATATTTGTATATGGCAGCCATGACACTTCTGCGGAGCTCAAACGGTGGTTTTAAAGCTCCCTGTCTGCATGGGCAGCTGAGGTCTGGAGGCATCCAAGCTGTTCAGTCTTTCACCTTCGCTCGCGGCCCCTCCCCCAGGTCAGCGGCCATACATTAGATCAAGCTAGGCCTCAAAGGGTCAAGCAACCAGTGCCAATCATTCCACAGTGCACGATACGCAGGAGGGCAAAAAAACTATAAGCCTTTATAAAAAATATTATCTCTTTATCATTTGGTAGTCAGTATCTTTTCCCTGATATGGTATTTATCCCTTATTTGCATTAATGTCACGAGTTGATATGCCAAATTTAATCTGCCTTCAAAATCTACTACTAGTAAAGAACTGTGGTAGAATTTTAATGTTATGTGTGCAATTTCCTGATAAATCTCCCATTTAAAAATAGAACTGTTTTTACATGCTGTACAGGTATTTCTGTTTAAAGCAGTTTAAATAATTCATAATGGCTATTTTATACTATTTCCCGATTTAATGTAAATTAGCAGTCTTTTAAAAGTGTTCAATAAAAATAGTAATAGTAATATTAAAATGGCAACAACAGTGTGACAGACATGTATACACCCTTTTCTTTTTCAACCCTGTTCTTTCCAAGCTCCTTACAATAATAACAACATGGTGTTTCTGACTGTTCTCTGTGTATCTATGCCTGCATATACTCCAGACTGCACTGTAAGGAAACTCTATGGCTCATTTGCCTCTGCTCCTGCACCCTGAGAATTGACTGTGTAAAAGAATCATCCTCAGCTTGAATCTATTATCACCTGATCCTGTACTGTTGCAAGTCTGCCAGGTCCACGGATAGAACAGTCTCACGTTTAACCCTTTCCTCTCTGCTGGATGGCGTTCTCTTTCCCCGACTATTACCAAGAGTAAATGTTTTTCTTCACCCTCTCCAATGAGTAATTTTTGGTGTCGAACTTGTCTCTAACCTTTTCCTACCCCCTTTTGTTTGGCTTTTGTTTGGCAACAGCTGTTATCATGGATTTCTTTTTCTTTTTTTCTTCTTCTTTTTTTTTTCTGGTCAGCTGTGATTGCTTCGGGCAAAACAGGAGCAGATGGTGTTTTGCTATGCATGAATGGAGCGTTAGAGGAGTTGGACTGAATAGGCCAAGTTTTGAATGGTGTCTACACAGCACCTGCCTCTTGTAGCAGCAGGGACATCCTAGTGGCATGATCTGTCTTGGCTTTGCTGCCATCGTAAGGGATGAAAGAAAGAAACAGAGGGGGAACCTTGTTGGGTACCGTCCATATTTATTGATTTTCCTGCAAGTCGTGGCATAATGTGGTGTACAGTCAGTTTGAGTTAATTGGATGTGACACAGCATGCACGTGTAATCTATCACTCTAGTCTCCTGGTACACTTTATCAGTTTTGTTGCCATAGAAACATGTTGGCTCTGTAATAGCCTATATTAACAGGCTAAGTAAGTTGCAATAAAAGGCAATTTCAGAGTTGGGATCCTCTGCTGAACACAAAGCCTATAAAATACTGATGAAATAAATCGGAAAGTGGCAGCAGGGGGAGAGCGAGCTGGATTTTTATATTCTTAAACTAAACAAAGTCCAAATAAAAAGAAACTGCTATCATTTCCATGCAACGCAGGGACATCTGTCAACCTCTGGGGCATGATGATCTGTCACAATAAAAAAAAAGAAGCTTTTTCAAATCACTGACAGCTTGCTGAGCATGTTTTCAGAGCAACTGTATAATTCAACTGAGGATAAATGCTCCAGATGCATTTGGTCTGCAAAAAACTGACAATGCACAATAACAAACTGAGCTAACCATAATAATCTGAAACAAACCAGTCCCTAACTCATATTTTCACTGATGTCACTGTTATAAACAGTTTTTCTTTGGACTTTCGATGTTTATTCCATGACGTTTATTACGTTGACTGTAAGGTAGTAGTGGCTTTCTTATCTGCTTTCCATTTCTGCTTAAGCCACACTCAAATACATGGTGTTTAAACATTGTTTAAACATTAGATAACAGCAGATTGTGATCTGTTTCAATATTCTATTTATTATGATCACATACAGTTAATCATTTACTGTTGTGGGGAAAGAGGATTATTCATTACTAGCACCAAGTCACCAGAGTACAGACCAGCGATGTGCGTTTTTCTTTTGGTGCATGCTAACATGGAGGTATCAGATCTGTGACAGCGTAGCAGTGCACAAGCTGACAGAGGTCACAAGACTGGCAGATCAGACTTACCTTAACAGAATTCAACAAAAGCAGGGGATAAGCCTAATGGCTGAATCACTCGGTCTCCAAGGCAACATCATTGTGCTGAATTCCGTGGATGGAAAATGTGTGTGCACATGCATGTTTCTTGTGCAAACGTGTTTGCGAAAGATCAGAAAGATGGAAAGGGAGCAAAAGAGTATAAATCTAAATATTTATGCATGGATCAAGTTTTCTGCAGCCTGATAAATTTATATTTGTTAAATCCGTTTCCCCTAAAATTCAAAAAAATTATATTTTTAAATTAAATCAAAGTGCTAAATTAACTGACTAAATCAGAAAGGCTGCAAAGGGTATCATAATATTTACACTAAGCCTATTGAATATTCTATTAACTTTGCTAAGAGTCTTTGTCTGTGGTGCTCCTTCAGTCTGGCAGGTCAAAAGTTCCCTAAACAAGCGTTACCATTGGTCAGGGATGTCAGCAGTCCGGCAGACTAACAGAGCAGCCAGCAGCCCCTTCCAAACAAAGTTCACTATTCATCTCAAAGGTCAATAGTTCTCTCTGTGAAGCTCATCAACGCAAGGTCAAGAATTCTTTAAATGTAGTCAGCCATTTCACTGGAGGTCTGATTCCTCCTAGTAAACAAAGCTTGACATTGGACTTGTAGAGGCAGATGTCTCTGCACTCTACTGGATCAGGTCTTATTAGGGAAAAAAAGGGTTGTTTTACCTCCTTTTTCTTTAGGAGACAATGTTTAGGTTGCCGTATCATAGTGGCAGGTTCTGCATCTGCGACCAGACTGTGCGAGTGACTGCAGCGTGGGTCTTATGGTCAGATGGTCAGTGTCAGCAGGGCTTTTGTTAAGCTCATATTGTATCTGTGCAGTGAACGGGAAAATAACAAAAGAGCCAAATAAATCATTAAAATACAGAATCCCTTAGCTTCCACATCTGACTCCTTAGTCATCCTTGGCACTGTGCCCACCAACTGACCTCAGTGGGGAAGAAGGGGACAATTAGGTCACTTCATGACTGCATTACTCAAATGACATATTAATGTCATACTGCCCTTCATGCATTTCATCAGCCTTAGTTAATGATGAGGACAGGAAGAAAGAACTGCATAAGTTATTGACTGCTTCATTCTGTGATCATATCATATCGCACTGAGGAAACAAATGATCTTACGGATACAAGGCTGATGCATAAAGCAGGTGAATACATTTATTTATTCACCTATTCAGATGAAGCCAGCCTTCATGATCCGGGGATGTATAGCAGTGTATTATTCTTGTAAATTATGTGTGTGTGTATAATGGTGTTTTGAAAATATCTGTAACCTTTTTATTGCACAGTCCCATAACTCCAACCCTGGCTATGAGATATTTGTACACACAGTGACCGCAGTACTGAGGGGTTATGGAATAACAAGAAGCTCCATGCATTATTAATGGGCTCTGCTGTGAATCTGTTCAGAATAATAACAGCGATTTCCCAGAGCCTCATTACTGTGTGTTTTTAAAGCATGTGTTTGGTATCCATGGACACCCGCTCTCACATTCTCTTCTTCCCCCTGTATTGAGATTCAGGTCATGCGCGGCACTTGCTGTTTTTAATTTTCATTTCATCATAAGCACTTTAAGACTGTTGCCAGTGCTTATTTGCAGTTTTCCTGCAGACCTCTTCACTCAGGCTTCTGACAGGACAGATGCTGCAATTAATCACGGCAGAGAAATGGGCATCATTTCCACACCGAGCTGAAGAACCAATCACCGCAGCAGCAGAGGCAGCAGAGGCAGGCCTCCGCTCCAAATTACAAATGCCTTCCTAAAACTAACTAATTGAAAACAAACCAAAATGTGAAAATTCTATCAAGCTGCTATCACAGAAGCGCAGGAGCGAATTCACTTTCCTAATTTGTAACTAACATTAACCCGTGTTTAAAATGTCTCAGCTGCCATTGGAAGAAATAAAGGCCCCTTCTCTGGGCCAGTGGATTCACAGCCTATTGTGAAGATATGATAATTATTGTTTGCCTGCCTTCCCTCCCCCGCTCACCATATTATTCAAGGGAGCACAGCAAACCCCTGGGGATGTCTTGGAAATGAAGTGATTTTAAAAGGGAGTAAGAAAGAGGCAGAATCCAGTGCACTGGTGTGTGAGAAGGGGACTGTTATTGAGACAAGTACCAGTTACATGCTGACCTCGTCCAGTATCAACACTGTTTTTACACACAGTAACAATGGACTTCCATTCAAATCACTGAGAAACAGCACAGAGTATAATAAAGCCAACATGAATGCTCATATAACCTTGTAAAGTATTGTTCTCATAGATTTACTTCATAGAAAACATACAAATTTATCTTTTTATATCTGGTGAGCGCTATGAATATCTATAACTGCGGTTCTCTTCAATAACTAACAAGGAAATGAAGAAGTTACGAATAGAAATTATGATTAATATAAATTTTTGAAAGAAAACAGTTCCTTCAAATAAATATTTGTGATTGAGAGTTTAATTTTCAACAGAGACACAAAGAAATATATAATACTTCATACAAAATTATGGCTACTATCATATTAGTGGTGGAATGTCTCTGGATTCGTCTTCATGGCTGAGCAGAAACTCCAACATTAATTTACTTTTTCTATCTTGAGCAGAAAACAACCTTTTCAGAACTCCATACGGATATGCATCGACTCTATGGACAGTTTTCAAATGCAGTTGGTTTTTAAGCAAAATACAAACAAAATTAATTGCTGCTATTGTAACTCATAAAAAAGTATAAAAGAGCAGAAATGCACTATGTGATATAGCAATCCACAGGTCGTTTAACAATGTTTTAATTAAAGCCTCACATATTAAAACTTTACAACAGGTGATATGAAAAATGTACAACATTTTCTTGTTTCTTTTTTTCCCCCGGGACTTCTGTACAGCTGGCAAAAATACCTCCGATGCCTTTTCAGTTGGCTTTGGCAGTGCAACAAACTGGCTCTGCTAGTTTTCTTTTTTCCATTTTTTTTTAAACAATGACAGTATCAAGGAGCAGAGTAAAAATACATCAATCCCCAAACCATCTGCCTTGATCCAGAAATTTGTATTTACCATAAAATATCCCCTTTGTTACACAAAATAAAAACATAATTTAATTGTTAAACATCTGAAGTAAAAACAAATAGATTAAAGAAGACTTTTTTTTTGGGAGGGTGCCAGTTACACACTTTTCGGCAAATCATCTGGAGGGTAAATTACTGGATAAAGGAGGTCTCGTCTCTTCCCACTCTATGAAACATGTACAGCAGATTACAGCTACAGAGTGATGATGGGATGAAATAAATGATTTATGGCAGTTTCTCTCTCTGTCTGTTCAGTCGTTCATCCACAAATCTGGATCCCAAGACCTGTTATTTTCAGTTGCCCTCATTCTTGAAGAGACACTGTCTGCATTTGTGAAATGTTTTACATTTGTGTTCCAACACCACTGGGCCTCCAACATCCGATGATCTGTAGAGTTACGTCTGCAAGAATGATGGGTGAACGAGAAAGGTTGGACTAAAGAAAGTTTGCTATATACCGGCCAGTGTGGGAACAAAGACGGATGGTTACTGGTTTCCAGCAAGGATCCTGCGAGTCATTCAGTCCAGGCAAGAGCTGATAAAAATCCTTTTGATGAAACGCATTCTGAGCGTCCTCACACTGCGCTGAACTGACAACTCTGGCCTCATAAATAAAGCTTTATTGTTAAATAAAACAGTGAAAGATTTGCTTCTTTCAACATACTGTGTGTCCAGTCAGTTCAAATTGAAAACTGAAAGACCTCACAAACAAATAAACAATCACTGGGTGCTCGCCCTAAAAGGCTTCCGTCATAGCTTAGCCTATTTTATAGACAAAAACCCAGTTAACATATTAATCCCCTGTACACGCATGTGCATATCTGTCTATATCAATGGACAAGTTCTTTGTATAACATTCTAAATCTTACACACACTTCTTAAGTGCAACTTAGAAAAGCAACATGTTTGATGCTTTTTATTCTATTCCTGTTCTTTTAGATAGGACTTCCATTTGGCTCAGTAAATGCTGACCTGGGATAGGACCTGGGCATGGGCCTGAATTTGGGAAGGATGCGGCTGCTGCTGTGAGGCTGGCTGCGGGCTGCCAAGTGATGCAGAGCCTCCCACTGAATGGGGTGTACCAGGAGAGTGTTGAGGTGGAGAACACTGGGCCTGGTGCTGCTGCTGCTGATGATGATGTTGCTGCTGTTGCTGCTGCTGTTGCTGCTGCTGCTGGAGGTGTTGAATCTGCTGCTGATGCAGCTGATGCTGCATCTGCATGTGCTGCAGCTGCATCTGCTGCTGCTGTTGTTGCTGCTGTTGCTGCTGCATGTGGTGCTGCTGCAGCTGTTGCTGGAGATGATGTTGGAAATGCTGATGCTGCATCTGCTGCTGGATTTGCTGGTGATGCATCTGCTGCTGCTGCATCTGATGGTGCTGGAGGTGCTGCTGCATCTGCTGCTGCTGCTGCTGCTGCTGCTGCTGCTGGAGCTGCTGCATTGCATGCTGTTGCACCGGTTGCATGGGTGGGCTCATCTGAGAGACTGCTGTGGACTGGGCACCTGCCTCCATGGACCCTCCAGCACCCATCTGGCCGAGCAGCTGCGGAGGCATCCCAGATGACATGTTCTGGTGGGAAACTGTAACAGAGGTCACGATTTGACTGCCCCCTAGTCTCATCTGCAGAGGCTTTGGGGCAATGGCCCGTGGCAGGGCTTGTTGAAGAGCCTGGGAAGCTGATGGCATGGAGGGGTGCTGGTTGAGGGGTGACGGCAGCACCAGGCCAGGGGACAGGCTTGTGGAGGCCAGGGTCTGCTGCACTGAGCGAATTGTCTGGGCTTCAGCTGATTCTGCTGCAGCCTGGATAAGTGAAAAACATAAAAACTTATTACGATTACAGATTTCACCCATTTAAAATCCCACTACCTCCCTTTAAATGACTAGCATATAGTATCTAGTAACTACTTCAGTCATTATAAGTCCTCTACAACTTCACAGTGCATAATATGACACAATGAACTCAATAATTCACACCACCTTTCTGATAAATTCACACATTTTAAAGGTGAAAAGAAGAAATGGTTTCTCACCTTGGAAACCAGGCTCGCACGGTATGCTGCTAGAGCTTTTAAATATTCTTTCTTGGCAGCTTCTGTTTTGCTTTTGTAAACCTGTGATGACACAAAAATGTGTGTGAACAGAAAATTACAGCTTTTAAAAAGGCAAATAATAATAATTTAAGGTAGACTGCATACTACTTTAGAGTGGCGCTAAACTCTGTAGTACCTGCTTCTGTTCCTCTCCAAGACCATCCCACATAGATGCCACAATCTTTGACACTTCTCCAAAGGTGGCATTAGGATTCTGACCCTTGATAGCAGCCTGAGTGTCTCTAAAGAAAAGGGCATAAGCTGACACCGGCTTCTGGGGCTCATTGGGATCCTTCTTCTTCTTCTTTTTCGGGGTCTTAGATTTCTTTGTGGGATCAATGGGGGCTGGTCGTTTCTCCCCAATGACCTGAAATGATGGCAGAGTTAACATAAGGACAATAGCAAAATTGCTCTTTAACAGAGTCTACTTTTTACTGCTACCTTTTAATACAGTAATCCAAATCATTAAAAGTTTGCTCACCCTGTTGGCTTCATCCTGCTCATCCTCATTGATGGAGCTGGAGGGTGAAGGTGTTGCAGACTTGCTGGCAGGAGGTGAGGGGGAAGTGTGGGTGATGTTGGGTCCTGCCATGTTTAAGGTTAGCTGTGTGTTGAGCTGGGATTGGTTGATGGTGGTCAGCTGATTTCGTGACATCATACCATTGGGGCTGTTCATGCTGATGATGGACTTCATCACCATGGCTGGGTTGGATGGATATTGACGTAGATGACCCGGGCCAATGTTCTGCAAAGAAATTCACATAATGGCAAACACCACTTGTTAAAATAATTCAATAAAACTGTACTGTAAAAATTCCTGTTTTTGTTGACTGAGGCCCTTTCTGTTTTTTTCCCAGTACAGACTTCATGCTGCACCTAATTTGTTTCTGCTATCCAGCTTGAATAGCTGTACTCGGTGTGACACCATCCTGCCCAAAGCTTGAGAACCTGTATTCCTTTACCACAGCAGGAATGGGGTCATTGGATTCTGTGGGTTGTTATGTAGCAGATTACATGTCATGATGTCCTGGGTCTTAAATGTCTCTATTACAAGACCTGATAAATTATCTCAACACTCGAGGTGCCATCTTTATACGTCAGTAATAGATGACTACACAGCTTGGTTGATTCATTTCAAAACTCTATTGTATGGAAATCTGTGACACAGCTTTAGACTGCCCAGTCCCTGTAGGGGAGCAGTGGGCTTCAAATGCCACAGTAATATTACATATGTGTGTGTGTGTCAGTTTGTATGCACTACTTTATTTAAGGTTATACAACTCCGAAGTAGGCACCTTTCAAAGATCATGCTTCACTGTTAAAGAGTGGAAAAAAAAAATACTTGTACAGATCAGCTCCATAAATCAGCCAGTTGAAGGAATGAAGCTTAAGAGGTTTGGACAGGTCCCATCCATTCTGCCATCCAGGGTATAATGTAATAACATTTTCTCTTTCACCTTTTCCTAGTAAAACATTCAGTTCTTGAAAGAGTCTTAAAGAAGGTACAGGCGAAGTGTTTGCATTGATTGTGGTGAGGAGGAAATTACGAAGCCTGCCAGCTCTCCAGAGGGAAGACTGATCAGACAGCCAACAGAGCTGACATGGAACAGAGAGGGGATGTGAACACAACAGAAAAGGTGATTTGTTCTCCCTGGGTACATCCATCTGGTATTCAGCAGCACAAACTCAATCTCTCCCAACATCAACACATCATAAACCCACGCACCTGGCTTTATTGAAAGAACCTTATGAATGCCCGTCTTCGAAAACAATATTGTAACACCATTCCAGACAGAAACATATTGGATCTACAATCCATTTCTTTCTCATATGCCATGTCTACTGCTTATCATAAATACAATCTATGAAGTGAAAATGGATTTATATTTACATGAAAGAGCGGGTTTCAACAAAGAGATGAGGAAAAGTTGGGGAAAGAAATTTTAAAAACATATTGTTATTGTTCTTCAAATATGGAAATCCTCACAAATAAAAGCTGCAATAAACAAGCCTGCAACCAAATGACTGTGCTTTACATATCAGCAACCCACTATGTTCCAAGTGTTATTGTCATCTTCATTACTGGGAACACGATGGCTCACCGTTTGCTCTTTGCTCGCGACGAACATCAAAGATGCACACACTGAGCTCATTAGTCGTGGCCATCTGTATAATAACACTTTTGCCCAATCCTTATGGTGCAGTTTTGACTTAGAGCAGTGGCTCATTTTGCCGTTTGGGATGTGGTGAATTCTTTGAAATGGCTTCAAATTAAATATAGTGCATTAAAGAAACAAAGAAAAAAAATGTTTTAATGATCACCTTTAGACACATCATTATATCACATTCAACACCCTGCTAAATATCTGGTTTTACATGTTTCTGCAATAACCAGAGTACCAGCAATTTAGCACCTCACTCTACAAAAAAGCGACGGCAGTTGCGTCACTGAAATGCCAGCATTAGAACATCTGATTTGAATAAAAACATAACAGCTAATAAGTTAGTCAAAGAAATCATCTTAAGTAACAGTTGTCTTGATTGCGAATATGAATCTGATACTAGGGAGGTTTATTTATGTCCCTCTGGCTCCTCATTTGCATTTTGATTGCAGCATTGTCTGGAGTCACAGCAGACATCCAACCAGATAGTTTGATAGTCATCGTAAATCTGCAAATAATTCTTTATCTTGGGTACACAGTGGCCAGATGTGCCCTCCTCAATCAGATTTGTGCGTTTCTAGATGTGCTCCTATCTGTGTGTTTGCACATCAAACACTAACAAGCTGAAATGTACTCTCTAATCAATAAAAGGTTTTTTGAATGTAAATTCAGTTTGTGCGATACCCCGTTGTGTTGCTTTAAAATTGCAAAGCTGAAATGGCTCACAACAAAATAATGATTTTTAGAATATGCTGCAAAAAAAGAAGAAATAGATTGTTTTGTTTTGTACATTATCACCGACTTTAACCACTCTGAACACAGCAGCAGCATAAAGTGTTCTGAAAGCTAGCACATGAGTGTAAAAAAAATGTTTATTATATTCATTTATTTATTTTTTGACAATGCATGAAACCCTTTCCACAATAAAACGCAGGTCAATAAAACCAGCAGCGGAGCTGAAAAAACAACATTATGCATTCGCCAAGTGATAAAAATCTCAACACCGATGTCAATGAAAACAGACTCTAGTCTGTTCTTAAAGATATTGAAAATCAGAATTTGGGAAGAATTTATGAACAGTGGCACCAAGCTGTAACAGGCTGAAAAGAATGTTAACAAGTTCAATTTCCATTCAATCAATGCCAGAGCTCTTGGAAATGTTCCGTGGCAGGAGAGGAGTAAAATCATCTATATGTTAATTATAAGGATGAATCCCCCAGTAACTTTCGCCAGCATGAAAGGTCAGTCCTATTAAAGATAGTTTATCAGTGCTCTGCACATATTCCTTTACTCGGCTTCTAAACGGGAACATCATTTTATTTTTTTTTCCCTTCCATTTTCTGCAACCTGCTGAAGTCTGTGCTTAAGCCAAATGAGAAAAATGGAATTTTGAATGCCGGTAAAGGCTATAATAGCACGAAGATAAATTGTTTTTCTTTCCTCTGCCCTGTCTCAGTCAAACACACTTCGCTCTCTTTCCCTCTCTGTGGTGTGCAAACTCACTCCATCCATCTCGCCAACCTCTAACCCCCACTTAAAAACAAATCTCTCTCCTTCTCTCCTCCCCCCTCAAACTGCAAGGCCAGCAGGTCCCCTCCCCCCTTTGTCTGGTGCAGCCACTGACCCATACCCCTATCCACCATTTCTCCTAGTGCATTATGGGTATTTAAAACTTGTCCAACATGACATCATTTCAGTTTGTGAGCTGCCTGAGAAAAGTAAATTACAGAATCAATCATGCAGAAGGTCAAGCTGAGACTTCATTACAAGTATTGCATGCCTGCATGAATATCTTTCATTTCTGACTGACCCAATATGTCACAATAGCTGTCTGTTGGGAGAGGAAAGAAAAAAGAAGAAGAAGAAGAAGAAGAAGAAAAAAAATCTCTTAAATTGATGTACAACTCATGTCAGTGCTTCTTGGCTTGGAAAGGAGATAAGAGGACAGTGTAGAAAAACATGCTTTCTGCAACACTGCTCACATTTTCCATTTGATTCAGGATATAGTGGTTTTTGACCAGTCAGAATTGTGGGTATTATACTCACTCACAATCTACACAGTATCGTGGCATATCAAATCATGTGAACGGCAAACTACAAATGGCTTTTTCAGACTTACTTTTATCTTGCATGATGGATGCCGTTCAAACGCCACCATCGCTTATTAGCATATCTTTGCTGCTGCAAAGCTAATGACATGTGAAACAGCTAGTTGGTAATGAAAAATATATAATGCATTACCACATAGTGGTAAATGTAATAAGACAGCAGGGCTCATATCTTCTAAATATTGATTTTAACATCTAATACAACCGGTTGACTAGTGTAGGTATCAAATCCAATCAGAGAGGACACAGAGCCCATTTCACTACATGCTTACACGTGTCAAGAAAACCCTCAAATGTGGTGAAGGCACCAGGTGTTTTTTGAAATAGAACCCAGAGACCCTTGCTGTGCAGCAGGGAGAAAATCGAGAAGAAATTGTGAATAAAGCAATACTGGCAGCTCTAACTCCAGTACTATTTGGCACTATTGAGACTCAATCACAAATCAGGAGGACACATGCTGGGAGACAAAAATGAGAGTCAGAAGCTTGTTAGGAGAGCAGATTAAATAAATAATGACTTCAGATTCAGGGCTTGCCAGGCACATTGCAGCTGAGAAAATGTATTTCTCTTTGTAGAAGCCCAGCATCTGTGGCCAATTTGCAAGACATACGCTGAACATTAAGGGGAGAGGAATTAGCAGAACACTTGGCAATGCAATGACATGGAAGAAGCTTTTTGAAAATAGCCCAGGTATATTTGCTGGTTGGGTTTCTCATTAAGTTCTGATAAGAGACAGGCTTTCGCACAGGCTAAGTATTCTACACGAGTAAGCTAGCACAGAGGAAGGAAACCAAGACAAGAGTTTGGGAAATATGAGCATGGTGGCTTGATGAAAAATGTAATTGCAATAGTGCACGGTTTATTTGTTTGCCCCTGAAGCCATAACAAATAACACAGAATGTAATCATGTATATAAGGTTGTCATTCCTTTATCAGTGTGCTGACAAAATGACAAAATACCCCTGTTAGGGCCTTCGTAAATCATTGTCTCTATATATGGAATACAGTGAAAACAGTGCTGTTACTTATCTCATTTAGTTGCCTTCTCTTCTCAAAGCAAAGATAAAACCACAGATGAATAGAATTTCTAAAGGCATTGTCACAAGACTTTTGGGGATCAATCCCATTTACAGGAAAAATGAGGGGCCACCACAAGTCTTCCTGCGGTACAATGTGCGATGACTGATAACGAGTGAGTAGTGTGCCGACGACAATGCCACGAGGCAAAGAGTAAAAACCCACATTCTCCCCTCGGTTTTTAATAGAGTCTCTGCACAATCAGAGACATGAGCCATGCAAATGGTGTTAAAGAGGAATAATGTTTGAGAATCAAATCTAATCCTCCAGCAAGTCATGAGAACAGTCAGGAATGTAATTGTGTCAAGGTTCCGTTTCTTCCAGATGCAGAAAGCTTAACTGACCATGAAATGAAAATTCTTTAGGCAAAAAGCCTTCAGGGGCTCACTTACTGTATGCAGCCGAGATATTTTAAAAGCTGCAATTATTTCACATGCCAGAAGCATGGGAGCAGGAAAAAGAGCTGTAAAAATGTTACAGTCCTTTCCCATATGGAATGTAAATAAATATACCTAATATCACTGTGATTCAACAAATGTGTTAGGGAGAAATGGGGGCAGAGGGTCTAAAACACATTACATTTATTCACACACACTTCTAATAATAATAATGGCGCCTCATCTCAATGCAATCTGATTTGTGACTCACAAAGCAAATGCACCATCAATACCATCATCTTTTTGCTGATGCCTTTGTCCTTTCAATTCTTCCCTCCTAAATGAATCTTCCATTTTTGTAATGGCTCTGTAAGACAACTAGGCAGCCAGTGACATTTCCATTTTTCCTCCTCAGTGCTTCCATGATTGTGGCATTTGAAAATGCCTGTCCAGCCTCAGACAACGATCTCACAATCTGTAGCACACAACAGTATCAACATAAAGAAAGCGATTAGTTCACTCTACAGTTCTATGTTTAATCAAGTGTAATCATATTAACCAATTAAAATTCTATGTATCAACATTTTACTAGTGGGATAATTCTCCCCGGTCCTAAACTCTAAAAATAGCATGTGTCGTTACTGAAGACCTCATGTGACACTTTGCTGAAGCGCAGATCAGCATTTACAGCAGGAAAAAAAAGGTTTCAGGAGGTAACATGAATTAAATATGAGCATGTGAAACTGTGGCACGTTTGGGTCCCATTTTCACCGTCCTCCTGGGGATGAATGAGCATTGTACTCTAACACCTGTGATCTATTCACATCTGTTCACCTCATATAGAGAGGGATCATTCACATTCCTGTTTTGTTTTGTTTTTTTGTTTTTTTTTAACAGATAAAAAATGCTCACAGTAAGTAACATAATATCATGACATTTACTCAATGTGATCATATACCTCCTGTGTTGTAAACAAGGCCAGATGCTGTGCCAGATGCACCGACAATAGGAGGCATGCAAAACTCTGAAGGTGACATTACAGTATGGTTCAGTAAAAGGGCCTTCTTATAAAGGTGGATTAGTGCAGCTCTCCAAATTCTGTCTTAAAGTCTTTCAGTTTGGATACATCATCAACAAATAAATCAAGATTTCCTATTCTAGATAAATGAGAGCAAGATAATGTTTTTTTTTCTTCACTTAGTTGTGAGATGGCAGCGCTCACCACAGACTGGCCGTTGTTGACAGACACCCCTTCTTGGTCCATCATGTTGCGTGAGATGGTAATCGAGGGCAGATCCAGACTCTGTGGGGGAAACTGGGGGATTAAGGGACCCCTGTGTGGAGCTGGGGGCTCAGGCATTGCTGGGAATGGCGAGTCCACTTCTGACAGACCCAGACCGGACTCCGTCTCAGGTGGAGGTGTAATGGGAGGAATCTCAAACTCCTCATCTCCCAAGCTGGGTGTATGAAAAGTCTGCAAGAAAGAGGAACAAAGAAGAAAATTACAAAACCCACCAACACAAAAGAGGCAGGAAGCATTCGTTGAGGTGGGCCTTATCTAACAGGCTGGAAGGAAACCTTCAGGGATTAAATCAGATGACTTTGTTTAAGAGATGGAGTGTTTTAGTGGAGTGGTAACGCACTTTTCTGTAAGTGCACTAAGATGTAATATTTCCTAAACCTATTAAAGTCCACTTTGAGGAAAAAGAAGGAAGAAGGCGAGTGTGGAGAAAGACGTCAAAAGCAAAAATATCAAGCAGCAATCATGGGAGAGAGAGGATACATGATAAAAGCCCTTAATCTTGGGGATGTTGGGTTGAAGTGCAGTGAAAATACACGTCACAGGGAGATGGGTTTAAAGAACATTTTCAAAGATTATAACGCTTGGCCAGAAGTGTTTCTTTTTGTTCCCCTTGCCTGCACCCTTAAATCTGCTCATCAAACAGCCTAATCCTTCTGCCTTTCGAATTAAAGCTTTTGGTCACACTTAATTTGCTTATGTGCCTTCTTGGAGATGGAACTGTTCACCTACTTGGGTCTTGTTTTCATCTATGCATTGCATTAAGCTACTCTCTGCAAAGCCAAAATATTCATACCCTCACAATGACCACACTGCAGGTTCGCATAAATGCAGGGCCTGCTATCTTAGGTGCTAGGCTTGCTGCGCTTCCAAGTAACCAACGACCTCTTTAAAGCACAGTTCACTTACTGAAAGTAACATGGTTTAAAATGCTCACACTGAGTAAAACAAAACTCATGTTAAACTCCAAGAATTCTTGGAAATGTTAGATTTTGGGTATGTGGACAAAGAGAAGCTAGTTCTGCATCAAGAATCTGCTTGAGGTTGATCACAAACACCACTTTCTTGGCCCTGCGTCACTTTTATAGCAGCGGTTGCTTGTTAAGCCTCCTCCCAAATCCTCATCTAGTTCCTGAAATTTCTCAGACAATCATGGCATGAAAATAATTGGCCAAAAAAAACAGAAGGAAGCAGGCACTTATGCCAATTCGAACAGCCACAGATGAGTTTCCCACATGCCGAGTCACCTTTTCACACACCTGCCTGTAATTCTCAGAGGGATTGAGAGTCCTAGAGATGTTCATGCATTGCTTTTTGAGATAAGCTCCTTTGAAAAGGGTCCCGTTTTTCCCTTACTCTTACCACTTACTCACATGTAAAGCATCATTCAACATCCTGTAGTTCTGGCATGGTGTACAAACAGGAATGGGGACCTTAACCTCAGCAGAGGTGAAGATGTGTTATCTAAAACACCTATAAACCTGATATTAACAACCCCGTCTTCCTCTGCTCTGCCTCTGGTAGGTAGGGGATAGAATAACAGAATAGAGACAAGGGAGGGAATATGCCAACACAGACCTTGATTAGGGAGTATTAATGTTCCCTTTGCTTGCTTTAGCACACAGACACTTGAAACTAATTCATTGCCTACTCAGGGCAGCTGTCTTGACAAGCACTGATGAATTCCAGTGGCGGGAGAAGCTAATAGAGTTTTTATTCTCCCATTTTCTTTCTCTCTTCCTGCTCCCTACCACTGCTTCACTTTTCAGTGCTTGTTTCATAGCTAGAGAATCAGTTCTCCTTTCGGAAGGAGCTAAGGTCATATTCCAGGCCTCTGGCTCTCAAAGTGTGAAATAAATCACAAGCACCTTAGGAGCATTTACTAACAGTCCACTGTTGTCATACTATGCTCCAGTCCACTCAAAAACCACTGAAAGTTAGTTCACAATAATGCCTGTTCAGCAGCATGTGAACGAAAACCCAGTGTACGTTTATAAGGTTAATAAAACAAAACTGTCATGAGTCATGGACAAAATGTTCCAGTAGCACATGGAAAAGATCAGAGATCGTCTATCATCACAGCCGTCATTCAACTTTTTCAACTTCCCCCGTGGAGCAGGGTCAATCCCCATACCAGCCTTCAGATCTATTGCCCCAGTCTCATCTGGATCACATCCTACAACAATCTGAAGACATTGGCACTCTATCATAATCTCTCTAACAGGAGAGTTTCATCCTGTCTCGGTCTTGCCTTGTCCACTACAGCCAGATACACTGCTTAGGCTGTGATTCTATGGCCACATTCATCCACGTAAGCCCTGCGGGGATGTTTTTGAGGGGGGGGAAAAAACATCACTTGCATTTTTTTGCTCTACTCGACTATGAATACTATTTGCTGATCTAAGTAGGTTTCCTGTGGTGTTACACTGTGTAAGGTAAATCAGGGCAGTACTATATAGGGCACTGGCTCCTATATTCTGGTGCATTGTGGCCTGAATTACAAAGCCAACCTAGAGATTTGAGACAAATGTCAAAGAGGAAGGTTGGCTGAGGTCAGCTACACTTTTGTAAGGGAGCAGTACAAGCATGACTGTGACCTTTAAGTGAAACACAGACTTGGTGGAGAGGAATGCTGGTGTTTAGTATCTGCTAAACAGCATGGAAGTGGAGGATAGCGAAAGCAAAAATCACAGTGGATGTGGGAAGATGGAGCAAGATCAGTATCACAGTCTGCGCCTGTATGCTTTGCCTCACTCTGTTAATGATGATACAAATTAACATCAACACCAGGGGCACTGATAATGGAGACATGGAGTTTTTGCCTCATATAGGGGGGAGGTTATGGAAGATGTCAGCTGTCTGTGTAGAGAAGGCCCTCTCCCTAGGGAAGAGGTGCCAGATTTTACTGGATCCCACAGAGTGTTACAGTGTTGCACACTGTCTGGTGTCATTTCACATAAAGCCAGTTTAATTCTTCACCAGGAGCAGCTTAGGGGGCTCTGATCGGAGATTAAGAGATGCACAATCCACTTTCTTCGCATCACCAGCCTGATTATCCATTTAAATTGTTCTGAAAGGCTCAGTAAAGCCAAGTGCCAAGCCAGATGCTGGCTTGGGAAGTGCAGGCATGTACATGTTAAGGGGTGGGCAAAGCAGAACACAACAGACAGAAAGAGAGAAGGATTGTGTGTGTGTGTGTGTGTGTGTGTGTGTGTGTGTGTTTCCATTGGCAGACACATGGTTCAGTGGTCTGAGGACAGACAAGGGCTTGTAACAGAGAGGCCTGATGTACCCAGCATGAGCATCCTAAGCAGGTGTGTGGGAAATCCCCCAGTTCTTAGAACCCATTGGAGGTGGATCAGCCCAAATTGTACCAAGAGAAATTCTCAACAGTTGTTATATTGTGCTGGGTCAATTTTCAGTGTAGGATCTATGTGATTTTAGATAAAAGCAATAATCAATCAATCACTTCATCTGTCAAGGAAAATTTACAAAAATATAAGCTTAACTCAAAGTCTTGTTGAACAGCATCCTCAATGTTTGCACTGACAATGCAAATGATTTAAATATCCCTTTTCCCATTTTTACTTGTGTCATAGTAAAAACACAAGTAAAAATGGTGCCATAGATAAACTTGTATCATAGATAAACTTTAAAAAGTTAAGAGAAATGACAAATGTAACTTCAGTTATTAACTTGAATTATGTTTCATTTCGTTGCACTTCACTTTAACAAAAATGTTTAGCATATGTTGCTGCAAAAGGAGCTCTGAGCAGAGCAAAAAGTAGAATGATACTAGAAAGTTGTGCATATCTAGGAACTATGACTTGATTCTCTGCGCATGTGTTTTTTATAGTTAGTTTATTTTTGTCTAAATTACTCTGTCTAGTAAAGATATTCCATAGTTTAGGCAGAACCTGATTGAATATCTTTTCTGAAATATGTGGAACTGAATGTTTCAGCATCAGTCCCCTTGGTTTCATAATAAATATATGTACCAAATCTCTTGGCAGCCCATGCTTTCCTTTTCATTTTCAAGATGTCACTGAAAGCCAAAAATGTCAACCTTATTATGGTGCTCAAGGACAAGTTATCCCCAAGAGTCCTGTTGCTAGCATGCAGTGGAAAAGAATGAAAGCACAAGACTTTAGTGTAAACACAAAATGTTGTCATAAACAGTATAACATTGGTTTATAGAGAATGTATGAACTACAGAAATATAAAAGGGATGTGACTGGGATGGGAATCACTGAATTTTCCCTTCCAGTGGATTATCCCTGCGGTGCCTTGGAGCTCTTTCAATATCAGAACAAGAGGAAGAAAAAGCTTTTCAGGCAATATTTCCAGTCGTTCAATAAATGTAGTAATGCAATTCACAGATGTAATAACCAAGAGTTGTTAAAGGCAGCAGCATGCAATTACTGCATATAATAGGCCTCAGAATCAATAGAGGCTGGACCGAGGATCCAGTTTCAAATATCTAGACAGGCAGAGTGCAGCTACTCAAATGACAACATCAACCATGGCACCCCTAATCGGCACTATTTCAAATTTGGATCATTTGTAGTCCATTTCTACATATTTATAGTTCATTACATGATGCTAATTTGATTAGGAAAGTAAAGTGATACATCTGAGTGGAACACAATCTCAGTGTACAGTATCCTTTTCACTTAGGAAAGCAGTCAACCTTTCTCTCCTAGGATGTATGCTTTACCAGGCACACCAAGGTCATCTTATCTCATTCTCTAAGTGCATAAGGTAAATGATACAACAGCCATTCAAACAGCAATGCGAGTCTGTCGCTCTGAAGCAGAAGCAATCTCACACACTGTGTGCAGTTTTAAATATACAGTATCTGCTGTGTAAATAAAGAGTAGCTGGACGTAAACAGGTTTGCATTGTTTTTGCTTTAAGTCATTTGTGGTAAAGCAAAACATCTGTATATATAGTAATTTTGAAGCAAGGAATAACCCATGCTTATTCTTACACATGAAAGAGTAGGCAAAGTATCCCTATGGCTCGATTTGAAAACAATAACTAACCAAACGTGGGGGCGTAAATTTAACTTTGCCGTGTTTATCATGGAGCCTTCATAAAGGAGACTTCCTTTCCTCTCCTGTAGCCACAACACAAACCAGACACAATCGGTACATTTAACCAGTGCTATTGTACATATGGTGTGAAACCTCACAACTCAAAGTGGAAATCACTTTAATCTCACTTTAGCTCAGATTGCAACAAACAATACTTTGGACACTCCAAATCTTGACAAGAAAACCCTATGCTTAAGGCTTCTTCTTGCTCTTTCTTTCCTTCAAAGCACAATACCATCTGTGCCCTAACACTGGAAACAGTTGTTCCTTTTGATAAAATGCAAATGAGCTGGGCTGTTTTTATTAAGGAGTGCACCCCCAGCCCATTCCCCCCCGCTTTCACTTACTGCCACAGTGGGCCCTCACAGCTGGGGGCTGAACGCTCTCCAAGCAGCCTGTGTCGGCATGGTCCCTGCTGCAGTGGGCCTCAGCAGCCCGTGGATACAGAGGATGCGCCCACTCAGCGTAAATGTGGGGGAAAATTAGACTTCTTCCATAATACTCTGCGGCTTTGTGAAGCAGCCACTTTATGAACATGAGGTCATGCGCTCCAGACACTTCTGTGTAGTTGCCCGAGTTTGAATGTCACAGTTGCATCCCTGCTGCCCAACTGACATGAATGAAAACAATACGGTTAACAATGACATCTATTTCAGTATTTTGGAGCTACTATGTAATGATGCTTTGCTTTGGGTTTTGAAGCCAGATCAATCTCCCCTGCTAAACTGGATGAGATTAGACAGTTTGAACCACAGAGGATGATGGGTATTTTTGGTGCACTTGTCTCTAATGACAGGGCAGCCGAGTGGGTGGAGGGGGAATAAAATGGATAAATTTAGCACACAGTTAGGACTGCTATGGCTCACAGAGTCCGTTATATACCTCCAGAAGAACAACTGCACCCTTATTCTTTTCAATGTGACAGTATAGTACACAGTTTTTCCAGCAGCTCCTCAGCCAAAGATTGCTGGTGACATTTCACTTTCTGTAAGTGCCAGGAGATAGCACAGCTCAAAGAGTGACACAGCTACGGAGTTTGTTTATGCTTCTTTATTACATCTTTGAAAAGAGAAGGAAAACAGGTGTTTTTATCCTCAGCTTTCTGAGATATCACTTCATCTTACAGAGCATAGTTGAAGCAGTCACATCACATTAGCGTCCACTCTCACAAGTTACAACCAAGCCTGAAGAGGTTTTAAGGAGAGGAGGAACAATTTGGATGGTAAAAATTTATTTCCTGATTGAGATGGCAAAATAGCCATTCATTTCCAGGAATATTTCCTATCAGATATGAAGCTTATTCTGACAGTTATTCATGGCACTTCTACCGTATCCCATTATTTTCAAAGAATTATTCAAACGCCAAAAGCAGAGACTGCTTTATTCCATAACATGTATAAAAAAGGTGTAAATTATCATTTTATTTAGTCATGTTTAAAAAACAAGACAAACAAAGACTCATTTTCACACCCAAATTTGTTTACATTCATGGAAAACAGTATACTTACATCCCCAGCAGCGAGCAGGGCACCATTCGCCTCAGCCATGTTCATGTAGTTGTTATTATTCTGGAACTGGAAATGAAAACAAAGAGAGAAAAAAAACACAATCAGCCGAGTGGTGTCCAGATAACATCCAGTGTAAATCAACTCACTTCCCTCTCATAACCAACACCTGTCACTCAAACAGATTGTCATACATGGCTCTGAATATTTGCACACTGGGTTAACCCCTGTCTCTACATGCATAAGCACATTCTGCCACTCTGCCATTATTGTGACATGATGAGAGGCATTTGAGAGGCCCTGGCCAATTCAAACCAGGGTAATGAGAATCTGGTCCAGCTATTCAGCTCTTATGGGATAGCAATTAAGGATATGTTTGCATCACAAAGCCAAGTATCAAGATGCAGTGGCAGGTTATTAACTTAAAATAACCTATGGGAGAGGAGTGATACTGGGGGGAAATAAGGAGGTAGAGGGTGTTTTTATTATGGCTGCTGTACATTTTAGGTCAACGGGAACATTTGACTAAGTCCATGTTCATGAAGAAACTAATTTCCCCCTGATCCATTACAAAAATATGTTTTCTACTTCAGCATTTACATATTAATAGATACAGTCTTTAGTGGTGAGTTAGAGCCATACTGTAAAGACACATTAGTGATTAAGGGAGCTGGTAAGCTATCAAAACCCTGTACTTTGGAAAGAAATAACATGTTTTTACAACATCCCCCCCGCCCCTACCAACCCACACATGGCCTGTTGGCAAAATGGCAGCCACTTCCTTTCTTCATAGACACAACCATGCTGACAGGTAGGAACAATGGGACATAGAATGAAGAATTATGGGCTAGCAGCTGGGCCCACGAGCACAATGCACCTCTCTGTGAGTGAGGAGAGCAAACCCCAGCCTACACAGCTCAGAGGAGAAAGAAACGCAGCACGTTTGCGTCTTCATGAGAACGTTTTACCTGTTTTTTAACAAAGCTCTGAAGTCATCTCTTTTGTATGTTTATTACAAAGTCACTCTCTTAAAACATCATGAGTGAAAAAACTAATAGACGGGGGGAGAGGGAACAGAAAGAGAGCGAGGCAGAGAGAAAAATGCTTCTTATCAGAGCAGAAGCCAAACAATAGTGGAAACAAATTAAGATCAGAGCAAACTGAGAAGTGCATTAATATATTTTCGAGCCCTTTGTGGGGTTTTTTTCTATACTCTTTTTCTTCTGAGTGGTTAGTATGCGAATGTAATTACCGAAAGAACTGCTGCTAATCAACTGCGAATGGTATCCATTAATTAGTCTATGCCCTGGAGAGAGAGTTGAGAGTCAGCAGCAATGTTAACAGTGTTGCGCACCAATGAGAACAGGGAGCCACAAGCTCCACTAGCAGTTGCTGAAGCAGGTGGTTTGAGCCACCTAGGCTTCCAGTGCCATCTTACTTGGAGCTGTCCTACTAAACTATATCCGACTCAATTGAGTTTACATATTTGAACAAACGTATAAAGACACACACACACACACACGAGCCTCTGCTGGAAAAGTAACTGTCAATTGCTGGCACTGCTTCGCTTCCCAGCTGTGTGGAACTTTGAGTCATGACATGGCTAGGTTACGTCAGCTACTCAGCTTGTAATTAACCTTGTGCTGGGCTTATCTTGGAAGTGTTACTCCGTTCCCCTTCTTCTTTTAGATAATAAATTGAAGTCTCAAAGATATCCTTCTCTATTCAAGCACTAGAACATTGTTCTGATTGTGGGGGAGATACGGCTTCATGCAGGGCTGCTTCCGCCTCTTCTTGCCCTGTGCCTGAATGAAAGATTTTTTTTATTTATTTATTTTTTTAAATAGGGGGGGCACCAGTTGCTCTCCAATGCAAATAGTTGCCTGAGAATTTAGAGGGAAAAAATTGACAGTGAAAAAGAAGGAACTTTTGATTTTTACTTAGTTGCCTTGAAATAAAGAAAAATAATTTGCCCTAGATTCCATGCAAACTTCCTGCTCTCATTAATAGCCATTTTCAACTCAATTACTTGAAATGTTACACCATTTTGTAACGCAGAAAACACAAAAGAAGTGAAAAAAGTGTGAGTTTTTGTGTGTTTGTCCAATAAAACAAATATCACACAAATGCATCCCTGAATTGTAAACTGTAAAACAAAGATATTGATCCAAATCACTTCAGCTTCATTACAGAAAACATGATCAAGTCAAGTCCATGTGCCAATTAGCAGTGTTAAACTCCCTGGGCTCTGTCTCTCTGACTCATGTTTTACTGTGTATCCAGGCCCCTTTAAGAGCAGTTCAGAATCTCCTCAGAGAACTGTGCCTAACATCCCAAGAAATGTCCCCAGTTACCAGTATCAATCTTCACCATTAAAAGCTGTACCATGTCGGGCCGGAGGCCTCGGCGGACAAGCAGAGCAGGGAGTGGAGATTGTTATTTTTATTCCCAATTCATTTCTGGGGTAGGGGCCATTTTGGGCCCATGTTTGCGGCATTGCCGATTGAGTCAAATGCCAGATTAAATTAAGTGTGATTGGAGGGACCGCGCAGTTGACGGTAAGGGACCGCGCTAAAATGGGTCAGTGTAGACAATGAAGGCCCTGTAATTAAAATGATGTGACGAGCTGGAGGAGAGCTGTGGCTGCCATGTGAAGAGTCAAACAACTGTGTGCCTGCCCATATGCAGACCTAAATGAAAAGTTTGGGAAATCTGAAGGATGGGATCGCTTGATTTTTGGAAGATAAAGGCTCCTAAAATACAACAAAATGGCTGTAAATGTCTAGCACTACAGTCACAGCCCAGACAGGTTTGCTACTTGCAAGAAACCAGCCTCCTCAGTCTTCCCAGTCCCAAAAAAGTCAGTTATGTATTTGGGCTTTGCTTCTTTCAGCGGTGGGGAATCATGAGGAAGCCATAGAAAATGGTGCTTTAAAATAGCTTTGGGATAGAAGGCTTTTACTAACAGAGTGAATTCACAGATAAAGGTGCTCTGTAATATGAACTGTGCTAGGAGTCAGACATGGCTACACGGCAGCATAAAATGCTGGGTTCCCAGTGTTTTTATTTCGCCTTCTGCACCACCAGCACATTTCTTCAATAACTGTTTAACAGGAGAGAATTAAGAGCTTACATGGACCCTGATCCTGAAGTGAAAAGACTCCAATGTCTGAATAATCACAGGCATTTAGAAAAGCCAAGCAATCTTGCAGCAAATAGGATACGTGTGAATTTCTAGATTTTTCTACAAATGCAAAAGTATTGCTTTTCTTATTCGTCTTCTGACTAGATTTCAGAGATTTTTTTTTTTTATAAATCGCAGTGAATGTTTCAGTTATTCATTATCAGAGACAGTAGTACCAATCACAATTTAAACATGTTTTTTTTTCCTGACTAAAGCCAGTGTAATTTTGCTTGATTTTTTTTCCAGCTATCTTTTAAATCCCACTGCAAGAACATTTGTATGAAAGAATGTCCAGTGGGAAATAAGGTGTTTTACAGCTATTACAGCAAACAAAATTATTTCAACCTCAGGGTGAACACAATATTGCACCAACATGACCCCCTCTCACTCCCAATATGATGGAGTAACCACACAGATCCTATCAGTAAACATGAACTGGACAACGAAGAATCCACAGAATACAAGCCTGAAGAGCCTTTGATAGCACAGCTGCCTTCTCTTCATGCATACAAATGAAATGTGCATATGTTTTAGTGCAAACATCAAATATTGCTTTATCAATGGCAATTAAATGATAAAGCATGACTGGGAAAATCCAAGGTGACAGTTTTCACCAGAAAAGGGAGAAACATAAAAGAGTGTTTTCTTTTATTTTCAAATCAGCTTCAAAAGACTGCTACTTGGTTTTACTGTACAATCATAAAGTTATAATATCATAGCTGTCTGTCAGCAGGTAACCAAATTGGACACATTCTTGCTCCGTACTGAAAACCGCCAAACTAATTCAATCAAGAGCCTGGGCTTTTCCAGAAGCAAATCAACTGCTGACAAACGATTTTACAGTTCAGCTTGAGCTCAGTAATCACAGCCTAGCATGTGTTCTCTGGAACATGACACTTGTGCTAATATGTTCTCCAGTGGTCTCCATAAAAGACAGTGAAAACACCACAGTTAAAACGCAATCTTCGCTCCCAAGTAGCCCACTGTGATTTTCGATGTATTATTTTATGCAATTTCCTTTAAGGCCCTGCCCAGAACCAGGTTTAGCTAACTCTCACACTGAGTGCAGGAGGCTGGAGAAAGAGCAGCACTGTTTCCTTCCCTGCAATACTGGTCGGACTGTGTTGTAGCCTCTGGGAAAGTTATCTTCCAGAGGTACTCCTCACCAAATACATGCTCATTTACAACCCAATTCAGCATAAACACTCTGCAGCTGCGTCTCTGGTGATCACAAGGCCTATTCATGCACAGCAGGCCACTGTGCATGCAGAGGCAAGCTGACATATATAGATATATTTCCTCCTATGTGTGCAGCAGTCAATTTGTAAAGCAACTCCACAACACAGCATGTCCACACAGTCAGCTAGCAAGCTGTGTTCTGATCTGCGGGCCGAATCGATTGGTAATTCAGTTTAAAGCTAAAATCATTACTCCCCCCAGCCCAGCACTGTCTTCCACTATTAAGACTGCTAGTCCTTAACTACATAAGGTAGCATTGAGGGGAAGTTCATTGAAAGCATCTCAGTCTTCCTTTGCCTCTCAGTGGTAGTACCCCTACAACAGTGCAGAGGAGCTGGTGTGAGAAAAAGTGGGATCTGAACTAAGCTGATGACAGTGTTGTTCAGGCTGTGTGGTGATTACCCTCCCTTCACACCACACAGACCACTATAGTCTCAGCTAGAGGTATCACAGCTTGCTTTACTTTAGTAAACACTGACCTGGAGGAACAGTTTTCAACCCCTGCACAGATATCAAACCTCTCACAAAAAGACTGTTTCCTGGCCACAGAATGGTAGGGATTCTGCTCCGACGGTGAGACACGTTTATTTAGCATTCGATCAGAGAAGGTTAAACGGGGATCTTTAACTTTTGGACTGTGTAATCATTAAAGTCTCTAAAATAAGAAACTTTAGGGCATCACAGATGGTGTTGTTATAAGCAAACCCAAAAGCAGAGCCTCTGTTCTTTAAATTACTCCAAACGGCAAAGGAACACTATAATTCCGTCACAGCGCATAAAAATAAGTTTGCATGTCCAACCAAAATGACAAGCTTAACTATCAAAATAAAGGAAAAAGTTACAAGTGATTTCACAGCTCAGCAAATATATATTATATTTTTTCAAGCTTCCCAGTCATTATGGCTGTGTTAAAAGACAGTAAAAGGCGAACTATAGTTTGTGTATTCAGCATGTTCCTTTGGGCAAAATTTATATTCAGCGCAGACACGGTGTATGAGAGCGATAACACGGAGACACAAAAAGACCAGAGTGAAACAGCATTTGTAAAGTCAGGCAGAAAAGTTGTCAATGACTAAAAGTAAACATCTGGCATATACTGCATCTGTTTATTTTAGTTTCTTTGAGGAAAACATTTGACCTCAACCACATTTTATAATGGCAAACAGATCAAGTGACAATGTGAATTACCGATTTCATATTGAAATTTACATTTTTCCAAATAAAATAACTGCTACTAAATACAGATTCCACAAAAAGACTTTACAATGTGTTTGTCGTTCACTTATTCTCTCTCCCCCTCTCTCTTAGACACACAAACAACAAATCAAAGGCAGTGCAGCTGCCATGCATACCTACTATTAGAAGGAACTGGTTGCTCAGTGTCCTGCACTTCGGCATGTAAGGAGACCAAGGATCAAATCTCCAACCCTGCAATTAGTGGACAATCCACTCTACCTTGAATTATGGGCTCACTAAATTAATAGGATTTGGTAACTGCTATGCTAAGAGTACAGTGCTTTATTAGATAGTAGATATGTCAAGTTGTATTTATGCACAGTTGCTTTGAGATGTCAGGCATCAGGGGCATCAACACATCTTTAGCAGGTAATGTAAAATAATTATAGAAAATGTCAGTTTAGTGTGTTAGGATGCTAACATTTGCTAATGAGTACTATACACATAGTTGTCACAGCTAATAGAAATGGGATCAGAAATGGGTCATAAAACAAAGGAAAATCTGGTGCAAAACGGTTGTTACCGTTGGGAATCATGAATCTTTGGCTGTATGTAGGATACAAAATTTAACAGTACTCCGTCCCGCATCCTGTTGAGCTAATCGAGTCTGGACTAAAGGGTAGACTGACTAAAATGGCCAATGTTAGAGCAGCAATGCCTACATGACTAAAATTAGTCCTTGTTACTCTTATTTTATATTATAAATGTAGCCAGTCGCTTTAAAATATAAACTTCTAAGACTTCTGCTTTCTTGTGTAAATGTGGACTTTTAAGTGTAATTTACAGTAAATGTAGCTGGACTAATTTTATAGCATAGTCGCTGCTAATATCACCGCACTAGTTACACAGTAGACCTAAAAGCACACAGAGGTTCTCCATGGCTACTGTTTTCTCTGAGGCCTAAGACTTGCAAATGTTGCCAAAACAAAGATGGTCTCAGGATTTGTCATAATGGACCAATAGCCTGAGCTCAGCAGCCTCAATAGTATGCAGGTCAACATCCAACATCCCATTTTTCCCTGGCTGTTGAGTCTGCTATGTACTCTCAAGAGCAAATCCTAAAAGAAAGCGCGAGCTAAATGGGGTTCCATCTTTGATTTGGCGGGGTGCAAAGCCATTGGCCCACAGCCACAAAGGAGCTTAGGCAATGGAGAGGGCCTCAGAAACATGGTGTAGCTTTCTCACAATTGCTGCCGTTGCATGGACACACGGCTCTTGAGGAAGTAACATGAGAGAGGCTTGTGTTGTTGGTGTTGTCTTGCTTTTACTCCTAAGCCATGTCTCAAGGCTGTTTACTTTCAGCAGCTTTGATGCAACTCCAACTCAAGATGGTATCGGGGTGTGGATTTTAACCTAAGCTTGTCCTGTTCTGCTTGCCATTCATTCCAGCACAAGGCTGCTATCAGGTTAAAGAAGCTAATAGTATTTTTTTTTTTTTAAATGGTCAAATGTCAAAAAGTAGAGGAACAGCTTTGTGCCAGTGGAAACAGGTTTGCTTCTGATGGCACTAATGGTTGTACTTTTTTCCTGATTTGTCAAATGGCTTTGTCACTAGGACTTCACATAAAGATCCACTGAAAGCTGCAGGGAGTGGAGCACAGACACTCCCCCCCCCCCCTTTTTTTTTTTTTTAAAATTCCCTGTGTGCTGTTACTGACTAATACAATCATTATGAATGGCTCTGGGAATGTGCACAGTCAAGAGCTTTTAGTGCTGGACTCAAAACAATCCTCTATTTCTTATCTGCTAATGTTGGATATAAAACGATGTAAAAGCCTAAAGTGGTGAGAGCATTAACATCAAACTATTCAGTCCATTAAAAGCCTAATGTATTCTATAGCGTGTTTTTGAGCAATGTTATCAAGTAATTAGCCCAGTTTAACAGTATTTAAAGCTATCAAATATAAAATCTATTTCTTTCTTTTGAGAAATGTTTACAAAAGGCATTAACAGCAATTAGTAAACTGGAGGGTTAGTCCCATTTTTCATCATAATTCTCAAGCCCATTAAAATCTTCATGTATGCAACCTGTGTCTTTTCTGGTATTCTTAGCAGAAGACCAGTATGCACAAACCAGCCAGTTGTTCAATCTCTATAAATCTGAAAAGCACAAACTGCTGAGCAGTGACTCGTATATCAGTCTATTATATACTACAGGGCTGACTGTATTAAACAAATGGCTAGGCCTGCAGCTGGAAAAGAGAGGCAATATAGAGAGAGCAGAGGTTATTGTCTAATTTAAATCTTGGCTGCTTTCCCAGAACTGTACCACATTCCAATTTGTGGCTGTGTTGCTTGGCGCTACTGACAGAGGTCCGGCTGCAAATACTCTCGGGCTCCTCTCCAGAAATGCGTCTCCAAACTGACAATCAACAAGTTGGCAGAGATTAACGGAATGATGGGAGCAAATTAGGTAAAATAATGAAAATGCACGAATATAGATGCCGTGCTCTGTTATTTTCTTCCACCTGTGGTTGCAATAATGTATCTATAATCATTAAGACTTGATGTGCAACAACACAGGCTCGTAAAGAAAGCCAGTACATTGCTTCTGTAATGTCTTTGAGTTCCATAATGAAATAGCAGCTGGAAAAGACATCTGTGAACACATAGTAGTTACAGAATGGTTGAGTGAGCTCTTAGAAGCAATTAGCTGTTTCAAGCATTTTCTCCTTGGCATACTATTGTCCGTTCATCTGCTAGATTGACAGCACACCAGGACATCATTAGCAAACCTGACAGCTGTTGAGTCGCAGACATTGTTTTTCTTGTGACAGCCACCATCAGGCTAAGTGCTTCACTAGTGTTTTTAACAGTATTTAAACTCAAAATGTCACTTTAACATTTCCTACTTCAAAAGCAGCGTGAGATTAAGATACCAGCTTTGAATAATTACAAACACTAAGCCTCAACTTTGATTCCGTATCATTGCACTGACATTTAAAAAGATTCGGAACAAAGACACATTACACATCTTTTAGTCATAATGCAAAAACTATTCCTCTCCTCGGTGTAAAAAGACAGGTTGGAGATCAAAGGCGTATGAAAAACCTAGAGGTCTGCTGTGTGTGGAAGTGGCATTTTGTTATTTTTAATTTTTAAATGGAGAAGATAAGTTAGGAAAGTGTTTACACATTTTTTTTTAAACAAAAACTAATGCAAAAGCATTTGTTTAATAAGACTTGTCAGTCTGTGGCCAATCAAAAGCAACCATATCTGGGCTTAATTTCCCTAACAATGGTATCACACAAGAGAAAATAAATACATTGTACCTGTAAAAATCCTCCCTGTACAGGTTTGCTTATTTTCTGCTTTGACAACAACTCCCTTTGAGCTATTTTTATCTAATTTCAGTGCAGGCGGCTAAGGGGGGAGGGGGGGGGGGGTCACTGACATTTTCTGTATTTGAGCCTTGCCCTCTATTTTAGGACCATGCTGAGTTCTTCCACTAAAATAAATGACAGCACGACAATCTACTCTGAACTCGCACCTTTCCGCGCACATGTTCTCCCATCACTCTTCATTTATCTTCATTAGGTTTGCTTGACCCATCGCCAATCCTCTGCCAGTGTAAATATAAACACTACAGTCCGTAGAGATCATCTCTATGTGTGATATCTTGCAGAGGTGAAGAGCGGCTAAATGTAAATGGCCGACGTGTATATGAAAATGTTTCTCCACCCACTCTGGAGTAGTCGTGTAACAAGCCTCGAAAGATAAATTCCACCGATCCAATTAATCAATATATAAATAAAGCCTGTAATGAGAAAAATCAGTGATTTCAACAGGGGGCGCCATGCTGTAAACTACCGACTACAGGTTTAAGCAGGAGTGCGGAACAGAAATCCCACTGTCAACTTGTCATCAGCTAATTTACCTGGAGCCAGAGGGGGAGATTCACTGGACACATAGGGAGAGTTAATCTCTTCATTCATCTTTCGCTAAAGAGATCGACCCAATTAGCTTGCCACATTGACTGACAGCCCTTGTGTCTGCTTTTCTCCCTTGACTTTTCCCTTCCTTTTTAAAAAAAGAAAAGAAAAAAAATCAGGAGTTATGCAGTTTATGCTGGCCCCAGCTGAAGGCTGTGAAAATTATTCGAGAGTACTGTACAACAGTGAAATAATCATGATGGCTTTATTCAAATATGTCGAGTCTGAAATATTCACCACTACAATTTGCTGTGACTGATTAGCCAATGGAAGGGCTGCTTGGGGATAGCTCTCCAGAGCTCTGTAATTGAGCGGATTTGACTTGGGAGAGTTTTTCTTCTCCTGATAACTACACATTCCCTTTTGAAATGTACTTTTCCTTTTTTTAGCCTTTCCTGGGAGCCAGTGAACATCAGAGTTATAACGCTTGCAGAAACAGCATGTATGTAGGACAGTTTATATTCTGATCGTCATCTGTTTAAAATGTGACTCCACGTTGTGTGGATTTAATCATTTCCCACTGTATCACTGGTTGAAGGGCAGAGAGTGCAGAAACATCAGATCTGTAACCTCAAAGATCAGGGACAACAATAGCCTGAAGGTCTGCCACTGTGACCATCCATTTGACATAAATCTCTATGTTCCAATACAGATATTGTAGTGACAATTTCCCAAGTGCACCTTTATATTCTGCAGTTGGTTTATACATGTGAGGACTCGCAAACCAAAATCAGGAATAGGAAACAGTGCGCAGAAAGAAAGAACATCAAATGTGTAACAATGAGCCGTTTCATTTGAATTCTGTATGCTTAATTATAACATTAATATGTCAATCCTGATTTTGTCTGGTTCTGGAGACAAGGCAACATTTACAAATATCTGTGTGCCAAAATGTACTGAAAACAGCTTTCTTCTTTCACATTAAATCTCATTTATTTTCTACAAGGGGAAAAAAAGAAAAAGATGTTGTTATTCTTTTTCAAAAACACACCACTAATGCTCTGGGGCATGGTTTGTCATTGTTATTCAGTGCTCGCTCACCTACACTTAAAACATGATCCTTCTGGATTTTAATTAAGCACCAAGGTACCTCCCAGGGGGTTCTGGCTTGGCAAAGGAAACTACTTTGATTTATGTACTACTTTGTTGTTCCTGCTTGAAGCTTGCATGTTATGAGAGACTGTGGTGATGAATGAAAGAACTGGGCAATTATTCTTATTTGTTAATTAGTTCCTGTTGGGAATGCATTATTGTGGATTCCAACACTAAAAGATGAACACATAGTTGTCCCTTTACCTGTCAACAGCTATGTTAGGACTGGCTAAACCGAGTATCATGCTACAAGCTGGGTACATGTTTGATTGAAATTGAATGTTAAATCAACTAAAGCTGTTAGGAATTTGCCTGATTGTCAAGCATGCCAGCAGAATAATGCAGCAATTTACATGCATCCCACTCTACCCACCCCACCCACACAGCAGAAAATGGTACAAATCAGCAAAAATACTTATTTGCAGAACCCGATGCAACGCTATTTCAACAGCAACACTATTCAAAGAGAATTTACTGGCTGTTAAACAAGCAATTAACAACAGCTCGAGAACATTTAGTAGAAGTGCCAATTACTGATAAACCTCTCAGACTTGGGGATATAGGAGAATTTGACACCATAGTCTTATGCATTAATGCACAAGGCAAAACAATAAACCCATAAAATATTAACAGCCGCATTCAAATCAAAGTGGGAGCTGACGACAAATCTCTCGGTGTCACTTGAAAGGGAAGTTGGCCAGGCACCTCAGTGACACAAGGATGGTTTAAGAGGAAGACCTTGTGCAAGCTCTGCTCTCCTGGATGCATATCAGAAGCTAATGGAGTCTCAAAACTACAGGGGTGCTGCGGGATTGCCACGATTAGCTCGTGGAACTGCTGAAGGTCACCACTGCTGAGCTGAGCAGCCACAAGCCTTCATAAAACCATGCAGCGTATCATTATTTTCAAAGTGTTTCATTATGGACGGTTAACCTTGGCTAACTCCAACCTAACACTTTAATCAGATGCCTGTAATGCTTTTGAAACATTGTAATCATTCAGTTTCTCTTCTTGTTTATCAGCGGGGGAGAAAAATAATATTGGAACTCCTTAAAAAAATGTTTTCCAAGGTTGTGCAGGTATTTGAAAAGTTACACTATTGAGTCAGAACCACCACAGATTAGAAACTCGATCAGGTTCCTTGGAAGGAATGTCATTTAAATGAATTGTCAGTGGCTGTCCGCAGAAGGAAAGCCCTGGCCAATGTAAAGGCCTCACAGACCTTGATCTTGTTTCTACTTCTGCCATCCCACACTACGACCACATGCAAGAGCTCACAAGCCAGCAGAAACATACATGCACATGACAGTAAACAAGGACATGCTGTGAATGAGCCTCAATTTCACCTCACAGAAATATCAGAAGTTGACTCAAGAATTTCATGGCCTCCATTCATAATCCCGCAATTGAGGTTTCTGGAGAATGGACCTTTATTATGTGGTTGGAGCTTTTACTGAGGCCGTGTCCATTGTTCCTTTTTATTGTGGAACTGAATAAAAACTAGATAGATTCATGAATACTGCATGATTTTCATCAAATAGAAAATCTCTTGGAAGAATTCTCAAAGCAGTGTTATTTCAGTAACATGTTGAGAGCTGTTTATTCAAATGAGGACAGCTGATGGGCAATTATAACCAAAAGAATAATGTCAGACGGAAGACAAGAGGGTTTTTTTTCCCCATTTTGTTTTTTTTAA
Organism: Neolamprologus multifasciatus; assembly: GCF_963576455.1. Lineage (NCBI taxonomy): Eukaryota > Metazoa > Chordata > Actinopteri > Cichliformes > Cichlidae > Neolamprologus > Neolamprologus multifasciatus. The sequence continues at coordinate 30,822,235 of NC_140439.1, read as the reverse complement.
ATGCTGAATATGTTTAATTTGCGTTCCCCACAGGATTTACTCCTGACAAATAGAGATTAAAATCTTTCTGGATTTATGGGAGCCATAAAAAAAAGCTGTTGGTTGAGGGCGAGGAAAAGATTATCATCTTAGATCAATATTGAAAAAGTTCAGTGTGCCGTGTCTCATTCTTCAGGTCGGGTCTGCGCAGAAATAAAGAGTGATGGCAAAACAGACAGCTGAAATACAAGTTATTGTTGTTGAATTCCTGTGGCCTTGTTAAAGAAAATGGATACAAAGACATTTCTGACAAACCAAGGTATGAAAGAGATATCAAAGGGCAAACATTTAAGAAGAGCCGTTTCACTCCCCTTAGGGACTAAAAAGAAAAAGACAATCCTCGAGCAATCAGCGCTGTGTAACGAGAGCTTGATTCACTGCAACTGAATAACAATGACAAAAAAAACCCCAAAGTAGTCATATCAGAGGATTCCTATCAGTCTTAAGTATGTTTATAGAAAATTGAATCAAGCTGCTGCAGGTTGAGATAGCAGATTTTTTAACTCTGGGGACTATTAAAACTCTTGTTTAAGGGGTAACGCAGGTCTGTAGGCAGCAGTATTCCTGCTATGGTAGTTACTATGAAAAGAAAATATCATCTAACTGACTCACACTTTGAGACATTGTGTAAACAGGGGGCAAAACGGTAATCAAGGTTATACATTTTACCAGAAAGTGTCAAATACATCCAATTTTTAATTTTTAAAGGAGTGCTTTCATCGTTTCCTGCATGATAAACAGGTTTTCTTTCAAGTTAGTCTTCCTTGAACTCTGATGCAGTTCTGCTTGAAAACATGCCATCCATTTTGCCATTCAAACAAAAGTTTTATTTACCTACATTATTTAAGCTCTTTGTCCAACGGGTCTAAGGGATATTTGCACACCTGCTACTATTGTCAGTCCTTTTAGTGCAACCTGGTAACAAGCTGCATTATGGGAATGTGTGATGTAGGAGGGGGGCAGCAGAAAAAAGGGAGGATTAATCACACTGTGTAACAAGTAATACTACACACCTGCAGCTCATAGCCCTGTAATGAGAGAGAAATTCACACTCAACCTGATATATGAACAAAGGTTGGGATCATGAATAATAATATCTATGATGAGGCTGGTTTCGTTTTAACAGTTAAAGCAAACTGAAGCATATAACAAATTCAACCCCCAACCAGTGTTTATCCCTTTTAGTAAAATATCTCAATTTTGAATAGTTTTCAGTATTTATCTAACTCAAAGGTCATTTAGATGCAGAAATTAAAGAATAAAGTCTAAATGTGAAAACAGAAGCAATAAATTCAACCTGCACTGCTAAAAAAATATTACCCATAACTGTATGAGACATCCATCAGTGGCCTGTGCGCCTGACAACAAGCCAAAGGCTTAAGTCAAGCAAGTCAAGTTAAAAGGAAAACTGCAGAATGTTTTGATACAGTCTGTGAGCCCATTAAGAGAATTGGACATTAGATCTATGAAACATGGAATGGCTGCCTCTCTGGAAAGCTTTAAAAATGAATGCGTCTTAACAGCGAGGCTAACCACTAAAGGGACACAACACTTATTGAATCAGCCAACCAGAAGTGATTGACTGGTCCTTTTGAAACTGCTTAATTCATGGTTAAAAAACTGTTTTCTGGAGCACAGGGGGTTCTTCTTCCTCTTTTTAATAAGTCAGCAAGGTTGAAGCTGTCAAAAATGTAGTGAGCCAAAACCAGATTAAAACAGTTGATCATAGTGGAAAATCTCTCTTAATCTCTCTGTCTTGAACAGAAATGGGCACAGCATTGACTCATTCAATAGAACTTCTGAAGGTTAATGATATCTTTGGCCTTACATAACTTAAAGGTGCATTACACTAGAAGAGGTTGGTGTTGTTTAAGAATTGTACACAACAACATGTATGCAAGGAACCATCATATTGGTAACATATGCTAACACAAAACCTCTTAGTTAATCCTTCTTTTCAAAAACCATTTACCATTTCATTGATTTCCTGTCATATGATCAACAAGAATCATAGACACCATGATCTTGTAGTGCTGTACATCGGGATTACATACTACAATCCCATGAGGATTTGGGTGAGTGCTACTTTGCGCTTCAGGCAACCTCTGCAATGACACAGACACCTTTTACATAACCTCACAACCATTCATTTTTCCACACTGTCAATCATTTAACTTATTGTTTTGAAACTAAAAAAATCGTACATATTGCACATCTAAAAAGGCAATGCGTACCTCCTCATGTCACAGCTTAACAAACCTCTTGTACGCCAACTCTGTTTGGTATTTGAGTAAACTCTCAGTCTTATCTTAAGACATCAAACCCTAAAGCTAAATCTCAACCCCCTGGCTGACCTGGATAATGTCATCTTTTCCACTTGTATAGCAAACTCTGTGGTGGTTCCATCTTTTGGTGCATCTCTGAGTTATGGGTGCTTTTTAAGTGAGCTCAGCTCATGCTAATGCTTTGCCATACAACTTCAACATATGTTTTAATGAAGTCAGCAGTGAAATTATTACCGCCATTTTTCATTTGGATTTTAATGATGCATTAACTAATTAGATATTTGAGAAAATTCATAACGGCTCCACATGTAACTAAGAACTTAAAGATCTAAATGATGTTAATTTACATTTTTTAAAGCTATCCAAATGAGAACAAGTGTTGATTTATCCAGAAAGCAGATACCCAGAAAGTCCTTAAAACACTGAAAAGAAAAAAACAATTCTTCTGTAATAACTTAAAATAATCTTTTGTTATGATTCATGATTTGAACGGTGTAGTGATGTTGTTTACATGACAACACTGTGCATCTGTTCTCTTTATACCACTGGAAGAGATGTTTTTGAAACAGCCACATAGCTACACATAGTCAAAAGGGAGAATTTTCTGTTGTTTTATTAAACAGGGCGAGGACAGATAACAGTGGAGTGGATCCTTGAGGTGAAACTATACGCACAAGGAAAGCCTACAGCATAAAGACACTCTATATGCAAGCATGATTTCTTTTTTTGCTTTTAATGTGGTTTCCCCCTATTTTTCATTGGACATGAGATTACATAAGGCCAAATCAGCAGAGCAAGATGTTTCTTGTCTATAGAATGGTGCCTTATGGTTTGCAAATCCACCAGTTGGGAAATAACTTCATAGTGTGAGGTCTGCCTAAATGAACCACGGTGAGTAATGCACAAGGAGATGTAATGAAGTGGATTTATGAGCAGTGATGGCAAGATTACAGAAGGTCTTTACGAGTGCTGATCTGGGTAATGGTCTATGTCTGTTGAAGATTTCAGAGCTGGAGGATTTGTCACATCCACCTCATAAACAAAGTGGACAACCTGATGTTATGTTTTCCACTCTGTTGGATCAGATTGTCATACAGTTGCAGAATGCTTGTGGGATCAAAGCAACAACCATTAATGTTGCTCAGAAGAAATGGCATGCAGAAAATGGAGCTGGGCATTTACAAAATGCGTGTAGTGCTGTCTGTCACATATAGCAGTCATTCTTACAGACAGGAGCTCCAAGTGCACAGTGCGTCTTCGTGTAGAACAAACTAAAAATAACACTCTCTTGTCTCACTGGGAAAATTAGGTGTTTAATAAATCTGCTGAACTACATCTCCTGACAAGCTACAATTAAAGGACTCAGCAAAACACATCAGCTATTCACTTCTTGGACATTTAAACATTTAACATGCACCTTGGAGTCATATCCATCAAGTGTTGAGTTTGACAAAGCAGACAGCCTCCCTGCCCCTCCCCAAGACACGCACGCACGGCATTACCGCGCACACACATTTAAAGTTGTGTTTGGATATGTTTAGAATGTGTGTGATGAAATGGCACCAGCTGTGTACACTGGAGAGATGCACAAGGCCCCCTGGTTAAGAGAGTTAACCCCTTCCCTCCCGCTGGAGCTTAAGTGACAGCAGAGACAAAAGAAACCTGACGTACTATGCTTTGGACAAAAGAGGTTATTGCCCAGGGGTTAGCTAATGTGAAGCTACATTAATTCACTTCCTCCAGACCTTAAAATCTGTGTTGTTCCAGGTTTCCTTACATATGCATGTGTCAGTAGAGCTCATATAAACTAAGTAGTTCATGGCCTACGGCCCATTTCCCCCCGCTCAGTGAAATCCTTTAAGAAGTGCATCATTTTGGGTCTTGAAGAACTTTCTCATCAGGGAATAACAGCAGAGCTAGTCTGTCATATTATAGCTTCTGGATGATAAAATACAAAGCCGACAATAAACAAATTATCCAGAGTCCTTTATCAATATGTGGTCGAAAAACAACTAAATAAAGCATGTGTAGCTAAAGAGGATTTGTCATCAAGATCATTTCTCAGAAAAGACTTATTATGCTGCACATAAGGCTGTAATCCTTAACAACTGAGTCCAAGTTGATTTGGCACTACCTGTTGTTAATAGTCTGTGGTTTCATGCAACAGCAAACACAGCATGTGCATCTAAAAATCAGTGTAAAGTGCAACCGCCAAACTATTAACCCTGTCTTAATCAGTAATCAGTTTGCTACCTTTGCAAGTTAATTGGTTGGTGAAACATGTCTACAGTTTGGATTTTTGAATATATAAATTGTTAAAATGCTGACAACATTATTAAAAAAAAAGCTTAGTCACAAATTTCTGTGTTTAATTATAGTTTGCCCTTTCCTTTTAAAATGCTTCATTAAGCACAACTGTTGTATGTCTCTTAACAGCACTATACAGCAACACATAAGAGATCCTGCAAGACTCCCCCCCCCCCCCCCTTTGTAGCTTTTGTCATGTACAAAGGCTATGGGATCTCATAGCAATGTGTTTATCTACATCCCTCTGCTATACTGCCATTAAAATACTCCAATGTATGGTCAATTCTCAACTGCAATGAATTATAATGTCTCAGTGGTGCTGGTATTAGTTTTCCAAATAAACCTTCAGTGTTAGCACCGGTGCAGGTGAGGAGTTTGTATTAACATCTGTTGGTGATTTCTTGGCGCCTGGAGGTAATGAAAGCCCACACTAAATGGATACTGTATCTGAAACATTATTAAACCTTTAGGAAAAAAAGACCAGATGGCAATAAATATGGCTATAACAGAGGGTCTCTTTCAAGAAACCATTAAAGTCAATCACATTTGACTTTTACAAATACCAAAACTAGTTAAATCCAAACAGCTCTTTGTCTTTGGTTTATGTTGTGCCTGACTGAGGAGCTTGCCTAGAGAAAACAAGCAGCCTTAACCATGTTGCATCACTGAAATCTCTTTGAATAATAAATTAGACAAATGAGATATAAGTGCATATATATATATATATATATATATATATATATATATATATATATATATATATATATATATATATATATGAGCTCACACACAGATTTAAAGTTTATCAAATTTCAAAAGGGAACTTTTATAAATTTTACCGACTACAACCAGGTGTTGTTAGAAGAATCCAAAGAGCCAGGAAAACCAATAGTCATTATCAGATAAATTGAAAACAACGCTACCTGAAGTAACAACCAATCAGTAAAAGTAGGAGCCTTGGTGTTTTTGCCCTTGAGCATACCTGTTCCGTGTTCACCCTCGAGTCAAGGTAGTTTAAGAGAAATAGACCCCACTGTGACAGCCTCGTCACTCACCCTGCACACGCTGTAGTCAATGTTTATAACCCACAGAAAAAAGCCTTTACAATTTCAGTTTCAATAGAGAAACGGTGTTTAATTTTTCCGAACTGCAACGAGGGAATTTTTCTCACAAAATAGATTTTATATGAGAATTATTCAGCTTTGTGAAGTTGTGGCATGTTTCTCTTCAGCACCTTCATCTCTGTGCCAAAAAAAGGGAAAGAAATGGCAGCTTCATTAGTCATGACTGCAGCACCTAATTAAGTTTGTGCCACTCGTTTGGATTTTTCTGTAAATTTAAAAGAATCTGTGATGTTTGAAAGTGCCTCTGGGCCCTTCTGTCTCTCTTGTCATTAAAATTGAACATTTCCTGCGCCAGCATTTTGAGTGGGTATTGCCTGTTTTCAAATCAAAACTGTAAATCTAGTGAAAGTTTGGCTGCTCGCAAAAGGTGCTGTGACAGCTTATAAATAGATTAAAGAAGTAATGCTTCAGCTCTGTGACTTGTAAGCATGCCACATCTTTTAGATGACTAACCGCTCTGCATTGTGCTACCTTTCAGCAAGCTGATTCAAATAAATTGGAGGCTTATTTGAAAGATGCATGCAAAAGAGCCTATTTGTTCACAGTGGAAAGACATTGTAATTAGCATGAAATGCATGCTTTGTACTCTCTCTCTCTCTCTTCCTCTTTCCAACATAACTGGTAGAGATACTGGATAAGCACCTTCTCACCACCCTCTCTCTCACTCTATGCCTCCTTTTGCATTGTGTCCAATTACTGTTACAGATGGAAAATTTCACTTGACCCGGGGATTTTATGAGCAGGAATAAAATCGCACTTCAACTTTTACACCAATTCAAAGCAATGTGGTTAAAGTTTCTTGAGGCTGATGAAGACATGATGAAATTGGGCACATATGACAACTTGGCCAAATGACAAAGAGCTGATGAAACACTGAGACAAACCTGGTAACTGTTTTAAGCAGCATCAGATTGCAAACAGAGCTGCATTACGGGGCTGAATAATTTGAGAGGGGGGGTAGTGTGTCGTGTCTGAGTGTGCATGTGTGTCTGTGTGTGTTTGAGGTGGGGAGGGGGGTGTATCATTGTTTAAACTTCAGAAAAAACTGTTATTTTTGACTGCCACAATGATGTTCTCTCCTGCTGTTATACAAGAGAGTCAAGTTAGTGACTGATCACAGGCCTAACAGTGCGCGTGTTACATCACTGACAAAACATTACAAATCATCAACTGTGTTTTACATAACCTCATAAGCTCTAGTTGCAAGAGTTATTAAACTTCAGCTTTGTTCTTATTCACAGCTCGGACACGGTGGCGTTTGTACACAAATACGAGGAAGCGAACAGATCAACATGTAAACAATGCAAATACATCATGCAACCTGGCAGTGGGCAGATAAAACTGTAGTGCACAGTATGACAGTCAAGAGTTTAACTGATGCCATGGGTAAGATAAGTGCACAAAACGGCGCAGCGCTGACAATGAATAGATTCATACGGAACAGATAGCGAGCTGTCCATTCCTCTTTTTGCTTGTGCATGCTTTTTTTCCCCCTGAAATGTTAATGAGGAATATGATACTTGGAGCTCATTCTAAGAACTGCTTGCAAATGCAGTGAACAACATGAACTGAAGGCGGTTTGAAAATGAGGTTAAATACACAGTAGTTAACCAAAAGACCAACAACCATTTCTTTATCGTGTTGTCATTTTATTTAACTGCGTGACGTGGACGGTCATGAAGAAGAGCAGGTACCTGACAGCCTACATCTTTTTTTTTTTTTTTAAATCACATTTGAACTGTAATGACAGGATGTTGAGAAACACGGAACCCTAAAGGCAACAGCGCCCATGACTGTGGAGCACATCAGTCTGGTGAGAGTTTAGCAGTGCGACGAGGCAGGTTTGAGCTGGACAAAAAGTAACACTGTGCCGCTACACTTGTCCTGTGCTCCCGTTTCCTTTCCTAATGAACAACAACAAAGTTTGCGGCAAGAGAGGAAAGTACTGATTAGGCGGAAAGAGAACTCTGATTCAAGGAAGGAGGAAGTGAGTAAGGGGAATTCTAATTAAATCAACTTAATATCGGTAAGAGTTTCAATAATTAAGCTAAAAACAGTGCACTAGTGGTTCCAGTCCCAACGTGATCGCACAACACAATACTACGGCGCGAAACGGGAAGGATTTCTCACCTTATTGAAGTTGTAGTAGCCCAAACAGTGGGCAAAATCCAGGTTTGGTGGATCTCCCGGAATAGAATTTCCACCGGCAGTCGGATAAAATCTTACATCCATGGTGTGTGACGGAGCCGCGCAGCTGTAGTTGTAGCCTGCTCTGCACGGAGCTCAATTTGTTTCTGCCGTTTACAATCCAAGCGCACAGATAGATGGAGAAAGAAAGGCGGCGAAACTGACCCAAGCTTTGTTGGGTTAAACGAGATATTACGGTAAGAGAAAGGGGGGACAGGTAAAGTTTGGATATTCCTCTTTTTACACCTTACACCAGTCGCTTCATTTCTGTGGAAATCCACATGAACGCTGGACTGAGCCCAGGAAGCTGTCCCTCAAAGAGCAGCAGACGCTGTGTGCCCATGCATTTACACACAGCTGCTGCTGTATACAAAGAAGCCACGAGACCGGCGAGTGAGCGTGGGTCCACCTCTTTTTTCCTCCCTCAGACGCAGAGAGGGGGAAGGAAAGGGAAAAATTAAAACTCTAGGAAAGTGGTAATAAATACCACGAAGTAAAGTCCGCGCGTCAGGATAGTGCTCAAAAACGTGCCCGCGTCCTCCGCCGTGTTTCGCAGAAGTTTATTTTTCCAACTTGTAAAACTAGTTGGTGAAGCAGTTTGAGGAAGGAGCAACTAGCTGGCCGCTCGAGCCCATCTGCTAAACACAGGTTTTGTACAACAAGCTGAACAACACTCCACAGATGGTGCAATTAGTGAATGTGATGTACTACACTGAGTATCTCCGTTCAGCCTTCGGCTCTGCCTGTCGTAGTGATGAACAAGGCAAAATGTGTGAACAAGCCAGCCACTCCCCAAACACACTAAGCCACTCCCATGAAAACACTGCATTTAAGTCCATGTGACATGTTGGCATATGATAATTAATCATAATTATGAGTCTGTATGTGTATATTTTCTTAGCATACCTTTTTATGCCCTTTTAAACGGTGACTTTCATAATGAATGGCAGGTTACATCCAAATGTAATTTTACATCTTACTCTGTTTTTACTCTGCATTACTCTGCCAAAGCCAACAGGTACGATAGCTCCTGCAGTTTTTCTCCCGTTAGTTTTTCCTTAATTCTGCGAATTTTAACCTTCAGTTCAGTTTTTCACTATGAAGCTTTTACGATCCACGGTGATTTTCCTCCCACTGCTACTGTATTTGATGTTAATGCATATTTTATAAACGTTTCTGTCTGTGGCAGTTTGTCACATATGTTTTCAGAAGTAGCTGAAGTGTTTTTGATTTTCAAGTCATATTGGTACTGGTCACAGGGCACCGAACAATATACATAAGTAGACAAAAATGATACACCAGGTCGACATTAATCCATAGTTCAATGATTGAAGAAAACTTTACCTTTCCTAAGCTGGAAGCTTGCAAAAAGAGATGAAAAAATATAATCAAAACATACTTTTTTTGGTTGGTAACCTCTACACAAAATATTATAGCAATAGCAGAAGGTTCTCTGGATTCAAAACATTTAACACGGTTTTAAATAGGGCCAAACTGTTCAACACCATATATGAACTTCGATAGTAAAGATCTTAAAACTGGTTAGTATTATGGTATAAACAACTTGAAAAAGAAAAAGGCAACTACAGATTTATCCCAAACAATCAGAAAACTGCTTTTTGCTGTCAGTAGTGAAGTGTCTTTTCAACTGGTTAAATTCCCATGATAAGTTAAGTTTAACTAGTTGGAATTTTTGGTTTAAAATTGGCTGGAAGCACCATATTTTCACTAATCTTTTATTTACAGCATGTTTTAAGTGCAGTACAGAGTCTCCGCTGGGCAAATATGTTTTAAAAGTGCAGGTTGTGAAATCACAACTTACTAGCATTACAAGTGAAGCACAGCTGTAAAGTTACAACAGTGCAAACTGTCCATTGCATTGTCCATGGAATGTGCATGTTTTCAGCTGGTAATGCAGAAAATGTGTACATTTTTCAATTTTGTTTGTTTGTTTGTTTGTTTTACTTGATTCTAATCTTCTGCTCATTCTCTTTTACATTGCTGAATACACAGCAGAGAGCAGAGAACACACAGCAATACAATTTAATCTGTAAAATGAATTTCACTCTAATCTGCTGACAAACTAAAGAGATTTCCACATCTCCTTTATTATGTTACGTGACAGCAACCTTTTAATGTTTAAATGGCTCCAGTTTGGATGGATCCACACAGAGCTCTAATGTGTAGTCATCATGTTAGAAACAAACAGCAGTACAAAGCGCTGGCTCGGGGTTCAAATAATTAATTTGAAATAATTTCTCATGTTATTTTCAACAGCATTACATTTTATTGTTTGACATATTTATGCTCTTTATAGATTTTTATGGCTATTTTCATCATCTCTGGTAACATTTGTCTGATAACTTGAAGTAGGCTATGCTCATAGGGATCGTTTGTGCATGCAATGCCCCTTTTTATGTGAGTGTATACAGAGCCTGAAACAGAAAGCTTTGCTTAACAGAGAATGTTGATAATCACCATCAGTTTTGTCAAGTCAGCTAACGCAAAGAATTCCTGGCTGTGTTGAACTTCACACCCAATATACCATCTGGTGTGGGCTAGCCCACCCACAAAGCTTTTTGCTCACTCAATACACACCAAATCAAAACTTACAAAAAGTATTTTTTGTTAGTTTGTTTTGTTCACCTAGTGGAAATAATTAATAACAATAATAATACACAAAACAGGAGTACCATTTCTAACTTCTTACTGAGTGGGAAGCCCACTGGCCAGCTCCAAAATCTCCTGCTGTACACCCTTTTAACGTCGTCATAGGTACATATGCACAGAAGTTTAATAAGCCCGCTTGTAAAAACTGATGACTCAACATGTTGTTTATGTTATATTTTTATTTTTCTGTCTCAATTTAAGCATAGGTCTGGTTTACAAGTAGCTTTTGCGATGCTAAGATGTGTTGTGACACTCTCTCTTGCTCTCCCTTGGTTAAGCTAGCACTTTTAACATAGCGTAGATCTTTACTGACATGCTTTGGTGGGAGAAAAAGAGCTTCTGTGTCTTTATTTGCATTTCTGATTTGGTGCAGGGCACTATAAGAGTGCCGAGTATTGTTTGCATTTACTAGCTTTTCAATTAGATGTGTGGGAAGTGTTGAATTATTATTAATATTCTTATATATTTGAATAAGCAGCATAATGCGCTCTTTAAGTAATGAAACAAATTTCTCTGAAAGATGCCTATATTTACATGTGAGCTAAAGGGTAAGTAATTTAGTAAACAAATTATATTATATGTTTCAATGAATATGAATTTTATCTGTATTGTCTTGTTTTTATTGTCAGTGTTTTAAGTGTAAAGTAGGCACAAAAAAGCTCACAAGGTTGTTTTTACAGATTTTGGAGAGTCTGTCTCTGCAATATAATTTTCAGTGTTCTTCAGCCTGTAGAAACTATCCTACAGCTGCTACATATGGACTAGAACAAAGTAGTTTTCTAAATATCACTTTAACATCGTGTAAGATTGCTTGTTATGTTTATTTTTTCCCTTGCAGAAAGACACTATTCCCAGACAGAGAACCCAGTATTTGAACAGGGACTCAAACCAGCAACTTGAAGGTTACTAGTTGGCTGCTCTGACCTGTTCAAGTTGCCCATCTATTATTTCTAACACAGGATGCAAGAAATCCACCCTGAACGTAAGTTACCAAATTTTCTTGCCAGTGATTTCTTAAAGTCTGCACAGTTACAAAAAAGTAAATATTTCAATAAAAATAAAAATTCACGGTTAGGGTTTTTGATTTGAGGAAGGGTTTTCTTGGTTCTGGCTTCTGTCAAGCTTCACTTAACCATACTGACATAATGAATGAGTCTACACATGAATAAATGCACAGCCTGAAACTCATTATGTCCATTGTATTCACAAATTAATAAAAAAGACAAAATCATTTGTCTGATTTGAGATTGATAAACTAACCAGTAGCTGAAACTAATTATCACACACAGCTTCTGTCAGTGAGATTAAAGAGGGGACTGCCATTCTTCCAATGTCACCTTCAAACATAAAGACTAATATATAATTAACAACTAATCACTGATAAGAAGAAATACTAAAGAGCAAAAAAAAACTATTATTCTACCAAACATCCATCTGAATTTGTGTGTACACATACGTGCACCTTTACTCTTTTGTTTTTGTTTTAATCAAAGAAAGCAACATTTTTATTGAAGTTGATTATTGCAGTGATGATTCAACCAGACACATACTGTATGTATCCCTGGCCACTTTACACTATCTTGTCCACTTCACGGCTTTGTTGCGTTGCTCTACTCGAAACACTTACTCTGTCCTGTGCACTATCTACCAGCACACACTTCTCAGTTTCTTAGTAAGAAACAAGACAAGACTGTGCAAGTGTTACTTTTAGGATGGTGCAGGAAGCTGTTATTTCCAGCTAGAAAATCAAAGACATTTTTGAGCAGTACCCCATAGCAGTGGGAGGGAGTATGTGTATGTAAGGAATCCATAGTTTACACCTGTGAAAAATTCTTTGGAGAAGAAGACCATGCTTTATACATTAGTAAAACAAAACTTTTATAGGAATCTGAATTTACAACTAAAGAGAGGGTTAAAGTGAAACTTTAGGGACTTACTGCTCACTAGAACCCTAGTTGTGCAGTAAGGACATAAAAAGTTATTCAGCTGTCACAGTCATCTCTGCACTGACAAAAGAAGACATCAGAATCAAGCAGAGAATTAATCCTCCATGTGAATACATAAGCCAGATTTTGTCGTTATGTCATATTTGTCTGCAAGTGTCAGGTTAGCTTTATTTCCCATTAAATCTCTGCTTTGAAGTGTGTCATTTTTTGTCTTTTTTTTTCTTGGATTCTCTAAATGAACACGGTCTACTTAATCACTGTCTCATTAATAGTGTCGATTACAATAACACAACTTTTTGTTTTATACATTTTCTTTCGGTGCTTTTTCAGTTATGTTCAGTTGTCCGTTGATGTAAAATAGAATATTACATGAGACATGTTAAACTCTGCAGCTTGCTACGGCACATTATTAATAATTATTCCCGCACGTCACACGCTAGTTAAGAAAATAGTGAACGCACCAATGCCTTATACAGTACATCACTGTAACACAAAATAGCTTTTTTCCACTTTCTGTCATCTATATTATGCTGCATTTCTTTACATATTCCGATAACATTATATAATTATATATAATTTGTCTTTGCTAGATAGGATGCATTTGAGGAGCTGTTATGAAACAGAGAAAAACCCTATGCAAGTGGGATGCGTGTTGGCATGTACTATATGCAAGCTTAATCAATGACATACAGTGCTAAACTCTGCTGTGCTGCATTGGAGGAGATAATCCTCATTTGAACGCTCTCCAATGCTTGCTTAGAGATGGTCAACAATCCATGATAGTCGCCAGGAAATCTACTTTGTAATTATGGACACATTGATGCATATGCAAACCATTTTTTCGTCATGTTCTCGTTTGATAGTGGCTCTTGCATGCATAACGAAGCAATGCCTTCACATGCAACACACGCTGATACGCCCACCAATCAAATCTCATTCACTCATGCACATACGGGCACATAAGAAAAACCCACGCAGTCTCCCACACACCACATATCAGATAAGCAAGCTGCACATTCCCAATTCAGCCTGGTTGCTGTTGTTATTTATTCCTGTTTTTAATGTTGTTTGGCTGTGCAGCCAGGCAGTGGAATTAATTTCCTTTCTGATGGTTGAGTATCAGTGTCTCAGCCAGATGAATTATGCTTTTCTACTATATGCGATTTCCTCTCAGCCTGGCAACACTGGAACCATTTGGTAACGTGAAAACAAATTATCTTCTGCTGGCTCCTGCTCAGATTCAATTAAAGCGGTGCAGAGTAATTATATGGAGATACAAAAGAGTAATAAATGCAAAATAATTAATTAACCTAATAATCTTTATTTATTGCAACCCCCCCTTCATATTAAGTGCTGAATTCTGTCGGTGAGTGACACCTTCACAAATAACTGCTGTCTGATGTTAGTCATTGGAGCCCCACTGAAGTCTGTTTTTGTGTAAGTGTCACAATATCTCGCTTTCATCTGGCCTCGGGTACCTGTCATCCTCAGAGCTATTATGGTTACTATCACCATAATTCACAGTGTAAATATACACCCTAATGCGGAAATTTGTGTTTAATTGTCGGGCGGAGACTTACCAAAACGATAAAATAAGGCGAGATCAATTCAAATTGCAAATTGTAAAAGAAAACCAAACTACCAGCGAGCCCTGAAAGAGGTTGAAATATCAGTGTAAGTGAAAGCGTTTACTGAAGTTGAGGTATTATTTTACAGTAAGTGAAAGTGTTGAGTGAAATTGAATGGACCTGCTGAAAGGACCTGAAGATTCAAACTCTTAGGACTGAAATCCTGAAAATGTGGAAAAAAGGAGAATCTATCAGTATGCGATTAACACAGCAGAAAGCACTTGAAATGTCAGTTAAATGTCACTGCAAGTAGTTGAAGAAATAAGCATTATGTTATGGACAGTCAATTGTGCTGTAGTTGGAACTGTTGAGAAACATTAATTAATTTGTTAAACTTAAATTATTAGTGGGAGAGAAACAGGTGGGAGCAGTGCAATTATCAGATACAATTTAATGAAAGGAGTTAAATTTTTATTTGAAGTATGTGCAGTGAATGAAGAACAAGGCTGCTGGAGCCAAGCACATTGGTGTAGTTGCTTTCAGCTGGTCCCTTTAAATGGTAGGTCTGTACATTAGAAATTTGAATCTTTAAATTCTTCCTAATATTGATAATCAGTCAACTGAGGTTAACTACTTTGTTTTTATTTGTAGTGTGACAGAGATAGGGCACAAAAAACCTTTGGTAAAATTCAAAGTGTTATTATATATCAGGCAAACATGATATACGTCATTAGAGGAGTGAAATGGCTGAACAACTACACAGCCATTTCAGTGAAGTGTCACTGAGCAGTCACTCCACTAAGACTTAAAAAAACACACACTCACACACTCATCACTGGCAAATTTAAGTCTGACACCCTCTCAGAGATATACAGTGGCCCCGAGCCACACACTGAAAACATGAGGGGGTAACGCACTACACACCTCACAGCAAATCACAAGTTTCATTACTGTTCTGAATGGCATGTCCCATATAAAATATGATAATAATTATGCTCTTCAGTTACCATTCACATTTTATTAAAAACCTTAAAAGGCTGTGAGGCCAAAAGAGGAGAAGGCAATAAAACCTAATCAATGATGTTACAGCAGTGATAATCTGTTTATTAGGTCAGAGAACGTCTTTTTGTAGAGAATAGCTTTTAGGTCTTAAGTCATTATGCGTCACCTTTATCCTTCTATTGCCTTCTGGACAGACTATTTCCTTAATCATAATCATTACACCATGAACGTGGAAAAGAGGTCTGCTTTTTATAAAGAGATATAAGATCTGACTTTAGTATACCAAGTAGTTCAGACTATTTTATCTAGTTCAGGTGCATTCTATAGGTCAATTTATCTCGAGAGTATACTGTATATGTCGCTGGATATTGTATGAGTGAAGTATTTAAAGCTTGATTAATACAACAAGTTACATTAATTTATGTAATGATTCGGATGATCTACAACTTTTAATAGAGCGTTTTGGCTTATTTCAGCTTATTGTTTTAGATTAGAGCTAAGCGACTGGCTACCCACAACCAACTAATATGTGATAACTATATAGATCTGTTATTTTCTTAATACTGTTTAATGAAGCCACCAGGAAGGAGGAAAAGGGGAAAATCAGCGAGAAGATTTATGTATGAATTGAAGGATGACATACAGAGAGTTGATGTGACAGATGCTATAGGGATATGGTGGAATGCAGACAGATGATCTGCTGTGGTAACCCCTAAAGGGACTAGCCTTTAGTTTACATTAGTAACACCCTGGTAGGTATAGCTTTAAAATGATCAGTTGAGAAACACAAACACAATTTTTCCATGTTTAATCTATTTTCATCTCTAATCTACTAAATAAGTGTTTTCAACAAACTTGGCTTTCCCATTCTGTTTTTTCGCACTTCTGCCATGAAGCTTCTCATTTATTTGTGTCCATCCTTCAAATAGCATCTCGTGGCCACAGTTGGCTGTCGTCTGTGGATGCAGTGTTAACTCTGTTTAACTCAGAGTCATGGGAATCTTTAGTCTCTATTGTCTTCATAAGTGTGTCCAAGTCCCATTGACAAAGGTTGGTAGTGTGCAAGACAAGCTGCCACTGGCTTTAACTTGGCTGTTCTGAGGTCAGTTACAATTAGTCCATTCTGTGAAAACAGCTTTATTGCTAAATTTACTAAAGGAAATGTTATTAAAAATGTGCGTGGCATTGTCAGCTAATGGTAAATGTTTTTGATAACTGTAGAAGTGATAATATTTTACAATTTTTCAGTGAGAAAGGAGTGTAGAAATAAAAATATCCTTGCAGAGTGCAGCATGTTGCAGGAGGATGTCAGCATCCAGAAAAAAAAGTAAAAGACAAGCGTGACAAAATCTTGAAACGGTATGTTTTAATCTGGCCCAATCTGTCTCGTTAAACAACGGAGGAAGATTTGTATTCTGTGTTTCAGGGTGGTGTTTTGTTTAGATTTTATTTATCTCTGCTTGGCTTGCTGTAAAACTCACCGCACACTACTGCATAAAATCCCACCCAAAACCCCATGTGCGCCCTTTAACCACGAGGTTTGCTTTTCATGTTGAGCTGTTGGGGCCAGTATAGGCTATTACCCTTATCAGAAATGATCATCCATTAAAGCACACAACATTACTGGTAGATGTGCTTATTGATTTATTTATTTTTTTGTTCCTCCCCTTCTACTTAATATTCTTATTGTGTTGTACCAAAACATGCATACATAAAATACACAATTTAATCCGTTGCACACAAAATGAAATGATGTGCACCACATCCCAAATAAACTAATAATGAATTAGTTCTGCAGAAAAAGAAAAAACACTTTTTGCTGCTGGACCTACTGCTGGCTATTTTATTGCACTTCTTAGGCCTGTGTGGACCAATAAGGAACAAGGACTACATACTGACAAATCTACAGGACACTTAATTACATTATTCTCAATTAAAACCTGTACTCAGCAACATTAGTCATCTTAGCTCTCGTCATTCATACTAATTAGCACTTGCCTTCCTTGCCACATGCTGAAAGAGGATATTTCAATATCCCATTAAGCGATTCCAAGATATGCCCTTGATTGACGTTCCCTTAAACCCGGAAAGTAATTACATTATACGCTTTGGTTTTCTTTTAATAATTTTCGATTTCCCCAGGTTTTTTGAGTTTCATATTTAATTTGTCTTAGATTTATCCATATCTACACTGCGTAAAAAGAAACAGAGAAACATAAATACAAGACATCCTGGGACACTCATTCAGTTAATGAGTGAAGCTCTTAAGCATTACTGCATTACATGACTTGCAAAGTATTACTTAATTAGAATAAATCCAAAACTACACAGTGACCACATTTACACAAAGCCATTTACTGAATTATAATATAATCATTTAGCTAAATTGACTTCCATATCTGTTTAACTATATTTAAGTGCCACATTTCTACAGTATAAAGTCTTTGCTTCACTCAGTTTACTCACTTGCTTAGATGCACAGAGGCCTAAATGGGTCCTCATGCTGAGCTGATACAGCACATACCTAGATGAGCTTCCTAAATTTGCATCTACCTCACAGTCAGCAGATTTCATTAGAACCCATTCGCATGGAAAAGAAAAAAAGGAGACTGAAAAATGCATACAGTAAAGACTACTAAGAAAAAAAGGAAATTCTTGTGTAAAATGTGTTGCTGGTGAATTTTAATAATGCACTTTCAAAAGTTTTGCACCTCTGTTGAACTGTGGGTGAAGGTGACATCTCAGAGGTATAAAACATAGATTAAAATTAAGCAAAATGCCTTGTAAGGAAGTGGGACACTGTAATTATATAAATATATTGTGATTCATCAAACTGAATCTTTTTGTCATTATACCAGCGTGGATTGCAGATATTATCCATTTAACGACTGCTTTGTTTGGTTTTTATTTGCCTTATATAGCAAAGTAATTAGAACCCAAACTTCATAGCTTAATTGAAAACATGTGCGTGTAAACCTCCATGCATTGTTGATGTCTTTTAAAATATTTACTTCAATGCAACGATTACTCCACAAAAATGTTAATTACTGGGTGTTTTGACAGAACATCTGTTACTCCAGAAAGGCTTCCTCATGAAATTTTTTTATAAATGTGTCCCATGGCGCTGCACATATTCTAAATGGTCTAATGTAATGAGTTTTTTGTAATGAATGTCCAAAGCATCATGATGAATAGTTCTGAGCTCTTATTTGCAGAATGCAATCTGTTATTCTGTAACACGTCAGGGCTAACCTTTTTTTTCCTGTCTCATAGTCTTAACATAGATTTTTTTTGGAAAGCTTTACATGTAAATTACAGTGTCCACGGGGTAATTGTCTCCTTATAATATAGTGAAGAAGGAAACTGTCACCAGACACAAAGATTACAGCCTATCTCACCACAGTATGAGTGTCAAGATACAATGAAGATAGGGGGGGCATAAGAACAATTACAAGAATATTAATACATGCAGGGATTTTAATACATCGTAATTTGCGATCTGGATTTTGCTCGCCATATTGCAAGTCCAAGCATTTTTCACTAAATCATATTGTTTAATCAAAATCAGTCCTTCACATAGTAATTGTAGCTATCCCTGACCTTTTCCTGTATCATGACCTAATTCAGGATATTATACATTTGTTTGGTGATTCTAACCCCAAAGTACCATACAGTACAGTACAATACAGATGCTAGTGCTGTAATATCAATGTCAATACAATGCTATTATAATCAGTATTAAAATGTATTCAGGATAAGTCAATCACGCCCTTGGTTGTAGTTAATGTATCTCCTTTGTGTGCCCGCCCACAGCCGTGACCTTTTTAAGTTACAGAATTCACACAATGAACATTTAGTTCCTGTCTCTTGTATAATGGTGCCTAAATGGGTTTCTTTTAACAGTACAAAAAGTGTTGATATTAGTAATGTAAACCTGTATTCGAAAAATGTTTACAGACTGTGCTGCAGCCACACCTTTGTTATATTAACTCCGATAACAGACAGTAGAGAGCTGAATGTGGGCATATGCAGACACAGTAGGAAATGCAGATATGCTGATATTTTACTGTCTTGTGGTTGGACACTATGATGTGAACTGACCAGTCTTATCATTGTGTAAGACTGCTGTTACCTGGCAACTTTGCAATAACTATGCAATAGCTTATGTTCAGTGACAGAGTTTTTAATGTATTTATTTATTTTCTAAAGACACCACCAATGTGGTGCAGTTAATGGTAAAGAAACTGTGTATGTTTAATTCCAAGCTCCACACCACACCTACTCTTGTTTCTTTAGTTTATTCAGGTACTATATAAAGGGGAGGATACTTATTGGGTTGGTTCTGAATATTTGCAGTAGATCGAAGGTTGTGAGCTCCAGAATCATCTTATAAGGATGTCATTCTCAGCACAGGGGCTTGGCATTGACATGTCCCTTGAGAGAAGTGGTGAGAAAGGACATTCAGATTGTTGGTATGACGGCTGTAAATGCAAAGGATACGGTGAAATGGAGGCACAGGATCTTCTGTGGTAATTCCTAAAGGTAGTAGCCGAAAGAAGAACATTCATGTTGTCTAAAGGATGAGGATGAGACATATTTAATCCCTACATGCTCTTCTTGACCATCCTTTTACTCATCCTGTGAATTATGGTATAATCTGCTAGTTGAATTGGCATAACATTTTGTGCAGACATTGATAGCTTCTATGATTAATCCTGATGACTTTAGTGATCGTTTAATCTTTCCCTACCAGCACCACGAGATTCAAATTTGTAAATTGGTTGATGGACTTCCATAAAACTTGGCACCAACATTCTTGTCTCCCTCAGAATAAATGTGTTCAGTTTTGGTAATCTCTTCGCTTTTCATCCAATGCTATGATCATCTATTACCTTTATTTTATTTGACTGAATAAAAAGAATACTGTTTTTAGACTGAACTTCTAATTAGAAAATTAAAAATAGCCATGCCTAATCAGCATCAGCATGCTAACAGTCAGTATTGTCAGCATGAACATTTTGACATGGTGCTGTTAGCAAAGCAGCTAACCACAAAGCAGCCCAGTCTAATAGAATTGCTCTGTGGCTATTGACTAATCTCAGTGATAGCTGTTGCATCTGAGGTTTGATTGTTTGTTGCCATTAGCTTTAGTTTGGGCCCATAATTCTTTCCACTTGAATGTATCAAATAATATTTGGGGATTTTTTTAATCGTGTTCACATGCATTGCATTGGTCTGGTTTGGTATGGTTACAACAGAGTCTAATCATTCCCAGTGTACTTTAAACTCTACTGTGATTACAGCTCAACTTTCTTTGAAGGAAGAGGGAGAAATCTGTTACCAAGTCGTATTCACCCTCATATGTCCTCTAATCACAGTAATAATTCTGATACCTTCTCAGCATCAAAGACAGGTTATTCTATTTGATCCAGTGTGACCGCTCTCTAATGCCTGTCACTGGCTATTTTCTTATGTTTATATCATGGGTTTGGAGGAATCCTTATGAATATTTATGCTCCACTACAACAGAATGCTCAGCATGAAATGAAATGAAATACTGCGCTGCTTGAGGGTTGTTTGCCGTGAGACACAAATCTAAATCTACATATTGCCCATTGCATACAAATAATAGTGCTATATGCTTCAACCTGCAGGACGCATCCATCTATCTCGTAATCTAGTTGAAATATTAAGATCCCATCTAAAGTGGATATTTTTTTTCTTATCAGTTATGCTCCCCATTTAGTGTTTAATTTACATGTTCAATGGGTTTTGACTCTTTGGATTAAAAAGGATACATGTATTACTTCTTAATTTCTTTTTAGACACGTATGTCTGTTGCCTGACAATCACATCGTGCACAGTGAACTGCATTTTCTCTTCCATGGTCCAATAACTGAAGAAAGGTTCTTGATTTGTTTCTCCCTATGGCTGCAAATCTCATTTTTATAGCACAAGATATTATGTGCAAACCAATTGCAAATCCACTTTTCCAGTCTACTTTTCCATTATCACTATAAAATCGGAGCTCATTTTTATGATGGCTGAATGTTGAAATACATTAAAATGGGTCTGAGAATAGCCTTGCCCTCTTGGCCGTTGTCTTTTGAATTAAATGTCAACACAGGTGTAAAACAAAATGTAACCTCATATTCTGCTGAATATAAATGTGCCATTTACTGATATAGATGAGTCTGGAAGAGAAAGAGGCTCATAAATTAACTAGGGGCTGTCCGAGGTTGAGTGACACATCTTTGATTTGTTGCAAGCAGTTAATTTCAATCCAAACCCACCAAGCTGTAATTTCTTGCTGTATCTTGTCTTCTAGACTGCCATGCAGAGGAATAAGGAATACACCACCATCAAATAAATGACATGTCACGCAACCTCTAAAAGTTACACTTTTGCTAATGTAAGTGAAAGAAAACACCCTAACGTCACACTTTCAGCTGAACAAACACGTGCGGTCCATCCTTTAACTAGTCAAAACTAATTGTTGGTTGTTCGTGGGGACCAATTTGTTGATTCCTCCACTCATATTTTTTCATTGTAATTGATTTCCACTGTGCAATTATTTCCAGACAAATGCAGTATTTTCAGTAGAGCGGTGTATTAAGTTGTGCGAGACGAGGCTCAGGAGGGCAGCCAGTTTGAACAGGAGAGAAACAGAGGGGTGGCTGGATCTGAGCCATGACCCTTCTACTGTCTCTCTCCAAAACTGTCATTTCCATTAGTGTAGACTCACTAGGGCCCTGACAAACTCTCTCATCCCCTCCAACTCTATTCGATTGGACAAGCACTGGACTGTGTCGTTAAATTCTTCATAAATGGTTGTGTTTTCTGAAGCATGAATAGCCCCATAGAGTTGCTTAATGAAATCAGTATATGGTATAGCACTGGGTGGGGGGTAACACGTTACATGTAATGGAGTTGCATAATTAAATTATAAAATAAAGGTAATCATCACCAATTACTAATCAAAAGTCCAGAGACTTAAGTCCAAAAGATCAGTAAAAGGTTTGATTGTAAACCATTCTTTCTCTTTCCTTAAATCTTTTTAATCGAGCACCGACAAAGGTCAGCAAGGCCACTGGCTCAAATTTGAGTGAAACATTATTAAGGATTGGATGGCTTGCAAAGAGACGTCTCTACGTATAGACAGACAGTATGCACTAAAATATCAAAGCTTTCTTTTCGTTGAGTTCACTTATTTAAATTGCTGCAGCAACTCTACCATATGATCAGAGAAGAACCTTTCAGTGCTGCAATATCTACTTTATTTTCCTAATGAAAACAAAAAGGGCTTCAAATATTACATTTATTGTAGTTCTATGGAAATAGCTACATTAATTATTAGAGTTTTAACACAGTACATTTCTAAAATAACCCTGCTGACACAATTTACTTATAAAGCTGTATCTTTTTGTTGAATATGAAGCACGGGTTACAATTGGCAACAACCTCAGTTGGTGAAAGCTGAATTTGTAATAATGACAGTTTTAGGTTAATTTTCTGTAGGAGAAGTGTGACCTATAATGCTGGACATACTATTCATATGACATTGAAGAGAAGAGAAGAGAAGAGAAGAGAAGAGAAGAGAGGTACAAAGGATGAAATGTTCTCTACAGACAATCCATTTACTCCTAAACACACCTTGGGTTATTGAGAACGATAACAATGCAGCAAGAGCCTTTTGTATTTCGGCGCACAGACACATGTTTCTCCGAGACTGACATAATTGCCATTCTTCCTCTATTTTCTATCTGGGCAACATCAATCTCTGTTGCTGGTCTGTCAGAACTGTCGGAGGCACGGAGCAAAGTCAGGCTTCCCGTTCAGGGCTTTGTGGAGTGCTGGAGCTATAAGCATGAGATGCAGCTGAGGATGAGAGATCATACAACTGGCTCAGCCAAAAGACTCCATCCTCCTCTTTACATCATGTGTCACCAAATAGATTTAGTGTAAAACTCTGACTGTAGCACGAAAAGCCCATACAGGCTGACAGTAACGGATTGATTGTTGTTGTCTCTGCGATGTCTGATATCACATCAATAACATCTAAAATGAAATTGCAAAAGCAGGGACCAGGCTGCAGTGCATATGGACACACATCAGATCTGATGATGATATGAACACTTTATATAAATAAGTATGGTTTGGAATCACATTTGAAAAAAAGGCATATTGAATCATAAAGTATGAGCTTGTGCAGTTGGTTCCAAAAAAAAAATGAAATCCTGTGCACTGTGAACATAGACTAATCACTGTTTCAAATTTTTTTTCCACAACTTTGGGATGAAAAAGATTGTTTGAGGGGAGAAGCAATATTTCACTGGGTGAAATAGGTGCAGGCAATCTGCCTTTGGAGTGGAGAAGGCAGCAGTGTTTTATAATGGAAGAAATTCAATGTGACATGTCGAGAATGAATTGCTCAGTCAACCAGAAATATCCCTTGTTCTAATGGCTTGGGACATTCAGTGGCGTGTTCTCTCCTCCTCCTCCCCCTTCTCTTCCCCACATATTTCTCTCCATCTCTCCTTCCTTTCTATCTCACTCTCTGTCTGTATAAACACAACACACATCTGTAATGAATAAGGTTATAAATAGTTCTTGATTGCTTGAACTATTCCAGAACGTGCAGCAGCCAAATTGAACCAGCTAGTGGAAGCAGAACATAAATGACCTCCTGAAAAAACATTGTGAGCAATATCAATCCTGACCTTAATAGCAGATTATCTTGCAAAACAAAGCTGTCTCCAAGTAGTTGCAAGTACAAATTCCTGTAACTATTTAATGCAGTTTGTATGTGCATCTGGGGGATTTGAATACACGAAGAGCACAAAATAAATACACAGAAATAGGACTGAATTTGAGGAAAGTATCTTAGTACGACTTACCCTGTTTATACATTGTTGTTGATAAATATAAAGTCTGTAATGCAGTGTTGCTTCAGTGCACAAGTACTTACATTTCTTTATACAGATTTATAGATTAAATCTATATTGTTCATCTCCCTTGTATTTGCAGCCCAAAGTAATTTCCCTGGTGAATCACTGTATATCTGATTTTGTTTAAGTCGTATATGTTAAAATGATGAAGATATTTTCCAAGAAAAATAATTAAACTCCAAAATTGCTATGTTTTACGACTACACAGATACAAGCCTTGCATCCTTAAACGTTATGAGCAAAACATTTTAATTGAAGCCTTTTTACAGATATACACAAATATACTTAGACATGCATTATGTAGGCTAATTGCATCTTTAATTCTGCACTATTTTACAAACAGGCAAATGCAGGAAAAGAATTATTATATAAAAAGCCATGTTTTCATTGTCCTCTGTATAAACTAACAAATTGAACAGCTGAATTATAATTATTTTCAATTATGAAGAAAAAAGGAGAAAGAAAAAATAATGAGTTTTAGTGAGATGATCGCCACATGCCACCAGAAGAACTTTAGTGCCCCTTGGCCTTGATTCCACAAGCTTTTTAAAAACTTTACCAGACGAGTGTTTATTGTTTTTATGATGGCGACTTTGGAGTCACTAGATTGACTCATCCAAAATCTTCAGTTCAGTTTCCTTTGATACTCTGTCTTGTGTTTGCAAAGGCTATAGCATATCAGTTCACATGTGGTTTTCTCTTTTGAACCATTCAGTGACTGTTTGTGTCCCATGCTGGGGGGTACTGTCATCCTGAAAAAGACCTCCCCCGATCAGGAATGTTTCATTATAGGATAAAGATGATAACCCTGACACACTTTATGTTGATTTACAGTGGCCCTTCCCTTTAAAGGAGCAAGTGAAGCCAACCCATGCGGGTCAGGTTTTCAGACTTTTCATCTGGCACCCATCTGTACATTCATTACAAACCACATAGAACTACATGACACCAACACTGGCTGGAGCCAAGAAGATATGTGTACATCTAATTTGGGGTCTAAGTGTACATACACTCACCAAGGGCATAAATGCCATGGTAATTTCTTTGACCTACTCTGGTGGAATAATTGTACATAAGGTCTTTAAAAAAACAAAAATTACATGCAGAAGTTTGAAATTACTTTGGATTTTCTCTAAACAACACAGGGTAGAAACTAAACCCTACACCCTACAACCCTACTACACCCTCCCTAATGTTTGGTTAAATGTCCCTTAGCAAGTTGTGTCCCTTATGATATGGACTATGCTTAAAATCACAGACCTGAAAATTTGTAATGTGGTTATATTGGAGGCTTTGGATATACCATTCCAGAAACTTAAGGAGCTTGGCAAGAAAAGCGCCAGGACTTCTTTAAGTTTCTTGAAGAAGTTTCAAAAGACGAGGAGTAAAAAGCCACTTTTCTTTCCAACCTCCTTAGATTACATGACCTGGATAACTTAGAACCTACACAAATATTCCAGAAGCTTTATGTTAGCTTGCTTTCACCAAGGAAGATTCAAAGGATCATAGTTTGTCATTTCTGGACTTTGTTGTGCACATTGATGAGAATGTAAACCTGAACACTGAAGTTTACGGAAGTCACAACTGTCTGCCACCTACAATCCAGTTTTGAGGTCCCTTCCTTGGTGCATTATCACCCACTCACATCTTGCGTCAGTTGATATAAATAGGTCACATGATAGGGTAAGGCAAGGTCTCACAATGTTTTCACCCAAAACCACTGCTTATAAGAACCCCACCCTTTTCCTCATCTTAGCTAATGTGATGTGGAAGATGATGAATAGTGACAACACCCACTAGGGCTTAAATACCTGGGACACTCTTTGGTCATAGAACTAAAGAAACTACTCAGATGAGAGGTGAAACATCTTCAAGAAACTTAGAGGTCCAGTTGCTTTTCTTTACAAGCTCGTTAGATTGCCGTGACCTGGATGGCTGAGAACCTGCACAGACAACGCTAAGCCAAGAACCAGCCCAGCAGCCAGACCCTGAACTTCAACAGGTAACAAACTGATGTGCAGTCAGGCTGCTGACTCCATTTTTACCTGTTCATGTTTCCCAAATAGAATCACTGCGGCAATCGCTTTTGTGGAATGTGTGAGAAATGAAGAACATTCAAAAACTGTGGAGCTGATTCTTGTTATCTAATCCAATCAAGAAAAGCCCAAAACTACCATGACATTGATGTCCATGGTGAACAAATGGTTAACCAAAACTTCCAACAGTCTGATTAAGTGCTAAGGTGCTAAGCTTATTAATATTTTCATATTTTTAAGATGTCAACAGTTTCTTTTAATTAAAACAGAAAACATGTTTCAACATGTTGAGGGGACAACAGTGAATTAAATACATTTGCACTGACAGAGAATCAGTGGAAGATAACAGTTACAAGAAATGAAGATGGCTGGCTTTGAAATTTTGGAAATATTAAAAAAAAAACACTGAATACTTGCTTTAGTTATTACCAGTTACTGTGTTTTATCAGTGCTAATGCCATTTTCCAGTGATGGTCATGGCATAAAATTCATTAAAGAACATATAGTAAAATATAGTTTTATCAACACAATCATGCTAAATTGGTCATGTTGCACTTTTATCTGTGAAGTAGGGTGAAGATAATGTGGTGAGATGAATGTGCTGCAGCAGCAGAATTGTATTTTCTCCAGGTCACTGCAGTGTTGTGATATGTGTACTCTTGCTACTGATAAAGAATATGTATTCTCTCCTCAGTGGAGATAGAGGATACACCATCATGTAGCCATTCACATTATTGGTTTTTGAGTGTATACACTATATGATTGGCACTTTAGCTATTCATCCAGACCACAAAACATATCTTACCTTACATGAAATATGATTTCTTGAGAAGTGTAATCATAGGTTGGGAGATTGCTTTCTATTATCTGGGAGTGAAAATGATAAATTGGTGCTGGGAGGAAAAATGTTTCAAATGTCAGTTTCATCACTGAGCTATTTTCTACACGTGTTCTGTTTCATTGTGTCGCTTGTCTCATCGAAGCATTGTTGAAGATTGCGATGATTCTCCTCTCTTTTTGGCAAGGTTTTTTGAGGGTCAACACAGCATCTGCACTGCCCTGGTCACAGGATGAGTTTGACTGCAGTCAGCACAAGGAGGGGATCTGTGCTGTTCACTGAACACTTATTCACAAATGTTAGCTGTAGCCAAACTGTTAACAAACATACTGGAAGCAAACCAAACTTGGAGGCTAAAAGTATCACAGGATTAAGATAGGGTGTCTGGCTCCTGATAACAGGAAGTAATACATTACTTATTAACCAACATTCACACACTGGAAGTTCAACACTATAATTTTGTACAGAAGCTACAAAAGAATGCTTGTTGATAGAAACTACACCTCTGTTCTCATTTTTACTTAATTAAAAAAAATACATTATTACAGAAAACCTATTTTGTTTTAGTTGTAATTATCAAAGACATGATGTAACAAAGAAAGATGTGCCTTTCCAGGTGGTATTGCTGTAACTGAAACACAGTAGTGATGCAAAACAAATCCTGTGATGTTCAGTGTTTTTCTTATTGTCGATAGGTCATTGTCTGTTGCATAAAAAGTTCAAAAACAAGAACAAATTGATCCTATTAAGAAATGTTATCCTTGCCAACAAAGAGACAGCTTATAAAAACCACAGTAAACATTGGCTTCTGCCATTTGCATGTTTCTACTGCTGCAAAATTCAGTGTATGAGAATAGGTTTCGATGAATACACTAAATAATCATGTTTGAGCAGTTTGTACTAAAAACTAGGGTGACCAGATGTCTGATATCAAAACAAAAATATATACCCATGATCCATTTTTCAAGAATTAACATTACCTGTATAGACCAGGTTACTTTGGTCTAGAGATCATTGAGGGTGCAGGGAAACCATATTAGAAGGCATTAGAAGTTATGTGTGGGTTGTTTTGTTTTTTTATGCAAGCACAGCAGAAGCAGAACTGGGTAGTTAGCTTACGTAGTGATATTTATCATGGCTGAATAATGAAAAAAGCATTACGTTAGACTAGCAGATTCCACACAGTAATATTTCACAGTATTTGAAACATTGTTTTAGTTACTGATGATTTGTAGGGAATGCAGTCCAATGTATTTATTATTTTATTACTGTTTAAGTCGGAAAGAAAAAGGCAGTCAGACACTATCATAAATATACAATCATAATTGTTAGTTTATGTTGGCTTAAATGCAAACACCTGCACTGTCAGATGTGTAGAAGGGTGTGTAGATGGAAAGTATGACAGAATTCCCACATTGTTTTTTTATGGTGCACGTAGTATTGCAGGTGTTTATGGTACAAATCCACAGCCGTCTAAAGAGTCTCAGGTCCAACAAAGTGGTCTGTAGAATTTGTTATTAGATCATTAGCATTGAAAACCCCCTTCGTCTTGGAGCTAATGCACTGCTGTCTATTCATACAGACTCATCTCCTCCTGAGCTCTAGCTGCGCTAAGCTAATACTCTCTGAGGCGTTAACATTAAGCTGGGCTACAATGTCCGCTGGAGCTGTGGAAAAAGGGGGCTCCCTGTGCAGCTCCCCATCCAGCACACTGTTTAGAGTCAGCACACCATTAGTCAAATCTCCCCAGCCATGAAAAAAAGATTGGGGGGTGCTGGGGGTGGGCAAAACAGAATATGCATGCATAAAATTCAACACATTTGTTCCCATGGCAACCATTCAGCATGTCATTCACTTGTCAAGCTGCATCAGGGCCGATGGGGTCCATTGTCTGGGTCCTGGTGAGCATGGTTGCCTGGAACAGACCAGGCCCCCTTTTCCTCCCTCTGAACGACATCCAGGTCATTCACCACGCTGTTATTTCTCTTTAATTCCAATTCAGTTCGTTTTTCATCGCTAATCACACGACAAATGACCACCATGGTTAAAAAAAAAAAGAAAGAAAAGAACGGGATAAAGCAGTGCAGTACTGAGGCATGGCTTTTATGATTCTTATGAATAGGAGGGAGGGGTACGGGATTAGGGAGAAATTCAGGACCACTACTCTCAGAACAACACCTCAAAGATTTCTCCACTATAGTTTATAGATTTGGTGGGCGGTGAAGGCAGTGCAGAGCCTCAACGTCTATGACTGGCTGTCAAGATTAGTTTAACAGTCACAATAGGAGAAAAGGCCATTTGACTTCTGTAATGTTTTTTCAACATGCTCCACAGTCACCGTTGATTGGCACTGCTCAAGCATTTCCCCTGTGAACAGCACTGTGCTGCTTGGATGTTAAGCTTGTGCAAAGGTTGTTGTATGTCGTACACGCTTTAAAACGCTTGTTCAGCTTCATTGTTCTTGTCTTTTTCACACAAGTATTGTTTAAGACACTGAATGAAAGAGAGCAGAGATACGGAACAGTTTCCAGAATTTTGTTTTCCTCTAACACGTTTCGTGTTTGAGCTCAACACAAAACAAATGCACACTTCCTCCTTTAGTTAATAATTAACCTTTAGCTCTTAAACATGACCTGCACATTTGGAAAAAGCCAACTGTGAGGTTAAACTACTCTGAATGAAACTGAGAACGTGTCCTGCGTCTGGTGCTAAAGCTCAGTCTTAATTTGGACTCACTGGAAGAAGAGCACTTCTTTCTAAAGCTTTTATAACATATTGTCTACTGTTCAGGTGCTCACAAGTAACACAACATTGACCTATTATTAAAACCTGTGTGGTAAAGGCTGTTCTCCCTGCTCTACACATGAGGACGGCTGTAAGCTGAAGCGTTCAGTCAAACAGCTGTTTTTCAACACAACAGCATGACTGCTCCAATCACCTGCCATGGCCTAATCAATATAGATCAGTGGAGATAATATATGATATTGAACAGTGAGTAAATCTGTGTTGCTGTCAATTCGTTGAAGCAATTATAGATAAAGCTATATATTAAAACAAGAATTCAGTGTTAGAGTTGTGTTTAACATAATAATACATATTAAAACTTTTTGATTTGTACTATTTTTGGCAATGTATTCGCCCGCACTCATAACTCACATGGCTCTGCACCTTCAACAGACACCACTTTAACCTTCATACTTAGCTTTTCCAGAGATCAGGCAGAAGCACAGCTGTAGCAACTTGTAATACTATTAAATGAGACTTCTCATAGATCATCTGAGAAGTAAAAAAGGGGGATTTCTTTTTTCTTTTTTTTTTTAGTAGAACCGTATCTCAGAGCTACAGCAACCAAATGATTAAGTCTCCACAGAAGCATTACTCTAGTATATTAAAAAATGAAACTGACATACACAGACAAACTGCATAATAATACAAAAGACAGTGTCCTTGAAAATGAAAGGAATGATAAATTACCAAATTGCAAAGTGAACAGGAAAGGGCAGTTAATCAAAAATGTGCTTTTACAATTAAAAGGAGACAGTATTCTAGAAAGAATACTGTTCATTGCTGTGCCCTTGTGTGTGTGAGGCCAAAAGCTTATAAAACATTTCAGTGTTACAGGTGATGATCAAAATGTACTCAGTGCTGTATATCATTATGACTGGAGCAGCTCATTGATGCAGTTGATTAGCTGAGAAAGAGTTTGTTATTCACAGACAACAGTATAACATTTTATGATTTTCTAAGTTGGAAGCACAATGACAAACACATTCGTTTGTAAAAGAGGACTCAGCTGAAGCAAGTTCATTCAGTGTTAAACCTTGAATATTTTCATTGTTTTTGATTGGCCATCTTTAAATTACATCATCTCATACCCTCCTTGTGTATTTCCTATAAATGTAGCTATTGTTTTAATACTGTAACTTTGCACTCGCTACAGTACCTTCAAATCAGTGTATAGCTATATACTGTGAGACTGCCACGCAATGTGAAAAAAAGATCGAGGCCATTTGGTCCAAATGGAATACTAACAAAAGAGAAATAAAAAGGATTTTTAAAATATTATATATTAAAAGACACTATCTCTGATAATTTTATGCGCATATCTTTTCTCATTTAAAGGTAGAATTGCAAGTGAATGACAATGTCACAGTGGTACTGAATAAATAGCTGCTGTTTGTGACTTTATTGTAGATGCAAAGAGCCCACCACCACCCCCCAAATCCCTGCAATGGAAATGCTGACTGCAAAGCTGCAGTTATTAAATTTACTACTACAGGTAATAAAATGTCAGAACAGATTTACAGTTTTGTGAAAATTTGGTTAACATCCAAGAAAAGAAACAAAGCTATAATAAGCATTAATAAGTAATTTGTTACCTAATCTGTTACCTTTATGATATCACTTTTTTTTAAAACTGTGCGTGTATAATTTGAACTCATACACACTGAAAGGTCTGGCATATCGTCATGCCTTATATGTATGAGAAACTAAACTGAACTAAACTGGGTGAGTGACAGCAGGTCAGTCTGCCGTTTAAAAAATGTTGTGTTTATATTTAGGGTGGTACACATAGCCTGTATAGGAATTATAAGTAGGCTAATACCACAGGCTGAATAATGAAATAATGAGACAAATGTACACACATGTTTTGATCAACAACTTAAATGAACCAACTTCACTAGACAACTGAAGCAGGGCTGTTTTAATCAAACAATTAGGTGGGACTTTTAAACTTTTTTAAATATGAAAAATCTCATTATCTTTTACTTTAACAAATAAATCCCAGAAGCTTTTGTGTTTGGTATATTGTGGACACAGTGTGAAGTTTTTCTTTTCAATGCTTCATGCATGGTTCTAGCAATAGAACAATGGTAAAAAGTTAAAGTTAAAACTCACATTAAATGGTCACATAAGAGTCAAATTTGTTTTTTCATAGGGGCTGATGTGATTGAAAGCAGCATAGAATACTTTGACAATCACATGAACAGATCAAGGATAAGCCGCGAGGAATAAAAAGACCCGTAGGTGCACTCTGGCCCTGCTATAAAGTGAAGGGTGTGAGAAAATGGCAGTTAAACAGTACCCAGGTTTGGGGCTTCTTAATAATTTCTCCTCCATGCTGAAAGTTTGGGTGTGGGATTTGTGCCTAAATAGACATGAGATGTGCTCACCACCCCTGCTCACAGCCAGTACCGGGCCTAATGAGGCATTAATCTGAGGTGTGGGATGTTGCTCTATAGAAAAGCACAGGGTCAGCAAAGCACAATGAAGATGACAACAAAGACTGCAGAGGCAGTGGCCCAAAGGAGCATTTCTCTGAACTGTATGCTCAGCAATCACTTCAAAAGCACGGTGACAGAATATTCACCAAATTTCAATGGAAAACATATGAAAGGACCTTTGAACACTTTTGTTTGTAGGTTTTCCTTTTTTCACATGGGTGATTAACCTCACTTTTACTACCCCACCCCCAAACATATGCGTGCACACACACACACACACACATATTAAATGCTAGGAGTCCTTCAAAATAGCATGCTATCGTGTCTGCTGTTGATTAAAATGCTTGCTCATTAAATTTAGTTGTGTTTCTTTTAACAAACTGCAATAGGTCATTTTTGCTTAGATGGTTCTAATCTGATAATAATGTTTCATGAGTGCAAGACTGTCTGACTTATTGTTGTAGCATACAGAAAGAAAATATTTGAGATAACGTAGACAGAGACCAACTGTTGCTGACCCTGTTTTAAACTTCAATCTTAAACATTGACTCTATAATGAAAACAGTGAGGAAGAAATATAATGATAAAATATTGTCTTACTCTATTTGTTTCTATATACAGTTGTTTTTCAGATTAAACACCATTTTTGGCATTGAGAAATGAAACAAAAAGGTTATTGAATACATTTTTTTCATTAGAGGTACCAGGTCAACTATAACATTTGCACAATGTCCCAGTGTGAGAAGACATATTAAAACAGTGGGTGACCTTTTATACCAACTGCTCAAAACCAATATTTCCTACAGGGTCAGTTATCACAAACTGCCTTTGTGTCTTTTATATCTGGATCATGGAGCCACAGATGGCTGTTAGACTTGGCCATCTGGATATGAATGTCCAGGCCAGAATGTTTGTATCCCAGAAGAAGCTGACTATTCCCAGATACAGAGAAAAGTCCAAGCTTGACTTTAATAAGTTTGACTACAAAATATGACTTCTTACACTTGAAACAATTACTTTGGGGAAACTTAATAGCTGGGTGGGTGCTAATTTTAATTATTTGCATGTCTCTCCCCTGCTTTCTCTTCCTCTTTTCCTGATATTCCTCCTAAAACAAATATTTAAAAACGTATTTTTATGCTCCTGATGTTCAATGTAAACTGTTCAAACATAAAGATTTAACAGGAACTAAAAACTGGAATTATGTTTGTTTAAGTGGAAAGATAAAATGCACATAAACATGTACACTGTAACTCACACAAGCATATATAAATGAGTTACTCACAAATATTCCATTAAAAAAGTGAGCAGATTAAAAAAAACAATTTTTATTTTGCTGGCCATCATCTGCTTAAAAATATGATCCCGCACAAAGAAAACAAGACAATTAATGGCACATATAACTGCATAATGATTTCACTTAATGGTGCCCTTTTACTATCATTTTCAAAAATCATTTAATTTTGTTTTGAATTGATATTCATTTTGGCCTTCCTAATGTTATTTCTCCATGCCCTCATTGTTTTCTTATCTTTGTCTCCCTCTGTCCCTTAATTTTTTAGTTATCACTTCCTTTTTAATTTTTTTTCACCACCTTTCCTTCCCTGTCTCCAGTACCTTGACATCCTGTCTTTGTATTCTCTCTGAGTCCCTGATTGTTTTTAGCTGTTGTATATTCTAACCTCTGCCTAATTTTACAGTCCTCTTTGCATATAATGTCTATAATAGTCTCTTTTGTCAGAATGCTTATTTATTCATGGTGTGTCTTCTCTGTGGACCCTCGGAAGATCTAGTAGGTGATATGAATGCAGCACTACAGACGATACCTACCGCCACCATTTCTCAAGACTAACAAGCTGATCTACACCACGGCAGCAGTGATCAGTGAGATGCTTGGCTACAAGTTGAACAGCCACAAGGAGCAGTAACCTCCATGTAGAAGGAGACTAGAGGCCAAGATCAAGGTAGCACGGAGGGAGGTTAGCCAACTATAGGAGTTGCAGAATGGTGCGACAAAGAAGGTGCCTATAAATTACAGCAAGCTGTCCATACCTGAGACCTTGGAAACTGCCAAGCAAAGACTCACAGCCTTGGCCAGCCCCTTGAAGAGGTACAACAGAGAGATAGAAGGCAGGAGAATAAACCAGCTGTTCTCCATGGCCCCAGCCAAAGTGTACTCTCAGTGGCAGGGGAACAATATGAGAATAGCACCACCAGGGCTGGAGACAGAACAATACTGGAAGAGCATATGGGAGAAGGACACAACCCATAAAGGCAATGCTCAGTGGCTAGTGGATCTGAGAACAGACCACAGCAACCTCCCTGAACAGGGACCAGTAACCATCGCAGTGGCAGATATCCAAGAAAGGGTCTCCAGTATGAAGAGTTGGACAGCACCCGGCCCGACATGGTTCACACCTACTGGCTGAAGAAGCTGACTGCATTCCATGAGCGGCTGGCAGCACAAATGAATGCTAGTTGACGAGAGACACCCAGAATGGCTAACCAAAGGCCGGACAGTCCTGATCCTCAAGGACACCCAGAAGGGACCGGTACTATCCAACTATTGGACAATAACCTGCCTCAGTACCACATGGAAGCTCCTGTCAGGCATAATAGCGGCTAAGATGAACAGGCACATGGGTCAATACATGAGTGGGGCACAGAAAGGGATTGGCAAGAATACCAGAGATGCAAAATACCAGCTACTGGTAGACCCAGCAGTCAGCTGAGACTCCAAGACTAGGCTGACCAACCTGTGCACTGCCTGGATTGATTACAAGAAGGCCTATGACTCAATGCCGCACACCTGGATCCTGGAATGCCTAGAACTATATAAGATCAACAGGACCCTAAGAGCCTTCATCAGGAACTCAATTGGGATGTGGCGGACAACACTAGAGGCCAACTTCAAGCCCATAGCACAAGTCACCATCAAGTGTGGAATCTACCAAGGAGATGCACTGTCCCCACAGCTGTTCTGCATAGGCTTGAACCCCCTCAGTGAGGTTATTAACAAGACTGGCTACGGATACCAACTACAGAATAGAGCAGTTGTCAGCCACCTCCTGTACATGGATGACATGAAGCTGTATGTCAAGAGTGAATGAGACATCGATTCACTGATCCACACCACCAGGATCTACATCAATGACATCGGAATGTCATTTGGACTGGAGAAATTTAGTCAGATGATAACAAAGAGAGGGGAGGTAGTCAGAACTGAGGGGATCAAACTACCAGAAGGCAACATTGCAGACATAGAGGACAGCTACAAGTACCTGGGGATCCCACAGGCAAATGGGAACCATGAAGAGGCCGCTAGGAAAGCTGCAACCACCAAGTACCTGCAGAGGGTCAGGAAGTACTGAGCAGTCAGCTGAACAGTAAGAACAAGATCCAGACTATTAACACCTACGCCCTGCCCATGATCAGGTACCCTGCTGGGATATTAAGAGACCAAAAGAGGAGATAGAAGCCACTGACATCAAGACCAGGCAGCTTTTCACTATGCATGGAGGGTTTCACCCCAAGTCCAGCACCCTGAGGCTGTATTCTAAGTGGAAGGAAGGAGGCCAGGGACTACTGAGTATCAGCACCACACCCCAGGATGAGACAACAAACATCCATGAATTAGTGCTGTCAGCGTTAATCTTGTCAAATGATGTTAACCCCATAACCGCATTAATGCGGCCAATTTCTGTTAGCGAGTTAACGCGGATCGCTCCATGCATGGGGCTGCACAGCGTCAACGCGTTAGCACAAGTAGCTCGTTAACACAGATGTTTCTGTATACTATGCCGGCCACTTGGTTATGGCGTTCCATGTATGCCCTGCCTGCTAGCATCTTGCAGTAATGCTTTGTCCAGCCACTAGTAAGATTTTCCAATATCAGTCACTTCTTAAATCTGTCGGTGGTACATGCCATGCAGGAGCCTGTCCTTTAATCATGGTTCCTCCTCTTGCCCTCTTTCTCAGGTTTCTCAGGTTTCTGCTGCCTGAAATATTCACTAAGCACATAATTAGTTGTGACCAGGTTCTTAATGTACTCATGCATCTTCGTTGTATCAACTTGGATAGAGGTTCTGACACTCACTGGTCCTCAACCTCCTTCCTTCTGCTTAGCATACAGTCTCAGGGTCCTGGACTTGGGGTGAAATCCTCCATGCATGGTAAGGAGCTTCCTTGTCTTGATGTCAGTGGCTTCTAGCTCCTCTTTTTGTCAGCTTATTAACCTGACAACTGGCAGGATATAGGTGTTGATTGCACAAATCTTGTTTTCCCCATTCAGCTGACTCTGGTTCCAACTCTCCCATTTGCCTTTGGGATCCCTCAGGTACTTGTAGTTGTCTTCAATGTCTGCAATGTTGCCTAGTACAATGCCTTCAGTTCTGACTACCCTCCCTCTCTTTATTACCATCCTACTCCACTCTTCCAGTCCGAATGACATTCCAGTGTCATTGCTGTAAATCCTAGTGGTGTGGATCAGTGAATTGTTGTCTTGTTCACTCCTGGCATACAGTTTCATGTCATTCATGCAGAGGAGGTGGTTTGCTGTTGTTTGCGACATCCCCATCGAATTCCTGATGAAGGTTCTTAGGGCCCTGTTGATCTTGTACATATGTAGGCATTCCAGGATCCAGGTGTGTGGCATTAAGCAGTGCACAGGTTGGTCAGTTTGGTCTTAGCTGATGTTTTGGCCCTCTGGTGTTTCTGCCAATTCCTTTTTGTGCTCCACTCATAGATTGAGCCATATGACTATCTATCTTAGCCACTAGGATGCCTGAGAGGAGCTTCCATGTGGTGCCAAGGCAGGTTATTGGCCAATAGTTGGACAGGTGGTCCCTTCTTTTGATCCTTGGGGATCAGAACTGGTCCAGTATTTTGTTAGCCATTCTGGGCATGTCTTGTCCATTGGCAGCTGGTTCATTTGTGCTGCCAGCCGCTGGAATGTAGTTAGCACTAGGTGTGGATTATGTCAGAGCATGATGCTGTCCAACTCTTCATGCTTAAGACTCTATCTTGGATGTCTGCCACTCTAATGGTCACTGGATCCTTTTCTGGGAGGTTGCTGTGGTCTCCTCTGTGCATTAATGTCTCCAGCCTCAGTGGTGCTATTCTCATATTGTTGCCCTGCCACTGAAAGTACACCTTGGATGGTTCAGTAGAGAACAGTTGGTTTATTCTCCTGGCTTCTATCTCTCTTGTGTACCTCTTCAAATTACTGGCCAAGGCTGTGAGTCTTTGCTTGGCAGTTTCCAAGGCCTGAGATACTGGCAGCTTGCTGTACTTCTTAGGCACCCCTTTTTTTCATCCACACCCTTCTTCAACTCTGATATTTGGCTAACCTCCCTCCGTGCTGCCTTGATCTCTAGACTCCTTCTCCATGGAGGGTACTCCCGCTTCTGGCCATGTCTGCTACGAGGCATCTTGTACCCAGGCATCATGTACAGTGATTACTGCTGCCATGGTGTAGATCAGCTGGTTGGCTGCTGCATTCACATCTTATACCTTACCTTCCTTCCGATGGTACTTCATGTAGTCTTGGTAATCGGCCACAGAGCATTCAGGTTTCCTGCTTAGCCACGATCCTATCTCTCAGGTCAGTTGTTCCCACACTCAACACCTTCAGTGCACCAGTTGTTGTTCTTGGGGCTCAGCAATCAATTTCAGACAGTGGGGATGATGATGTCTCCCCCCTGACCCAAAAATGCTAAACAGGCAATATGCATTGCACAGCTGCCTTATTGGAAGAAAAACAGTATTTTGGTAGTAGTTAAAGTAAATCAAGCATTTGCTATGAAATCAAAACAAGTTGAAAGATTCCAAAATTATTCAGAAGTACAAAGCATTTCAGATGATGGCTTTCTCATTACAGATATTCTATTTCTGCTGTGAAATTATTGAGCAGAGACACTTTATTGAATCTTGTTATATATCTGGTAATATGTTATTCCTACAACTCTAGTTAATAGTTATTCCTGATTGGTATTGCTTTTTGATGACTTTTTTTGAAATTTCCTTTGCTGCATTTCTCTGCTTAGCAATTGGCTTGAGTTTCACTTGCTTCTTTTTGAAGCTCTGGTGATAATACACTGTATGCACAAATCTGATCCAGACTTTTCAAGCTAATTACTAACAGGCTGTGAGCCCTGCTGTAATGTCAGCTACAGATGGGGCTCCCTGCTAGGGCAGATCCTGGTGTCATCAACCCAAGCTCCAACTGATGTGAAAACATATTAAAACAAAAATCAGACATCTAATGACAAACTTGAAAAATATAATCACATCACAACACTTTTTATTTCAGTAATGCTGTTGCATTGTTTATGTGGCTTACAGGATAACATTTACCATGTGTCATCATAAAAAGGCTCTTTTTTTTCTTTTTTAAGTGGTAAAAGGCGGGTAACCATCTAGATCCTTTCTGATATTGATGGCAGTTGTTAAGATTTAATTAGGAAAAGGCACAACTAAAACTTGGATTCACAAACACGAAGTACTACAATCAATAGTATTAATATTATACAGAGAGTACAGAATATTATACCTTAGTATTACACAGAAAAGATGGCACGACTGTCTAATATCTACTATAAAAGTTTATCAGTAAATATTGCTGACAGTTAAAGAGGACAATAAAAAAGAGCAATAAATATACAGCATTGGCCATTGTGGAGGCTACAATACTTTAAAATAGTATAACAGCTAGTATTGATTTAGGTTGCCTTCCAGAAACTGTTTCATTGTGCCACAAATGACATTAGACTTTGCATTAAAAATGCCTTTAAAGTTAACTGCTGGAACTTACTGTGCTTAACTTACTGTGTAGCTATGCAATTTATTCATCCTCTAATGTTCATTAATCAGAGAGATCAATAGGCAAATTAATCATTGATTATGTGAAATGAATGTACTGAGTTAGCTCATGTAACAAATAGACAGCTCTTCATATTACAATGGAAATATTGTCTGTAATAGTTCCATGAAGCAAATTAGATGAATTTCAAGAGGTATCTGCCACTTACTCTTGATCTCTTGTTAAATGTAAATGAGCGCGCTCAGCAGCGTCTCAGCAAGTGTGCCATGGATCCTTCAAAAGGGAAACAAATGGCTAAGAGGAAGGGGCATCATGGAAAAGCAGAAGATGGTACTATGAAGCTGATATTATTGTTGATACCCACAGATATGTAGAGCTTTTTTAAATCCCAGAAATTTTTGCTCGCTTTCATTGAATTTTAGCAGTTGACCTTCTGCGTGCTCTCCAATCAAAGCAAGCATTGCTTCAACACTGAGGGAGATATTGAACACTTGTTTTTGACAAAGAGCTGTCAGACATGGTTGCTGTGGGAACACAGACACAAGAGCAGAGATGTAACATTAAATGACACATATATTTAAGTGTAAGAATATGTGCTGTGTTCCTTAGCACTTTGTATTTCTGTTCAACTTATTAACCTCTCCTAGCTTTTTAATGTGTTGCTTGAGTAGAAATAATTCAGCTTTTTACTGTATTTATTAGCCATTTCTTTGCTAGACCCTTTTCACATGAATTTGAAAAGCACTCATATTTATTAATCATATTTCCATACATATAAGAAAAACAGGTATTCACTGGGCATTACCATTTAACTGTAGATTTAGCATGTTGATCATAATTCTGATCTGTGTATTTTTAGAGCAGTTTGATGTTTGTTGTTGATTTTCAAATTAATCTTTTATTGATGTCTTAATGCAATGCACATCAAGCAAATAGATCAGAGATGAACAAAATTGGAAGCTGCTATCAGAGTGGTGTGGACTGAAGAAAGGCTTTCAAAATTAGGCTTTAACAGAATGCAAAAACACATGACAACAACACAACATTGGAAGACAAACTGAGCTCCCACATAAAATTTTATGTTAGACATAAAATGTCCAACATAATCCACAGCTGCTAAACGTGTAGGGAGTGCTTGGCTCAGCTGCTTAAAACTACAACAGTGTGTATGCACAAAGGCATACATGTGCTCACATACTGTTATAGTCACGCTTATATAGTATACATGGACGTCTTTTTTAATATCAGTCATTCTTAAATTGAACATATATGAGCCTGATTTTTACTCTCATCTGTACCAAAGAATATAATTCAAAACTTTTATTTGTACTACTTAGTTGATCATTTTCAAATAAATGAAAAATACAGTTTCCCTGCAAGTTATTAGACATGTGATTGACAAGATCAAAGAAAAAAAATTATTTTGACACTCAACAAGAATTTACATTAAGTGGCTTTTTGCTCGCCTTATTATTACTAGTTTATTTAAAGAAAAGGCATATGTGTGTTTTTTGTTCACATCATTTCTCTATCCAGCTCCTTTGTCTTTTGCAATTTTTGCCATGCAGATAAGTCCAGTTTACAGATACAATTCATATACAGGCTTAAGTGTACAGAACCAAAATTACAGTGTGCATTTCTCACGTCAAAATAAAGCAATGTAAAAATATCTCTTAAAGAAAGATTTGTCTTGCAACAGTCATTATCTCCTCAAATGATAATATGGAGTGATGATGCAGTTTAAATATGAGCTATCATTTTTGACTTGCCTAATATACTGAATATGAATGAGCTGATGCACAGCACTCTATAATAGAATTATCCATATAGGTTGACACCAAAATTGGATGAAGATATTGGTCAGAGCCTATAATCATTCCTAAATATAATAACTGATCTTTTATTAGAAACAAAAGAGTCCTATCCTGATTAACTTTGTTTTGGTCACAACTTGGAACACTGGAACACGTGGACACGTGAACACATGGAACACTAGCAAGGTTAGGGAAGCTTGGTATAAATACTCCCGAACAAAAAAGCAATTTACTGCTACAGTGTAGGTGTTACACCATCTGTTAAGACTACAGAACTCCTACAATCTGGATTCTTTATATTCACATGAGTAATTTAGTATGCGATCCTAATTTGTTCCTGTACTTGTCTAA
Source organism: Neolamprologus multifasciatus (assembly GCF_963576455.1). Lineage (NCBI taxonomy): Eukaryota > Metazoa > Chordata > Actinopteri > Cichliformes > Cichlidae > Neolamprologus > Neolamprologus multifasciatus. Next base: position 30,781,075 of record NC_140439.1, on the reverse strand, counting down.
CAAACCAAAACTTTGATCTTTGACTCCAAGAATACCTAAAATGAATTTTACGGGGAGAAACTACGCTCACTTTTATAAAGTGAGACAAAATTATAACTAAATGTTTTGTTGTTTTTGCACAGGTGAACTGAATATGTAATACAAAATCAGATCAAGAGCCTTTTTTTTTTTTTTGCAAGGTTGCACTCAAAATAAAACATCCTGTGATATCTGAAACCAGAGCTACTTCATCCTGCCAAGGACTCTAATCAGAATCTTCAATTATCAAGTGCATTACACATATAACTATATCACATATACAGAGACATATTAGGAACTTAATTGCAACAATATATATGGTACAAATTCAGTAAGACCTCAGATGCAGCTGAACTAGTTAATGATGTTGTTGATGTCAGCTAGGTGTTTGTAGGAATAGATATATACATACAAAAGAATACTGCATGTGCTCTATGGCTGTGTTCTCTATATACAACATTTAAAAGATTAATATACCAGCAAACAGCTATTAACCTTTTAAGAATTACAGAAGTAATGCCGCTTTGAGCAGAGAATAAAGTTTCACTCCCACTGTGTGTTGTAATATGAGCTCTGTCCTGTGTAGTAACAGCTTATTCTGTGGCTAATGCATGTTAGTTCATGTAGGAATACACTGCACACATTCATAAAGATAATAAGAAAGGAAACTTAAGGTGAAAGTGAGATAGAGTGGTTACTGCTGTTTTCTGCTGGCCTTTGTTTTCTGTTTCATTGTCTCCTTTGCTTCACTAAGAAGACGCAAAGAAGAAAAGAAGACAAACACACAGTGAAACAGAAACCAGCCTACCAAGCAAAAAACAGACATTTCTAACATGTGTTTAATTTGATAAAAGTGTAGATTTTAATCCAAACTGTGACAGTACTCTAACCTGGCAAGATCCTGCTGTGTATTCCCCTGTTTGTCCCTCTGTGTTGTCTTCCAGGTTACTGGTAGGCGGGATTAATTAGTGCAGCTGGGAGCATCTGGTCAGTCTCCCTGGAGCATTTATGAGCTGCCTGTCTCAGCTTTCAGTCCTTCTCCATTCACCCAGCACCATGTTATTTGTTCGGTTGGCTTCAGCCTGGTTATTTTTGGTTTTACACTACACAACACCACACGCATAATGTTCAATCACTCATCCAACTGCTGACACACCAACAACACTGACTAACAGATCTCATAAAGTTCTGGAAGAGGGCTTTTTTTTTTTTTTTTTTGGGGGGGGGGGGGGGGGGGGGAGGTTAATAAATAAGTAAACTTTGGTTAAGTTGTACCTCTCCCTCCCAATATTTTCCATGGTTTTTGAGTGAGACTATGACAAAACCTTTTCTTAACCCAGAGGAATGATGTTTCTTGACCTAAATCTAACAAAAATGGTATAGTCCTGGCAGGCCTCTGGTTTTTCCCTTCCCTCTTTTTTTCCCTCTTCTGTCTGTAGCCTCTCTTGCTCACTCTCTAGCTCTTAGTTGATGTCGCAGGTTGGTTTTTCCTTCCTGGCCCACCTGTGGGTGGGGTTTCCCTTTCCCAGGCGCTCTTCTCCACACCTGTTCTACATTAACTCATTGACTTATTGTATTTAAAGCCCTGCTTGTGCTGCTTCCCTCCACCCTTATTGTCATCATTACGGTGATAATTAGGCCTCCCATGTCTTTAATGAGTTCCTGTGTTTTTTTCCCTCTGTAACCTTACTTTCTTTTGTGTTCTCCATTTACCAGCCCAAAACTAAGGTGATTACCCTGTTTTTTGTTTTTTCAGATTCCTGTTGCCAGGAGGAGATTAACAGAGACTTCTAAATACACTTACATGAGCCTTCCAACCAGTCACTGCACCTGTAAAAGAAAAATACTTACCTGTTACTCACCAGAATCAAATCACAAATGCCACAGAATCTTGTCAAAACTATTTTTTCTAACTTTTTCCAGTAGAGAACACCACATCACTGTTTCTCGAATACTCATACGTTTCACAATAAAACCTGTAAATCTGCAGTTGGCTTCCTGAGTCTGCCTTTTAGTTTAATTTGTATTAAACAGCAACAAAAAAGCAATAAAAATGAAAGCAACATATTGAAATAGAAACATAAATATAGTCCCAACTTGACATGGTGCAACAGCCCCCCTTCAAACGTCAGGTGTGTACCTTTGACTTAATCATTTTAATTGGATGACATTTAGAGTGCAGCTGCATTCACAGAAGCAATAATTGTTAGGATGATTAAGATATGAGAACTGTATAATTATTGGTTCTTACACAGAAAGCTTCAGGCATTGACAAAATATAGCTCTAAAAATAAAATGGTTTCTTACAGAGAAAAATCCAAGGCAGATGAATAATATCTGAATCTTCTGTCTTAAAGCAGAATGCAAAATCTAGGAAGACTAAATGGAGGGAAAAAAGATCCTGCTGAGCAACTGTTTAAATACAGTCACCTACAGGTGCCTAATTAAAGGGATCTAGGCCATGTCCAGTGAGATCTAGGTCATCTCTAGCAAAGCAGGGCAAGAAGACTTCTTGTCACTTAACTAGTAAAAAAAACATTTTGGCCATTTCAAGCAACACATTAAACTGCAAAAACTGTTATTTTTTTAGCAAAGAAATTGATGAATGTGTCTACAAACTGTAATTTAAAGTTTTCTTGTGTACTTGTGCTTCCTGATAAATTTAACTTCAGAATTTTAGTACTTCAAAGAGTTTCATTGTATCCACTAACTAATTCTGGCAAGTCTGGGCCTTGCTGTGTTACAGAGCTTTTTCTTTGAGAAAATTTACCTCATTATCAATAGGAGTATAGAGAGTAAACCAAAACTTCAGTGTTATGAAGCCAATGTAATTAATTATAGAATTATAAATGTTACATAAAGCTCACTCAGGTTATAATTCTCAGTGGGATTCACTTGGTTCTTCAAGTGACAGTTTTGAGGTATGACCGGGATAAAAATGAGAACAAACCTTGAATTTATGTATTTATTCAACTTTGAGAATGTATATTACAATCTAACTTATTGTACTTTGTATATAATAAATTATATAGTAAGAGAATAACCTGCACATTGGCATCGCGGGTGTATGAGATGAAAAAAGTTCATATGAGCTATATTTGAATTATCTGTATCATTGTGGGGTGTTTACTTTATAACATAAAGCACCTTCAGGGTCTGTTGTTGTGATTTGGTGCTGTATAAATAAAATGTAACTGAATTTTAACAGTTAAAAACATGTTTGGGTAAGAGAACTGGTATTGCACTTTTGCTGAAGGCTCTGGAAATAAAAACTGCTAAATGTTAAGCATTAAACCACTGCTCATGTTCTGTTTGTATAAACATATGCTTCATAATGTTAAATGTGGACGTTGAAAAACAGATGCTAAATGTTAGAGATGGGAGGGAAATATGGGCTCAGTAATATATGTTTTTCTTTTTTTATTATACAGAATGGATGATATAAACAAATTACTTTTCATTCAGGTTATCTTCCATCCTAAAATTGATAAAGCTGGCCATTTTGTAGCATCTCTCCACAATTCCAGCTTGTCCTTTTTATGGCTCTTGGCTAATGAATTGTATATATAACCCTCTGTCCTCTGAATTGTCATGCTTTTAGAATGCAGTGTGGGGGCAAAGAAAGGCATCTACTTCATTAGCTTTCAAGTTAGGTAATTGAAATCCATTAGGACAATCTAAAATGGAACTGATGGTAAATATAAGTGATTTTTTTTCCTGTGGAAACAAGGATGGGCTCTTCAAGCAAATGTAAATCTTTATATGCCATACTGTTTGGATATGTGTGCGTGTGTGAATGTGTGTAATCCGTGCAGAGAGAATAAAAGAGGAGGTAAAAGGGGGGAGAGGGAGAGACATAGTGGGTAAAAAAAAAGAGAGAGAGAGAGAGAGGGAGAAGTGAGTGCAGTAATATCCATTAGATTTATTGTGGTGCAATTCCCAGTCCCTCCAGTTCTGCCTGAGGGGGACTATATTACATTTCATCACAGTTTCATTTTCTCCTGCAGATGAGAAATGGGAGTTCTGTTGCAGTAATGTAGCATGTATGTGCTAAATCTCATCTCTAATAAAATCAAACATATCACAACTCTTGGCACTTTTGCTACAGTCCATGACAAAATGAAACACCATCTGTTATCATATCAAGACCAGCTTATTAGAACTTAAAAATAAAAAACACCAAAGGAATAACAATGAAGATAATGAATACAGGAGGTAATGGGCTGTGGTAGGGGATACTGGTTCTAAAGGTGGAAGATTGCTCTTTTAAATTTTAGTGCCACTTCATCCCCTAAGTGCAATAAACATATGCTTTACAAAGACAAACTGTGCAGAGGCAGACCCTGACAGCCAAAATCATCGAACAACAATAACAACAATAAGAATAGGTCTGTTATCCTAATTATAATACTAACATTAGTTATTAAGTAATAGTAAGTAAGTAGCTAAAAACAAGCTAATTCAAAGTTTCACTGGCACTGGGAAAGCCAAAGGAATGAAGCCTTACAGCTTTGTTCCACAGTATGTTATGTCCCTTGCTCACTTTGTGTTTAGATAAGCATGCTAGCTCCTTAACAAACTATCTGTGGTATTGCTAACAAACAATAACCTCCGGACCTTTAAGGGTTAAATCTTATGACTTTAATAATAGCCCAATAAAAATAAATTTAAATCCAAATATTATTCAGAGTTGATAGACTGGAAAAATCATATAATGAAAATCAAATTACTTAGAGAAAGTTTTAGGATATTACTCCAATATTATAGAATCAACATTACAGTGTCTGTTGTTTTGTGTAATATGGTTATTATAGTTATTATAGTTGGTTTATGGTTGTGCTCTAGCTCTAAACTGTTTAAAGTGGGTAATGCAGAGTGTGACAATTTCAAAAACCAGTGCTGATGATAAATGAAGCTAATGGAAGACAGACTAATTTACAAACGTGAGCGTTAGTGTTGTTGTGTTTCTAGTAGCATTAACCATGGAATCCACTCTCTCTACCACTTATTATAATTTATTGTTTACATAATTTCTGCACTGGTTCCTCTTTTCATGGGACTGCAGGCTAAACAGTTTCAATAAACTAATGTTTAGTTGGTACTAAGGGGCTCAAAGTGTGGCATTACACCAGCAGCAGCAATCTAAACCGCTGATACAAGGCAGAGAACAGATCCATGCTTTCATGTTGTTTAATCCAAATTAAGACTTATCAGATCAGGGAAAGATTTCCAGTGCTATACTGTCCAGCTTTGGTGAGTTTCACATTCATAGCTGACAGGATGGGCATCCAAGTGTGGTTTTCTGCTGCCGTATCCCATCTGGTTCGGGGTTTTACATGTTGTGCATTCAGAGATGCTTTTTTGTTTACCTTGGTTGAAACAAGTGGTTATTTGAGTTACTGTTGCCTTTGTATCATCTCGAAGCAGCCTGACCATTCTCCTTTGACCTCTGACATCAAAAGGACATTTTTACACAAAGAACTGCCAGTCACTGGATATTTTCCCTTTTTAGGCCATTCTCTGTAAACACTATAGATGTTTGTGTGGGAAAATCCCACTAGATCAGCAGTTTCTAAAATACTCATACCAGCCCACCTGGTACCAATAACCATGCTATTCTGATGCTTGGGTTGAAATTTTGCAGTACTTGACCCTGTCTACATTCCTACATTCACCCAGTTACTGCCACATGATTGGCTGATCAATTACTTGCATTAACAAGAAGCTGAACATGCGCATTTAACGAAGTGAATTATCCGTCCTACAAAGCGCGTTTCACACATTTTTTTCAAACAATTGCACATCACCTGATGTATTTTCAGCATCACTGTGCTGAAAAGTCAAGGCTCAGTTGTTTTGACAGGTTTCACTATAAAAAATATAAGCCTACGGTATCTCTACATCACACAGCTAACCGCCAGCTAATTGTTGCCATAAGTAACCCTGCACCAGATATTGCTAAATTAATCCAATACCCATGGTGAGTGTAATGACCTGTTCTGTCCTAAGGTGGCCTGCTAAATGCAGACATGTGTTCCCAGTCTTTGAGAAATTATTAGTAGGCTGTGTGAACTGATCAGCACAGAGTTTAACAAACCAGAAGACAAACACAGAAACAGAATAAAGGGGAGAAATGGCAGGCCACAGAAGGTCAATATTTGCAAACTGCATAAAGATTAATAGTAGCTGGTTATTTATAACTAGTGGTGGTGCTAAAATATTGAGAGAGTAAGTATCTTGCTGGCAGCGGCCTCATAATGCAGCTCATTAGCAGAGCAACAGGGTCAGTTGCTTTAGATTGATATTGTGTGTCAGTATCAAATAACTGACAACAGGTGGTGGATTATAATCATGGCTGCACAACTAATAATACCAACATCTTTCTATATCAGTTACCACATTGACAATGGACAATCACTGCTTAAGGGGGATGTGAGAGCTCTGTGACAGCAGCACAATCAATGCAGACTTTAATGTCTTCGTTTTAACTGGAGCAAATCCAGTCGAAAGCATCTGATCTTCAGTGCAGGAGCAGCCATAAGAAAACAAAAGAGCAGCAGCAGAAACAAAGGAAAGGAAAAGGCAAGAGAGTCAGGGTGAAAATGATTTTCTCTGCTCTGCTTTGTCAATTTCAGAGTGCCCATCTCCCGATAGTCATTAAATAAGTTGTGTTGTTGTTTTAATTATCGATAGTAAAGCAATCTGTTCATAATTACAAACATTTGCTTGTGGCAATTACAAACAGTGGCTGGTAGCAGTTTAATTTGCCTGCTCTAATCTTGTCTGTAATTAGAGCACACACAAGCAGGGCACCGGAGTTGTTCAGCTCCAAGGCAAACAAGACAAGACTGAAATTCCCATTATAACAAACTGCTGACTGCCTGCGGCACACAGACTTCCCCGCATTCAGTGTGAAACATTTCGTACATTCTAATCCATTTGTTTAGCTTTACAGTGCAATTGCACTGATGTGGCAGGTTCTCATTTCAGCCTCTCTGTAAAAAGAAAGTCAAGTGAAATTGGAAAAATATTTCATAATATTGCACCACGGCACCAACAGGGGCTACATGTGTTTATTCATGCTGAAAAAAGGACTTGTCGTAGACGACACCTATGTCAATATAAGCTGCAAAGTGCACATCGAGCCGGCATAAACTGGGTTATCATTATCACAGTACTAAATCAAGTTCAGTTGCTGGATGTAATAGCAGCATAACTCTTTGAAACAGAGAGCGTACGTGTGATGTGACCATAAACAAAGTATCTTATGGCTTAACATTATTTAAATGGGTGTGTGTTTTTAAAGGATTTGGATGTAGGATTTATAAAAAAAAAATTAAAAAAAACTCTCCAAACACTCTGGGAAAAGACTTAGGGGTCAGAAGCTCTCTTCAAACACTCCTTTGCCACATTCTTACAATCCATCACTGGATCACAGTGAAGATGGGAGGCAGGGAGCAAATGGTTTGACAAGGTGGGGGATGCGTGTCTATCATGTATCTACTTGGGAGTCTCCTCTCCCTTGCCAAGTACATGTCAAGAAATCACTCTCCAAGGTCAGCTTGGAGATGTTGTGTCAAACTGCGCTGGGAACTTGAAGATGGCAAGGAGAAAAAAAGAAAAGGAGGGCCAAAAGGGGCAGCAGGGTTGTGTCTGGCACAGTCGTAAATGCACTTGTGCTGTGGCAGGAATTGGAGTTTTTTTAGGGGCGACAGATCAGCCCATTTGTGAATATCTATTGCTCAGTGTTTGCTATGTTTATGAGGAAGACACTGGACATCCAGCTAAGACCTAAATGCAGCCCCCATACGTGACACAAGCGTTTATCCTCAAGGTATGTATGGGCCACTTGTCACCCAGCTTTTTCTTCTACTTTAAGGATTATTTTTTTCAGGGTTACTTCAGATGCCAAACTTTCTTTTCATAGCTTTCTTTAGATATCGCTCTCTTCTTTTACTAATATCAGTAGCCGTACACTTTCAGCTTTAGCTATGTTTTCATTTTTTTGCTAACCTGCTGTGTAATAGTTCAAAGAGTGCCCCTCTTTGCTAATTTGTAAGCCAAACCAACTTTTTTTTTGGTCCATGCTGTCTCTGGATGTTTACCAAATAAATGTTATTCAGACAGTGTCAGGAAGCTGGCCTGGTTTGTTGTGTTGGGCTCTCAACTAGAGCGTGCAGTATAGATGTACTTTATTTAGAGGAGTATTTATGTCAGTGTCTAGAATAGGCCTAGCTTTTGTTTTGTTTTTTGTTTAACTAATTTGAATCCAGAGCCACCATAATTTAATGTTGTTGCTATTTTATTATATGTTTAGATTTTGGATTGATTTAATAACGGTTTTTGATGTTTATTACATTCGTTGTTTCATACAGGCAAAGCCACATCTGTATTTCACTTTCCTAAAAATCAATCTGCGTGGTTGATTGGTCTAATTTGGTTTCATTTTACCTTGAAGTAGAGTGACTATCAAGGTTTTCCATCACCAGTCTATTCTAGTCTCATTGTGGTTATTAAGAAACTATGATGATTCAAGTGTTTGGCTGTAGGAAAAGATTATTCTTTATTTTTGTTATTATGCTGCTCAAACACAAGGTAAGATAATACATGCACGCATATGTGCCTACATGTATTTTCTCTGTTTCTTTCACTTGCACCATAATAACAACAATTCCCAGAGAACATCTTTTACTGTCATTATAACCCCCATTCCAGTCTATCTCAGACTCTCTTTTTCTCTCAGATGATAGCTATTAATTCCCTTCAGAGTCTGCTTGATGGAAGGCTAACAACATTTTATATTGTTGATACACTTCTGACTCGAGCTGCATGCTCTCAATTACAGATGAAAGATAGCTGGTAACCTGGTTACAAATAGGCTTCAGTGTTTAGATGATGTCAGGCACCTTTATCAAGGAGGGCTGAAAATAGAAAGGAAGTTGTCTATGAATCCCTTCAGCTTCCTCCAGCTCCGATGCTATCCTCCTGTAAAGAGATGGTTAACTGCACATCCAGTTTGGCACAGTGCCATTCCAATTTGGGCTAAGTGATTATCATTCACACTGTCTCTTTGTGGAGACACCGAGCCCAGCTATCTGTGATATTCTATCCAACCCAGTCAATTAAAGGACTGATCAGTAATTGTGGTAATTGTTCAGCCCCCCCTCTTGAGAGATTGTCAGCCCTGTTAATTTTGGGACCCGATGTCGATTTTATTTTCTTTTAACAAAAATGTGCATTCGGTTTAGTCGAGTCACTTTATTTATATAGCACCGTTGTTCAACAGATGTTAACTAAAGTGCTGCACATTACCAGATGCAAGTTAAAATTAAGTAATAGAGTCATTAAAACAACTATTAACAATTAATTAACAATGATATCAAAATGGGTTAATGAACAGAAGAAAATAAAACAAATAGGCATGAATCTCATTTAATAGTAACCCAGTAAAGTAAGCTGTGAATATTATAGTAAAGTAGTTTAATCCAGAACTTCTGAGCTGGGAGCTCACAAAGTCTTGATTCCAAATACAATCAAGTCTGTGACCTTTAATCTGACGCAGGGGAATTCAATCACCTGTTTATAGAAAGTACCATTTTATAATTGATCTGGTCATGAACAGGTAACCATTTGAATAAACTGCAGTCAAGATATCAGTGACTTAAACATTCCAGAGCATAACTGCAGTCCAGTCTGGATCTAAAAACCAGGAATTACTTTTTTAAGAATATTAAATGAAACAAAAGTTATAACCTTGGATAAAAGGAATTTGATCTGCAAGTCAATTTCACAGAAGGACAAAAAAATACACTTTGGTTCCAAAGAATTGAGATAAGATGGATCAAATTTTCATTTGTGGAAAAAAAGTACATTCATCTTGCCCAAGATATCTTTTCATTATCTGGCTTTGTAGGCTTGCATGCAGATCTTATAAGGTCAACAAATGTAATCCACTGCAGCTTTAGGATTATATCTCTCTATTTAGAAAAAAGAAAAAAGAAATTCATTGCATCCAATAGGGATGGTGCTTTTATAGGTGTTGGATTTGTATAGCCTGAGTACCCTGGTATAAAAAAATAGTAAAACAGACAGGGGGGAATATACACATGGTAGGTATTACCAAAACAAAAGCTTTTATGAGTGTAATATAATATACCCTGATTATATTTTTATGTTGAAATCAATAATGGCTTGTTATTGGATAAAATATATATAAATAATGTTCATTTTAAAGCTCGCAAGATAAACTTGGAGTAAATACATACGCAGTATAATCAAGATTGTGTTTACAGAGTTTCAGTTGGCTTTTCCCCTCTTGCATTGATAGCTCATCTGTTTTGATGTACACTGCAGAATTTTAAGGTCAGTGTAACAGCACTTCAAAGACTTGGAAAAAAAATCTTTATGAAAGGCTTTCATTTTCTTAACACCCAAAGCTGATTTAAATTTAAACACTGAAGAAGAGTATTTGTACACTAGAGCTAGAAATTGTACTTGGTTTATTATCAAAGCAAATATTTGATGGTACATCTGAACAGAGGTATTTCTTTTTATTTTATTTTTTATCCATATCTGAAGCTGTCTTTCATATATGCATTTCTTTGTTAAGCAGCATGTAATAAAGATGTTCTCTCTCTGGGCAAGAGAAAAAGAAGGGAGCAGTAGAAGTAAAAATAAATTGATGTTTTTTTATGAGTGGCTCTCTGAATGTTTCTGCACCCTGGGTCTGTGGCCTGAATACAAATGCAAACTGTTACATAATGAATGAGTGCTTTACTCGGGGAATAAAGATTAGCAGCTGACCCCTTTTACATCATCATCTTATTTCAGGAATCAGAACCTCTTGGGCATGGCAGTTTCTCTGCAGTATTTCTCCTTCAGTCTCCACTTTCAGAATACTCGAGCTGGGACAAAAGTAAAGAAAAGTGATTATATTGCATTCATCATCAGATTAAAGACACGTGGATCTGCAATGACGATCACATACATTAGGGCGCTATGATGAATAAAGATGTTGGGATGAAGGGCGGGGGGGATTTAAGTGTTTCTTTAGCTTACTACTGAGGGTCATCAAAAAAACACAGGCTTCTGGTTTGTGAACTTAATGAATAAATCATTGAGCATGACCCCAACCCCCACACACACACGCACACACACACATCAATCCATAGCCCGTCACAACAAAATCTACCCTCCACCCCTCCTCCCTGCTCTCTTTCTTTCTCTACCCTTGCACATCTGCTACCATTACATACCCTGGCCAACATTCACGTTGGTGTTCATTATATTGTGTCACGGTGCGCTCTGGGTCTCTGCCAGCAGAAATTAAACTCTTCAGAAAAGATAAACATCATATTACTTCATTACCCTTTTAAAACATATGCAAATTAGAGCCATTACACCCCACCCCGCACGCTACACTCTTCCTCCACATGCACAGCCGCATGCACGCACACACACTTTCTTTTCATTTTCCTGAGTGATGAAGTTTGTCTGGCCCGTGTTCAGTCATTGCCTTTGTCACAAGCTGACCATGAATGGGCCGAACCGTGCCGGCTCTACCCTGCTCATTTTCCACCCCTGAATTAAACATTAATGCAGCTTGACAGCAATAAATAACATTTATCACAATGGGGATCTAATAATGATTTGGCTAAGCTCGGGCTGCTCATCAGAGCCCATCAACTGACGAATATGGCAGCGTGATTATGCCGGCAGCTGTCTGTGACAACTGTATCTAAATCACTTTGAACATGTCTACCTCTCTTTGATCTCCTGAATGGGCATTGTGATGCAGAGTTGTCTTTCCAGTCATCTGTCTTCTCTTTTTTTGTATAATTGCTGTTCCAATCAAAGATATCATCATGAGGCCATTAAAGCCATTCTGTAGCTTACTTCACATAAGTTTACGTTATGTAAACGTTTATAGCAGTCACCCAAGAAAACAATGTGATGTGCTTCGCAGTTCTGGCTGCAGTGTGTGGCCTTTCACAGATGTTTTTAATTAAATCTTGCTTAAGTATTTTGAGGATTTTTTCCCCCCTTTAGCAGAGAATGTAAAACATTTTCGTTTTGATTGAATTTATTTCATTTACCCTTCAGCGTAGCCGAATTTTGTTCCTCTGCAAGTTAATTGGTGCCAGTGCTGGAGTGTGCCTTTAAAAGTAAGAGATCACTGGCCAACATGGAAAATAACCATGAAATGCATTAAAAGCTGTCCTCAGAATGCAAGCCAGTGTGCACTTTTAAATGCATGTTTATGCATATGTGCACACGCATTCATTCAGGCATACATGTATGTGTACGAATAATGCGGTCTGCCTGATATTATTAGGCTTTTGCCCACCTCTCCTCAGTCACAGTGTGTGATTCCACAGCACAGAGCGAGGACGAAGTCTAACAGAACATCATGATGAGAGTATTCTTCAGTACTGCGTTTGATCTTTCTGTCTCATTTGACAGAAAAACACTATTCTCAGACAAGTCTCTTTTTTGATCTCAGAAGGCATAATAAAAGTCTTGGCTGTGTGCCTTTGAGATAAGATAGCCATCGGACCTTGTGAAGATGAAAAATATCAAAGATAATTAGAGTGAGGGTGAAAAAAGATAATTAAATTGTATGCTGGGCATGGGCTTCGTTTAATAAGCACATTCATTAACTGCAGTGCTGTATCAGTATTCCATTTGTGTTTGATTAATAATGAACAGGACACATTTAATAAGAATAAAACATTCATCATAAACACATATAAACCAGCTAATCGTATTTCTTTGGCAAATAGTACAATTGGATCTCATTAAACTCTTTCCATTCAGTGGTATCCTGCATGTTAATTGAAATGCCTTTGAACCTTTCAAAATGTGTTCAAGTTAATCATTTGGTTTGATTCACAATTAGTCTAATCTCTGTCAGTGGGAAATGGAAAGTCCAGCCAAAGAGTGTATCAATTCCGCCTGACAACTGGGTCTGATTCACCTTTTATGCTTTGTGATTGGTTGTTAAGTTCTATTGCAGAGGGGATATCAAGAGGCCACACAAAGCATGAGCTCATTAATCTTCCATGAAACTGCAAGGAAATTGAGTTCAGAATCAGGAACAAAATCCCTAAAAATGGCAAAAGGCTTTTTGCAGTCCTAATGGCAAGCAGCAGTTGAACAAAGCAAGGCAGAGATGCTGTAACATGGTGCTCATATAGGACCCAATCAGTCACTGCTTCATTTAAAGATTGATCATTATCTGATATTTGTGATAGTGCAAGTTGAACTCTGCTATTTCTCTTATTTCTCTTCTCTAATGCCACCACAGTCAGAACTGCAATCACACTGCAATCCATCAGTGGTTGTGTTTCCTGGTTAAACTAGCAAAGGCAGGGAAAGACCGACAAGTCTGTTCGACCCCCAACTGTGACCAAAGCTCATCTTTTCGACTTAGCTTTTATTGCTTTTATTATTTTATAACTTATTACAACATTTTTGCTCTTAGGGAAATATCATGGTTTGAGTCAAAATGGAAGTGTTAATGTAACACGAGCTACAAAAGAGCAGCTGCAATGAAAGTTTAATTGAGGAGATTAATATAACCTAAATTCAAGGGGCCATTAAGCAGGAACAATGCACTAAAAGCTACTAAACTGTTACATATAGCTTAGGTGACGTGCAGATTCATTTAAATTTGGGTTTCATATGAAAAAGAGCCTTTTAGGTTACACTTTATAAGTTATACTCTATATCCTTTATGGATATATAAAAAAACCCATTAAAGAGATATTTCGGTTGTTATGTTGAAAAAAGTACTTAATAGTACATGACTTAAAATGTGCTTATAGCTTTCATTAGTATGGATGCATTAGTGTTTGCAAAACAAAAATATATAAAAAGATTCATTATTAATGAAAAAGGAGGTTCAAAAATGTGCTTGAAAAGTTCAGGCTATGGCTAATGCAAGAATGGTGGAGCAACTTTCATAAAAGGCTTGATTCATTCAGAGCCACACGTAATGAATTTGATTATAAATAGCATTTTAAAGGGGTTTTCAAAGCCCACTCCAAAAGAGTAAACATCCACTATGACAGGCAGCTGTTTTCAGTCGTATTTCTCACTACACTTCACTGGACTCTTCAAAGCACCACTTAAATGAAGAATGATACAGAGATGCCTGTGGCAAGAGCGAGCGTCTTTGACTGCATACAAACTAGCCCATACCAGTACACTGTATCTGATGATTGGTGGCTGCTTCAGTTCAGAGTAAGCTTACTTAAAAACATGGCAAGGAGCCTCACCCTAATCTCCTCCTCACAATGCATCCTTCATGGCAAGTCAACAGTCTGATGTTTTATGCATTTAGAACAGATGGAGTGAGTCAAACACTTATCCACTGGTCTTGTGTAGAATTTAATCACTTTTACTCTGACTCACTTATACCAGAGAAATAAACGCACTGATGTGAAGTTTCTGTTCTGTTATGCCCACTATCATCGCCATAGATAAATACACAGCGATGTATTTTATAGTCATACACCAGTTGCTCTCTAACAAAGAATAATCTGAATAACAAAAAGCCCTTCAGACAGTGAAATGATGAATCAGCCATCTTATTCATCTGAGTTTTATGAAATCAAACACAACAATTTACTGGTGGGGTTTGTTTAGTGTGATCACAAATATTTGATTTTAATCCATCCCAGTCAAACATTATGTCATCCCAGTGGTGCATTCATTTCTTTTTCTTTTAGCTGTCGCTAAGAAATAATTTAACCAGCATGCAGTAAAAAAAAAAAAAACTTGACTACTTATACAAGATGTTGATCATTAAAATTTATATTCTTGGTTCCCTTGTTTAAATACTATTTTTATGTGTCCTGGCCCCCGAATTTCGGAATTGCTGTAACTGTCAAATCTGTGTGGGCAAGTATTTTCAATACTTTCACTCCAGTCACAAGCAAACTTGTAGTTTTACTAAAATGAGAGTGAATAGTGTTCTTAATAGAGACTATTTTCAGCTAAGTTGGCGAGTATTTATGGCAACAGAACGCCTGTATGCAGGAGTGACTCATAATGTGTTTAATGTCATAAACTGGTCATTTTAATGGGTGAGCAAAGCAGTCAGTGCAATGGTGTTTTAAAATTATGCTCTTTTAATAGTTTCTGGACAACAATGGAGCTCTGTAGCACAGTGGAATTAACTATACTGGGCTTTGACAGCAAAGGCATTATTTGTTGGACTGACTGGGTTTTGGTGTTTTGTTTTGGTGTTTTGTTGCAGACATGACATCATTTGGGGTGGGGGAAAATTAGTACAGTTAGTGATTTATTGATTTCAGCTTTAAATATATACCTGGTGAAACAATAATAACAATAAAAGAAAATACAATAAATTTCAAATAAAAATTCTAAAAATGTGTGTATTGCATCTGTAAACAGAGAAACCTTGGGAGGCTTTGCTTGTTTTGGAGTCCCCGGTGGCTGCAGGTTTGCTTATGCCTCAGGCTGTCTATCTGTGGATGCATACCCACAGACACCCTGGTGCACATGCATCCTGATGCACGCTCATGCAGCAGTCATAATGTACAGTGGAATATACTGTAATTGTATTAGGTAATGTGCTTGATAGAACTATAGCAGTGGTGACCCCAATCACTGGAATGGATCAAAAACACTTGTCAGACAGCCCTTTTCAATTTCAGGCACATCTGTTTACATATCATGTGTTGTTTAGATTATACTGCAGAAAATTCCCCATGGAAAACTGTTGTAAAGTGTTCTTATAAATTGCTGTTTACTGTTGCATTAGTGTTATATAATCCTTTTGCTGCTTAGTTTCCATTGTGAGAAATTAGGAAACTGTTATTAGGCTCCGGCTCCATCTAGATTTAATTTCCTCCCTTTGCCCCACTCTTGGAGAATAGTCTCCTTATGGTCCAAACATACCAACCTTTACAAGCTTCCTGGTATTTGGACCAACTCCTGATAGAGAAGTAAAATCATCCTTTTCCATGTCCACATCATCTGAAACACAGCAGGGATTTGTTTCATTTATGTAACAATGAAAGGAGCTGGCAAAGTGCCCACATATTGCTAAATGGCACACAATGCCAAGAAGCAAGGTGCTTTTTAAACAGGATGGAGAGACACCAGAGAGCGCTTGTGGGGAAGAATGAAAGAATTGGATGGCAGAATAGAAAGCAATCAATGCCTCTTTGTGTTGTGCACAACTTTTACCCAATAGCTCTTCCGCTCTAGGAGCATTTGTGAAGAAAATACATGAATCAAGTTTAACTCTAGTATTGCAGAGTTATAGAATGCAGTAGCTTTCACTGAAAAAAAACTATCGATCAACTGGAGACATAAGTGCTTTGCTGGACGCCAAACCTTGCAGCTGTACAGTATGAAACATATAATATAAAATATGCTGTAGCCTCTATACGCACTAAACTCCACACTCCCGCATGTAAATGCTGTTTCTCTCGTTTATGCTTGCATGCTTCAGCAACATCTGCACTCATTTATATGTCCAGGTGCTTAAGGGACCATAATGAGTATTATCCACTGCAGATGAGTAACCATCTCTGATCGCATGCTATTTATTGGTGAGTGTGGGAAAGCGCTGGCCTCTGCAGACATACACCTGTTGTTGGACTAAGTCATGGTTACACCCCTTGTCTAGTTTCCAGGAATAATTTTAAGGGCTGCACTCTGCAAGATGTTCATCTCATTCTGCCAAGTTGAGTTGTTATACAATCCCCCTATTTGCCCAATTTCATGTTTCACTGTCAGATATACTGTGTCATGGGCCCTGGTTCGTGGACCCTTGGTTTTGTGTTCTATGTCAGTTCATTATTCCTTTTGTTTTTTGGGAAGTGATTTATGTTCAGGTTCTGTTCTCTGCTTCATTCCCTCTGAAATTTCGTATTATATTTTTCTTGGTGTTATTTATTAGGGCCTATCCAGCTCACTGTTTGTTTCTTGCTTGTTTTTTTTAAGTCCTTTAGTCGAGGTTATCTTTGGGTTGGGTTTCAGTATTTCTTGGTTAGCCAATATTTTGTTTTTTCGTTATTGACTTGCTGTTGTTGCTGTTGTTTTTTTATTTTCTATTCTTGTTCCTTGAGTCTTCTGTTTCTAGTTTTGTTACTCCCAGGTTATTCTTTATGTTTCCATTTTGTTCTTCTTTCTCTCTTGCCTTTACACCCGTCTGGACCTTCTGTCGTCCCGCTGTGTCAAGTTAATACAATTCCCCCCTGTTAGATTGTGTTGCTCTGTTGTGTTTTATTTTGGTAACAGTTGTGTTCTGTATCTTGTGTTAAGTTTAACTTCCCCTCATCTCATTGTGTCTATTGTCTCTAGCTGTGCATTTCTCCTGTTATCTCTTGCTTCATTATCCTGTGCATGTATCCTGTTTCCTCTTATTCATAGCTGGTTTGCCCCTTGTAGCTCTGTATCTTCCTGCTCTGTGTTTCCTAGAGAACTTGTATTTTCTTGGGATTTTTGGTTCCCTGGTTGTTCCTGTAATTTTGGACTAATCAACATTACTCCTGTGCCTTACATTTGAGTTCACAATAAACTGCTCACACTGCTGACATATGACACACTGACTCCAAATTAGCAATGATTAAACTATAATAACACTATGGAGATTCATTTGGCTTTGCAGACTCTTTTTTTTGGGGGGGGATGATTAGTCAAGCTGAGACTGGCTGTTTTTAGTGACCATTTAGTTTTACTGACAAAATGGTATAGTTCTGTCCACTTAATGTAATGTAGTCACTGGCTTTTGAACATGCCAATGTGTGAAGTTGCAGAGTGCTTTTTGAGGCTGTATAGTTTTATGAAAGGACACTGAGCGTTTGAAATGTCAAAAAGAATGTGGAAAAATGTGTAGCACAGAATAAATAGCATTTTCAGTGAGTAAAACCACATGCCGTGCAGATATTAGAGGCTAGAAAGATGGTCTTTTAACTGTGCTTATCTGAAACTACAGCTTGAAAAGGTTATTTTTCTGTTTGGATTTAAGTGCAAAGAAATTGTAATGAGCCTTTTTTCCCTACCAGATCCATATATAGTCACTTTGATGCATCTCATTCCTGCTCTGCTCACATCATAACTGTGTTATTTTTTCCTTAAGTTCATGTTTATCCCACAGCACTGCAGAGTAATATACCTTCTTCCACCAAGTAAATAGAGAACAGGTTATGTAATCAATCTTTTGGGAGTTTGAAATCATAATATTGAACACAACTGTCAACCATGCCATTAGCATGATTCATTTCTGCCTTTTACATTTACAATTTTGCTACAAGAACAACATTGATTCTCCGTGTGTGTAAGTGTGCTTTTGTGCGTGGGTGTACGTGTGCGTGTCCATTTGTTTGCCTTTGAGTGTGTGCAAGTGTGATCCCGAGTGTATTGTATATGTATGCGTCTGACACAATTTCCTTCCTATTTTCTTCCATAATTTGAATCAGAGGAAATGTATTAATTTTGCAGGGGTGAGGGGAGCCTACACAGAGCCAGTAAATAAATCTATCCTATTATTACCCACAATGCCCTGTCAGGTCCATACATCATCTCAGCACATCATAATTAATTGCACACTAAACCATTCTGTTCAATTAACCATGTGGGAATGGATGGAGAGGGAAAGATACAGAGAGAAAGGCTGGAGGGGGCTGCGCAGCATTTGAGTCTTTATTTTAAAATACAGCATCGCCATAGTGACCACATGATAACTTATTTTTTGGGTTGTTTTGCTCAGTTTCATTTTTTTTTTTAGTTATTTGGATTCCTCTTTGAGGATACACCCTTACCTGTTTTTATGCCTTATTGACCGTTTCGCCTCTGCATATTTCCATATTTTCCAAAACTGGTTGTATTGTATATGGACAGGAGATTTGTTCAAATTCCACTTGCCCTTCAGTGCTATTCTAATGGGAAATGTGCTTATGCAAGGCGATCTCACCCTGGAGGCTTCACATTTTCCACCACGGCTCTGTCAGGTCAACAGTCTCATAAAAAAGTGGAATAATATTATGAAGACAGTAATAGTGAAGTGAGTTGGTTGCTAACACATTTCCCATGTTGCCTCAGGAGCATGTGAAGCCAAACATACTTAAATGCAATTTTATATCTTGGAAACATTTTCAGTTTGGGTTGCATCAACTGTCTTCATGTAGCAAAACACTAAGATGGTGAAATGTTATGGCATAGCTAGGGGAATATATATAGTGTGTCAGCTGATTTGGCATTGGCTGTCTGTCTTTGTGGAGACAATACCTTCAGCACAACACAAAGATAAACACAGGCAGTCAAACAAACAACATTTCCTGCCTCTTCAGAAATAGACATATTTTTGGCTGTCAGCAGGCATGCTAAATGTACCATGAAACCACTCCCACAATGATGCAAATCTGATGCAGGGATATAGGTCAAGTTGCTCCTCCTGACTCACCAGCCTGAAATAATCAAGGCTACAAAGTAAAGTAGGGAGTCTTAGTTTGGACAGGATTTGCTTAAGAACACAGAGATGTTATGAACACTGCAAATGTGGAAGAGGGAGGGGAAATGTTAGAGGAAGGATTACAGTTATGGTTAAGTATGGTAAGACTATTTTTTGCAACAACAGAACTGGGTCAGAGACAGATGCTGAGAGGCGATTATAGAAGAACATTTGATCAATGGAATGAAACGTGCAGTTCAAATGGGGCTCAAACCCTTCAGAGGCTCAGTTTACCTTGGGAAAAGTGTTTAAGGAGGTTATTGATTGTTCACTAAACCCCTCCCCAAACAGTGGCTGTCCAATTACAGCTTAGCAACTGTAACTAGGTTTGTTAGCTCTGTCAAGCTTTGGATTTTTCCACATGCCAGAGTAATGTGCATGCCTCTGCATTAAGACATCGAAATTTAAAGACACACAAACCAACTGCAGACATGTTTTCATCTCTTTCTGGCCACTGTGGACTTTTTTTTTGTAGCATTTCCATATCTGGTAATGATCATTTTGTTTCTCTTTGCAGTCATTTTGCATCTATTTGTTTAAAATTTGCATTTCTTCTTCACTACCCCATGTTACTTTCTGGTTCTTTTCCGTCTCTCTCTTTGTAGTCACTTTGATTCTCTGGGGTCATTTTGTGTCTCTTTGCAGTTATTTTGTTCCTATTTGCAGTGGCTTTGTATCTAAATGTGATCATTTTGCATCTCTTTTTTGCAGGGTCTCTCTGTCCATTGTGGACCTTTTTTCATGTTTTGTGTCTCTCTGCAGTTGTTCATTTTGCCTCATTCTCGTTTTTATGAGCCCTTTGTCAAGATTCTGAAACTCTTTGCAGTTGTCATGAATCATTTTGTCATCTCTCTGTAATTGTTTTACATCTCTTTGTCGTCATTTGTTTTACTTTCCGACAAGGATTGTAAACTGTCTCTTCAAACACAGGCTATCTAAGCCCTGCCTATAACTCTTATTCACTCATTTTTCCATGCTCTTTTATTTTTAGCTCTGCATAGCAATATAAAAATACAGCAAATATCATTGTGACAGCCATGTTGCATTACTTGTCAAAAATGTTATCCATTCAAAGGCTGCAATGTGTTAATGAGACCTGAGAGGACATTGTTTTCATGTCCAACAGTGATCCAGTGAGCCCCTCTTGCTTTAATTTCATGTGTATTTTTACATGAAATCATGTTAATGTATCTTTATGTGTTGGATGGTTGACATATGTGTACAGGCCTCTGGACTAGGAGAGCTTAACAATCAGCAATATGATTCTGTCATTGTGCTGGCAGGTTAGCACAGAAGGATAAGATTCAGTGGTATGAGGTCCTGACTATCAGCCTGTCTCGTGGGAAATAAATCTGTGTTTCTTCTTACTTATCTTATACACTTAATCTTTTGCTTTTTTGTCTAATTAATAATATATTCAAAACTCTTGTAAACAAGCCTGCCCTTTGCCAGAAAGTCGAGAAAGGATGTTTATGTTTATGAAGGGCAATGAGCAGATGGCCAGATAACTTTACAAATATTTCTGCACTCTGCATTTTGAGACTTGGTTTCAACCATTTCATTATATCTTAAATGGATGCTCAAAATAATGTGATGTTACTGTTTGTGGTTTGTTTGTTTGTTTTGTTTGGGGGGGGGGGGTCACCACTTGCATCATCACTTATATCTGGATGAAGCCTCAGTTTTTAATTATATGTCACATAGGAATTAAGTTCACATAACAGATCACTTGATCGAGCCTTTGCTTAATTTTTTGAGCTTTGTATGATAGTTTCCTGTGCCACATTCAAAGAACAGGCTCAGTGAGCACAATGAGATTCGAGATGAAATCAAATCTTAAATAAGATCTTCTTTTCAGTGAGTGACCTAGGCACCTACTATTTATCTATTTGGCTGGATTTGTTGCCCGCAAGAAAGGTTTTTTGGAGCTTGAGAATTTTTAATGATAAAATTGTTGCCATGACAACTGTAAACTGCATATGTGAATATGTAATAATACAAAGGCTGATGAATGATATATTTATAATTAAGCCTAATTAAGCCCATAATTAATCCTTTCTTGTTTCCAGAAAGTACCCTGTCTGTGTAGCTTATAGTGTGTTATCAATCATATATTTAACTTCTGTACCATCGCTGATATGAATTCAACTTGTGTTTGCGTGATGTGAGAGTCTGAAACATTGCATTTATGTTCTAAAATTCAATATACAATTTGGCTCCTATAACAGCTTTGTTTTTGTACCATCCCATCTCATCACTTTCCATAAGTAGATCTATGCTCATCATGCTGTAGCTGCAGCTTTAATAATATGTTTGTAATAAAGAATATGCTGTGGTATATCTTCCCTCTGTCACCCTGCCTTTTCACTTAGCAGAATAAATACTTGTTTCATGTTGAAACCATTTCTGGAAAAGGATGAAAGTCCCAAAGGAAATTTCCTATCTGATGTGCCATTTGTCACTGCTGCATGTAAGTCAGAATTTATGGTACCTATTACTGGATCAGTAAATCCAATGTTCTGTAGCCAAAAGCTCTTTTGTTGCTTGATTTAGTTTATCTGAAAAATGCATCTTACAATGAAGTATGAATATATTGGTAGAGGTAATTTATATCACAAAAGAATCAAAATAAAAACTACTTGCATAGATTTATGCTATTTTGGGTTTGGGAAATTATTATGCTGGTTGGAGATAGTTAAATTATGTTTTGTTTATATAATAACTTCTGCAGGTAATACAATTTCACTGTTTAAATTAAGTTTAGGAAACACCATTACTGTTGGGAATACAGACACTACCACTGGTGGTTCAAATGAATTTGCGTGTGGAGATGCAGGTCAGAGCTATATTTTTGTGTAGCAGCTCACTGAAATGCAATATAATTGCTAGCTTGAGTATATTTGTGACTACCAGTGTGCTAGCAGAACAACATTAAAACAAATCAGAGGTAAAAAATTCAACTGCTCAGTTTTAGAAAAGACTAATGTAATGTTTTGCCGTGGCAAATAATATTTTATCTATCTATAAATTAAAAAGCAAAATCACTATAATGTTTTCAACATCATCTTTCTGATTTAAAAGCAAGCCACTTACTGGGGCTTTGAATAACTGAAAGAAAATTCAAGAGGAGTGGGTAAGAGTGTGTGTGCCTGCACAAAAAGATCAAATGAAACCTTGCTACAGTTGTGAGCACAGAGGGCTGAGGGTTATGCAAATGTCTTGGGCAATGGAGGAATTCCCCTTCAGTCCTGTTCCAGATAATATTCAGTGCCAGCAATATTCACCACAAGCAGCTTGGAAATGAAATAATTAAATAGAATCACTTGTACCTGATACATTTGGCCTCTAAAGGTTGAGAAGGTTTAGAGTATGTGTCAGTAATGGTGTCTGCCGTGTCATGACAGATCTTGAGTCCCATATTTGCAATTGATCCCACTATTTAAATTCCACCAGGATTGTCCCTTCAATTTTCTACATTAGTGCTGACCCCCCACCCCCATCCCCCACCCCCAATCACGTGTGTCATGAGTGACATGCAATAGTCCATCTCATACAAAACCAGAAGTGGAAATTCTCCCTTTAAGATACAACACAAAGTCATCATTTCCATGCATCAGCAGTGAGCAGGAGGAGAAAAGACCTGATTATTATGTGCACAAGATGATGGATCGCACATACATTCTCCCTTATCTTGCCAACAGCAGTATATATTGTGCATATCACCTACCAATGACAGCGATGCAACGGCTTACAGAAGTCAAACGGCAATTTAACTTTGATCACACTGCATTTCTGATTTACATTTGAATCATTCTTTGAGTGCATCAGATGAATTTTTGACCCAAAAAAAAAAAGACCAAGGTCAGAATACATTACGGCTGAACTTGAAAGTTCTCCCTCTCTTAGCCTGCCATGCACTTCAATTTACCGTCTCATTATTCAAAGTGAAAATGAAAATTGGAGCCTGAAGCATTTATATTTGAACAAAGAGAGGGGAAGCAGATTATGAATGTTCAAAATGTAATTTCTATTACACTTCCATTATTCTTCTATTAATCACAGATTCATTCTCTCTGCGCTCTTCAAGTAAAACACGCTCATACAGTATTCATATGCATACAGGAGGGGATAAAGAAATTGGCGAGGCTATTTGAAATGTTTAATTTATGGATGATACATCCTCCTGCTGAAAAGAAAGCAGTTACAGAAAGTGAGGTATATGTTTTAATCACAACTTGTGAAATCTTTTGCTATTTGACAAACATACAGTAAGTAATTATGGCTAAAGCAAAAAAAAAAGGAAAAGAAAAAGCCCTTTGTATGAGAATAATCCTTGTTTCTCTTACTTTTAAATCACAGTATTTGTGAACAGGGACCCACATCTCCCTTTTTGTTCTTCCTGTCTTCTATAGAAAGGGTAATATTCACAAAGAGAGATGAGATTTAATGCATACTGATTACTCTGGAGACCCACTATTCAACTCGGGGAGAAAGCGTCAATTAAAGAGTTTTAAGCCTCCATAAACTGCACCTTAAAACAGCTGATCAACGCTATGCAGGCCTACCTCCAGGATTTCAGCTGAGTTTTGTTTAAATGGAGCAAATTCATCTCTGGAGAGAAACCTTGTAATCCCCTTTAAATCTCTAAGCAGTTGAATAAGTATGCTATTCATACACAATGATTTTTCCCTTTTTCTTTCGTTTTTTCTCACACGCACACAAGCAGAGCACAGGCACAGCAAGTACAAAACATTACAGAATCACTCATGGCGTTTAGAAATATTAAAATCATGCCACTGAAACATGTCAGCTTATATACTAATACAAAGAGAGCACGTGGAAAGGAATGCTATCAACAGAACACAAACACCCTCTTGGGATATCTATTTAGATTCATTTGGCTTACTTATGTATGTATTCATAAGCACTGGGGCATGACTGAATGGAGATATTTTCATTTGTGTGCAATGAGGCTTTGACATTAACCTCACTTTTAAAACACATCACAATGGATGTACAATGAGTAGTAACATTTGGCTGGGCTTCAACAATACAGTAGTTTATGGATAGTAGCACAAACATATCTGCGCAAACTATTGGTCAGTCATTAGTTTGATTAAGGGTGCACTAACCCCTCAGGGCCAAACCTTGACCTGCCACAAAAGCCGAGCTCCTCTGCACACAGTGAACTCTGTTGCGGTCCGAAAAAGTGAAGAACACAAAACCGCATTCATCGCGCCTTCGAGCGTTGCACAACAATAACACAGCAGGACTATTTTGCGGCGCTCGTTTTGATCGAGACCAAATGAAGTGAAGGGGGGTAGAAATGAAGCTTTTGGCATCCAGCAGGAGAATAAGATGTTTAAGACATTGATTCACCTTGGGTTCAGAACCACAGTATCTAATTATAGCCATGGGAATCTAGTCAAGGCCATGGTATTTCAGGCTGGAGAGAGACAACATTCTGCTATAACTATGCTCTGCTCTACATGAATCATATTCCCTATGTGGTTTGGCAGCCATTAAAACAGAAAGCATGCCCTTTCACTGTCAGAAGCCATGGGCTAGTGTACCTCTATTGTACCAGAAAGGTTAACTTTTTTTTTGACAATGTCTGCGTTATCAAAAACATACTGTGGCAACATACCGAAAGCAAACAAAACCAGGTAGACTAAAACAGACTCAGCTCTGAGGCTGTTTCACTAGTAATTACACCACGGTTGTTTTTTAAGCCAAAGGGCTCCACGCTGTTTCCATTTCATCTGGAAATATTGTGATATAAGTAATCACACCATTAGACATACATATGTCACCAAGCTTCTTACCCAGAAATACTTGTCACTCCATGAAAGTGTTGCTTATGCATATATCAGTTCCATCAAAGAGGGGAGGAGGATGGGGGATGGTGTCTTTGTTAGAGAGGGGAGGAGGGGAGGGCTGCTCTCTGAAGCACACAACCTCATTATTCAGTCTATAGAACAGCACATCCACTTCATTGTTCTTGAAATCAGCCTAAACTCACTGGACTCATCCAAAGCCGTCAGAAGGGAACGAGGCTGCTTTATGTATTAAAAGGAACTGCCGATGAGATCTCCAGAATAATCAGTCGAGAGCACCATTATTGGCTTTTTTTAATACTCTTAGTTGTCAAGTACGCTGATATGATTTTACTTTAAAACGTCATTTGTCATTAGCAATTCAAAATGATACAAGCATGACACAAACATGGGGGAGAGATGCCTCACTGAGATGTTTCGAGCGGTGTGATTTCCCCGAGGCAGAGCTGAGAGGTGGCTTGAAGATGAAGTGTGATAGTGAGGGATATGTTGGGAGTAGTGTCCGGAGGGCCGGCCGATGCGGTGAATCATTCAGAGAAATGTGAACTGATTTCACCACAGAAGGATGTGTTAGAGATGGTCTTTTGTGTTGCAGCATGCCTGCCTGGCTAAGCATTCTGCTGTGAAGTGTGCAAGACAAACAATGGCAACACAAAAAAAACAAAAAAAAATGGCATGGTCCTCCCACCACTGTTTAATGTAAATATGCTCTAACTATTCTTTTGCAGCCGCATCAATCATGGTGAATATGACAAGGCCCCTTTTGTTCCACACAAAGAGTGTAAACACAGCTGGAGCATGCTGGAGGAACCTTTCCGTCCCCTATCTTGCCACTACACCTGTCTGACACACTGAATCAAAACCTCATTTAAAGCTGTGATTATCCTAATGACACCAGTGTCTTTTCCCACTCTGGCTATTATCGGTTGAAAACCACCCCCTCCTAATTAAAGGCACACAGTCAACACATGGTCAAGCATGAAAAGGATCCTCTTTCCCCCTGCACTCCAGGGAATCAATCACGCTGCCATTTATCATTCTGTTTATTTTGTCAGAATTCATTTAACAAAGATTTCCTTCAAGTGTTACTTAAATTACTTTACATCAGTTTCATAAGAGGTTTTTAAAATCAGTGAATTGCAAATCAGATACTGATACATAACATCTTTATAAATTCATTACATGAAAAGCCCTGGTGGACTTAACTGCAACAATACTCTATGCTTCTGAACCTTGAACTGTGTAGTATTCATAGTGTGCAGTTATTTTAAAACCACGCAAAGTGATGCATTAACATAACTCTAAAATTAAAAGTAATAATTTCATTTTGTCATCTCTTGGTTTTCTTCTAGTTGACTGTTGGTTTGTTTTTTCTTTTGGGTGAACTTGAATTGCATAAAGAGAATAATTTAGTTGACAGGCTATCAGTTTTTAGTCATGCGCATTGATTAGCCTAATGACAGATCTGTCAGCACTGTGAGGTAAACTATTATATGTCATCTGGCCTAACTTCACTAATGGCTAGCGCATTTTCATAAATGAAATTGCAAAAAAACAAGCTGATGTTTAGCAGGCAATGGTGTGTAATACAAAGTAGATGAAACCATTCCCTTTGTTTTATTGATTAAAGATAAGATAATGGCAAACAATATATTCTGCTATTAACTCTTGTTTTGTGTTTATTTGCATGGATGCCTGAAGTCTTAAGAAACAAGACACATTAGCAGTTTAACAATTTATTCATATAACAAACAGGGGCCTCAGTAGCAATGTGGAAAAATCATACATATCCACAACATCCAAGAACAACCTCCTCATCCTGGTCCCCAGCCTGGTCACACACCACTGTGGGATGGGATCCCACAAGCAGCATTTGTCACAAGTGAGTCAGTGTGGTTGTGTTATTCAGCACGCTCAAGCTGTAGTGACAAGTGTTCAATGGCCGGGAGGTAGTAGGAAGACAGAGTTCAGCCCAGACTGTGGAAATATGGGAATCTCTTCTCGACTGATGTACCCCATCAGTACATCAGTTCCTGGGTCTTCTCCATACTGTCAGCCTATGATCCACTTGCCATAAGCAGAATCTACATAATGTTCCTCCACGTGTTCAGGTTCCAGTGCACATCTTACTAACACCACCTCAAATGACCTGATAGTGAAGGGCAGTCATGGCAGGCCTCCTGGCAGCCCTATGAGATTTGAAATTTGCAATATGAGATTTGCTGTATGGAATTTGTTCCAGATTGTCTGGGTAGACAGCCATTGGCCATGTTGTCCTGTAAACCGTGTCTGCAAATCTGTAGAAGACTAAGTTTCCTACATACGAACAGGCTGAGAAAACACTACTCTTGTGGCTTCACCTTCTTAGGATCCCCACTTTGAAACCTGTCTGTGAACTCCCCCAATAGATAGAACTTGGCCTTCAATTTGGAAATGGTACTAAGTAATGCTGCAGCCTGGTTTTGATGGCCATGGGCATGGGCCCTCTTCAGATCAGTCAAACATGACATGTAACAACCTACACACTCAACTCTGCTACTAAATTGGCAAATGCATTTTCCTTTCAAATGTGGCAGAACTTAAGGGCTTTCCAACAGTATGAATTTTATTGCCAAAAAGCCTTTTTATCACAAAGAAATAACTGACCTAAAACAATTTTACTTATAAATTTGTGCAAAGTTTCTTTTATTTTCTTATATGTGAAGGCAATCCCTCCATGCCTTAACCCCTTAGCGTTCCGGTCAACCAATTGGTAGAGCACATTTTCAGGCCCTATATCTAACTGAGGCTTTCACTGAAATTGACCTACCTTGTTGAGTCTTTTCTACCAATTGGTTTACAACTGTAATGCCAAAAAAATCCACCAGAAGGCACTGTGAATGGCTCTGTTGGCTCTTCTTATACCTCTCCCAACCAGGAAGTCAGAAACAAAAAAACCATCCAACATATTTTAAGTGTTTTTGATTAAACTAAGGTAGGAAGATATAATTTTTTGATATATGACAGTGTTAGAGGACTTAATAAACAGATGTTTGTCACTTGACAGCAATAAAAAAGCGAAATTGAATGTTGAATCATTTTTTTTAAAAAGTGGTCAACCAAACGGGTGATTTGACCCTTTATGGTGCTAATGCTAACATGACCTAAATGTTATTAAAACTGATTATTTGCTATAAAATCAGACCACTAGACCTATTTTGTTTATCCATTCTATTGATAAATCACATTAAGTGTTAGCACAGCAAGAATATGCTGAAATAATTTCCTCAGTAAGTCATTTTTGTAACTTTCTGAGTTAATATTAGTAAATATTGTAAAAATCAAGAATAACACGTGGAAATCACAAATATCACAACTGATTACCTTTTAACCAAATTACAGTAGCTGGTAAATTAATATTACTAAGTTTTCAAAACTATAACTTCATGTTGAACAAGTACTATATGGACGCTAAACAATTATATGGCTAAAAATCACATGGTCCTGTAGCATGATACTCATGATATCATCCACCTTCTACCACAGTGTGTTTGAGGTCATGGTTTCATATGAAGCCACAAGAGCTGGCACTCTCCACCAGTATATTGCCAACAAACCAGATGAGTGGGGCTTTAAATTGTTCTGCCAAGCAAGTTCATCTGGCATCATCCACGACTTGCTGCTGTATCAAGGGGGGTCTACATTCTTCAATGCTCCCCTGAGGGAAAAGCAACAGAAGCTACCTCTAAGGGGCCAAAGTTGTAAAAAACACTATGCAAACCCATAAAAGAACCTCAGCTCTTCACAAGTTTCAGCTTGGTCCAGAACTTGCACACCGCCTTGGGTGTCAGGTGCATTGGTACTGTATGACCAAACTGCACCAGTGGAGCTCCCCTGATGGCTGTCAAAGACCTGATGAAGAAGGGCCATGGAGCCTGTTATTACAGGTCTGATGAAGGTCTGATTGCAACGAAATGGTTTGACAAGAAATGTGTCAACCTCCTAAACAATGCCTGTGGGTTCATGCTTCTTTCATCGGTCAAACGGTGGAGCAAAGAGTCCAATGCAAAGATCACCATTCCATGCCCATCACTCATCCCTGTATATAATTAGCATATGGGAGGAATTAAACTTTCTGATATGCTATTACACCTGTATAAGACAAGTTATAAGTTACAAGTTAAGGAGATGGCATATTCCACTTTTCGGGTACATCCTTGACTTGAATACCTGGTCTACAAGAGGGACTGTGCCCTACTGGACCAGAAACTGATGGCTCTCAAAAGGTTTCCACCTGGCTGTGTCTGAACCAAGTTAACAAGCCAGCATCTAGAGTTGGACAACCATGATCCAGCTCTCCAAGACCACAGAATAAATGCTACACCCTAAGACCCCAACGACCAAAACCACAAGCAGATGTGCTTGATTTGCACTGTTTTTATTTTATTTTTTTAAAAACAAAACTGATTTTGCACAGTAGCATTCAATCAGAAGTGGCCTGAATGTGAGTATTTTATGCTGTAGCACATTTTTCACATTTGCAGATGAAAAAACTATGTATTTTGTTGTTTGGTATAATACTTTGCTGTTTTCATTCCATCAACAGAATGTTCACTGGCATGCTACTAGAAATAAACTGTATCCAATGCCCTGGATAGTTTTTGTTATTAATTTAATTATAATTTGGCCCTTTATTAATTTTTTTCAACTGTATTATCTAATGTACTTGTATTTGCATGACATTTCATACTTTTACCATAAACGGACATCTCAACCATTTGGTAGAGATCAATATTTTAAAAACTACAGGGTGTATTGAAAAAAAAAATTGATTGTGGTTATTACTCACCCAAATCAATAAGAAAAAAAATTTCCATTGCTTTTTTCTTGGTGAGGACATCAAAGGGTTAAGATTGTTTAGCTATAAAGGTGTTTAGTAATTTATTACCAGAAGAGGACTCAAAAGCAGAACCCACAAGACTAAATGCAAGTTTCTTTATTTTAACAAGGTATCAAGTAGAACAAGTAGAGGTTGGAGCTCAGAATGCAGGTACGAACAGTTCAAGTAAGGTATTTTCAGTACAGGAATCCAAACAGCAAAACACCAGCAGCAGGTTAGTGTTGTATTAGGGTTTTATTTTGTTTGTTTGTTTGTTTTTGGTAGATTTGCTTGTTCAGAATTCAGTTGAATTCTTACTTATATTTGCTTGTAGAGTTCCCAGCAGGGGAGGCTGGTCAAAGTTAAGTAAGTTCTTACTTTTACAGGTGAGCCACTTAGTCATCTAAACTTGCATTTAACTTAACCTGCAGGCTTCTTTAGGAATGAGCCAGAACACATACCAAAAGACAACTGGAAAAGGAGACAATACAGCACAGTCACTAAACAAACAAAAAAAAGACACGCCTTACTCACAGGAGTATTGCCCAATTACTACCAAAAGGGTGACAACAATCTAACAAAGAGTGGATGTTTTATCTGGCTTTTTTTTCCCTTGAAGGTAATCAGTTAATTGCAGATCGGTGTGCTGGCTAACTCATGGGTAGAAATTCCCCACGCAAGCATGGTACGCAGGCCTGTACAGGTTATTACTGCACACTTATTACCAAAATGAAGAAATAACATGAAAGGATGACTAAAAGTCTTCATCTTACCACCAAAAGATGGAAAGTGAAAAGAACTTCTCATACCTGAACAGTACACGCATCAGTAACCCCTGTACTCATATTGCAAATGTATAATTCATTTCAAACCGGTACATGTTAATCTGAAAACTAGCCTGACCCAGACTCCAGGTAGTAAAATGAACTACAGGAGTACACCTAAACTCCAGTATCTAGTATCTAAATGTTAGCATAAAATTTCCAATTACTGTGTTCACAGACTACATTAGGGGAGTACAAAAAATAGACAAATATTTCTCTCAACAGAGTATATCAGCAAGAGGCACAGTGGTGGACTATTCAAGTTAAATCACACCACTGACAAATGTCTTTGGTACATAAAGTGACAGTACCAGGATAACCTTGCTAGAATAAAC
Organism: Neolamprologus multifasciatus; assembly: GCF_963576455.1. Lineage (NCBI taxonomy): Eukaryota > Metazoa > Chordata > Actinopteri > Cichliformes > Cichlidae > Neolamprologus > Neolamprologus multifasciatus. Next base: position 30,749,714 of record NC_140439.1, on the reverse strand, counting down.
CACCTCTTCAGTGGAAATTGAGTGCAGCCAGAAAATTAGTGGCGCTAATAAAAAGCCAGCATCAATAAAAAGACAGTGATTAAAATCCCCTCATCACACTGGTATACTTCAGGCAAATAACTGAGCTGAGATGGTAGCTTATCTATCACAGATAGATATTCTGATTTAAGGTGTAAATGCAGTATCAGACCACCCTGCATGACAGGATCATTTGTCACAATCACCACATCGGTGGCAGTACAATAAAAAGTAGATGTTTTACAAGACACTACAGTGGTCTCTGGTACTTCTTCAATGTTTGTATGTTTATGTGGTAAATGTGTTTCTTACCTTCACTCTGAAATGCCAATCTTTGTCACTCACATGCGCAAAAACCTTGTATTTGCCACAAAATCTAGCAGAGAGAGCTTATCCTTAGCTAGGATAAAGTGTAGGGTCCCACTTATCCTCAGCCTGAAATGTTTGTGAAGCAAGTGGTCCTAGTGGTGTTTTTTGATTATCTGGAAGATTCTAGCAAATAAGCGTGACAAATCTTAGAGAGGAGTTTGACATGGGTTTTCATTAGCACTTTGATAGAACTCGTGGATTGACTCACAGCAAATAAACAACAGGAATGAGATTCCTTCATCTCAGTTTTTCTCAGTTTCATAGTAGGTGTTAAATAGCCTGTCTTATGTAGAATTAAAGATCACTCCAAAGTGTCCTGGGATTCAGGACAGTAGGCTCTGTAGATTATGTGTCGAGTACATTTTAGAAATAGAAGTTCATACCTTAATCTGTCTTGGTTGGGCATGTGAAACCAGGGGAGGAAAATACTTAAAAAAATGTCAACTGCACACTGGATTTCATTTAGAGATCTGTGCAACCATCATTACCCCTCATTTCATTGATCAGCAACAACATGCTCAAGCAATAACTGGCTGTCATTTATGGCTGCAAATATGCTGCACTGTAAGGGTTTTTTTTTTTTTTTTTTAAATTTTCTGAAACCAATCAGGTTCTAAATTTAGTTTAGCAAAACAGCATATTCAGCTAAATGCCCAGCAAATGGAATGGAAAAAGTGATGGACAAGCAGAGTTCCCACTTACAATAGTTTAATAGCATTTAGTCTTTAACATTTAGTCAGTCACTGCACTCACCCAATCAGCACTGCCAAAATAAAGGCGCTGTGAAGTAAATCATTGTAGGCCTGAGCTACATAACCTAGTTGACCTTGCAGGGATAATGCGTTGTTGCTGATATGGAGAGTATGAGAGTGAAGAAAATTCAATTTTGATTCAGCAGAGTAGTTTCAAGTACTTTTGGTCTAATGGAATGGGAGAGTTGTTGCATACAGAGGTCACCCTGGACAGGCTTTTTATTTTTCCTTCAGTTGGCTGAAATCACGATGTTCTAGATAGGATTTGTCCTTGTTTTCAAAATACTGTTATACACAGTACCAGCGTTTCCTTTTCTGCTTCGTTGCCATAGTGCTACATTGACTTCAAATTCCCAGAATGTTTCATGGGTTCTTTGACATTTTTAATGTTCAGCTGGACGACCCATACTGGCTTTTATGATTCAGGAATTAAGGCACCTTTAGTAATAATAATAACTGCTATCACTAAAAGACATTAACAGTGTACTATTAATGTCTTTATACTACAAGTGAACTTGCAGTATTCTCCTTGTGATTGCTTGTAGTAATCATTAAAAGACATTAACGGTGTACTATTAATGTCTTTATACTACAAGTGAACTTGTAGTAATCTTCTTGTGCAGCAAGGTTAGATGTGTTTCATGGGTCCTTTAACATTTTTAATCTTCAGCTGGATGACCGATGGATTTTTGGATTTCATTTCAAAACACCTATACTGTGTCATATGTTTTAGGAATTGAGACACTTTTAATAATGATAATATTTCCTATCATTAAAATCCATTATTGGTGTACTATTGATGTCTTTTATACCAGCGGTCCCCACCCCCTGGGCTATGGACCGGTACCGGTCTGTGAGTCATTTGGTACTGGGCTGCGAGAGTTGAGGTTCGGGTGTGAAATTTAAGGTTTTCAGGGTTTTTATCATTGTTGTTGTTTGGGGTTTTTTTTAATCATTTTTATCATTGACTCGGTTTCCCTGGGTCTTTTCCTGTGTGTTATGAATGAATCTTCTTTTTTGGTACTGGTACTGGTTTTATTTTATTGTATTTATCCGCGACACCTAAAGGCTGGTCCATGAAAATATTGTTGGACATAAACCAGTCTGTGGCCCAAAAAAGGTTGGGGACCACTGTTTTATACTACAGTGAATCAGAATCAGAATCACATTTATTGTCCAAGTATATGCGCAAACACATACAAGGAATTTGGTTCCGGTAGACAGCGTCTCTCAAGCACAACAATGTAATCACAAAAACATGTAAACTGAACACTGTTATACTACACGTGAACTTGTAGTATAACAGTGTACGCAAAGACTGTAGCCCAGTAGCCCTAATTTCAGTAAGGTCATACATAATATTTGATGATTTGTAGACTTCTTCAAGATTATATTTAGGGATTCAATTTTAAAGAAACCCAGCAGAGTAAACCAAGAATTGAGAAAACCACAGATACTGACTGTTACAAAAAAAAATCAATATGAGAGTGAAGACAAGATTGAAACTCATTGCAGTTTGTATCATAACTGAGCGATACCTGTCAATACTGAGCCAGGGTTTCACGAAACCACTTGTCTCTTCCACCCTGTGAGAGAGAAAAAGTCACTGCTGTGCTGCCTGCATGTTCTCATTCTCTTCCATTTTAGCTCAAGGCCTCTGGACTTACCTCAACAAGACCTCATCAGATTCTGCAGCTCTGTTTACAAATTCTGTTAGGAGACAGAAAGAAAAAATCCAATTCTCCACAGAGGAATGGTACACTTTTTCTCTCCTTTTTTCATATATTATTTGACATGGCAGGAACAAAACATACTGGGAGAGTTAGACAGAGCAAAACTTCCAGCAATGTATACCCGGCCATGTTTTCTGAATTATTTACCTTTAGCAGCCCCTTTGAAGGAGACTGAGAGTGTACTATGTGTCCCTTCACATGACAGCTGTGAAGCAATTCTCCAAGTTTGGTTTTTACAGCTCTTCTTCAGTGCTCTGCTGGTTTGCCCTTTAATTTCACCTCTGGTATGAGACTGCCTCAGTACCCATATGAAATACAACTGACCTATGGCAACGTTGTCAGAAGAACCAATGACATTTTTTTTTCAAAAGGCAAAGTTTGTAGACAAAGGCTAGGTTTGGAATTATTAAAGCTGAAATGTTTATGTTGTCTGCTTCAGTTTTGGTTGATGACATGTCAGCAGTAGGAAGACATGCAGTCGTTTTGTTTTGTTTTTGACAGTGGCATTTTTGACTGGTCACAGTAAGGATTGATAGCTTAGTGTCTCAATAAACCATTCTGGTGACCATGGTTTAATGTTATGGTCCTGTGATTTTGTGTTTTGTGCATATTTGGTTTCTAATGGATTTCTGATTCTGCGATTTGCTTTGTATTTTGGAGTGTTTGGAGTTTTGTATTGCTGCTTATTTTCAGGTGCTCTGTATTTATTGGTTTTGTATTTATTTTGGTTATTATATATATTGTGATTTACTCAGTATCCACAGCCTTTAGTCCTGATTGTGTTCAATGCAAAAATTAAGTCAATCCAATCAGTGTTTTGCTCTGTCAAGTTAATGAATGCTTCTGTGTTTCCTGGATTGAGTTAGTCATTAATTCCCCGCTTTATTTTGGTAATCATATCAGTTGTACATCTACAACCTGGTCGTCCTTATTATCTACAACTGTGTGTCATTACTCTCCTGTGTCCTATTCGGTGTTAATTTCAGTGACAAATAATTTTGATCATAGTTTTCCATCATACCTTTTTTTCTGGCAAAAACAAGATAATAACTAAATAAAAACTAATGCACGAGGACACAAATTATGATGGAATGTACGGACACTTTCGTCAACAAATAGAAATTAGATAAAAATGTTCTGGAGAAATTAGATTGAATCTGAAATAATCAAGTTGCGTAGAGAGGCGGGACAAGTTTGGAAGTGATCCAATGAGAAGTAATCTCCTTGTGCAGCAAGGTTAGACGTGGGCAATTTAATCTGATGCTGACAGTCAGGGTGGGAGAGCGGGAGGCTCCGTGCTCTCTGTTTCTTATGAAAACACAACAAAATGTCAACGCTTGGGAGGAAGAGAAGAGTTCATATGTGGATACATTTTGCATTTGATGTCAAGGAAAATAAGACATTTTGTAAACCTTGTGGAGCAACTTTTACATGATAAACCTTTACACTTTATTGGCAACTGAATAAACTTCAGATTTAGTCTATGATATTCTAATGATATTTATTTGACTAAAACTCAACTAGAATTGATAGAATTTTGATGCCTAAATTATGACTAAAACTAAATTAAAATTTCCTGTCAAAATTAATGCTGGTCCTCGTGTATAGTCCAGTATTTTCTGTAGGCTTTGTCAAATTGTCTTTTGTGTTGTCCTTATGAGTCCTCTGCTAGTTTATTGAACCTCGCTCTGGTTTTCTTTCTTCTTTGAGACTTGATTTCTGCATAAAACCTGATTAATTTCTGTTCTGTGAGTTGTTTTCTGAGTCTGCATTGTGCAACCATGACAGTTTGATGTCTAATGAAACCACTATTACAACCTTGGCCTACTGTGACAAATCTTCCATGTATAACATTTTAGCATATTTCACTGAAAAGGAGACAAAAGCTTTGCTGTGAGCTGTAATGATACTGTGTGATACTACATTGTTTTTTATACCGAATGACAAGATTGAGAATGTGTTCAGGTGCAACTTCTCCAGCAAGTGAAAAAACTTTTTTACATATGTCATTCATATGAATTGAGTACCGCTGGGATGTGGTAATTCACCCAAAACAGCTAATGTACCCACAGTATGCTAGCTAAAACGGATGTGCTTAGCATATGTATGTCTCCATCTCATGTGATTACATTCATCCTTTTTACAATGATTTATAAAGGTCGGGATAAAACTGGTCTGAAACACTTTGACTCAGGTGTTTGAGAGAGAAGGGTTAAAGAGCAGGGATGACCAGAGTTATTTTAAAATAGTTGCCAAACCACAAAATCTAGCTTCTTCATTCACCATTTTTCCACAGACTATCATTAGAAATGTAGAATGACTCTTTTGTCGGTTATTTGGAAAGTGTAAGAAGAGCCAACATGAAGTTGTGAGTGAATTTTGGTTGCACATGTATTTATTTAATGACTTGCTTGAGAAGACTGGGAATGCCTATGTTTTAAATGCCTGAAATTGCTGAACCATGTGAACCTGAGTACTAACGGAGGAAGTTTTGAAAACATTTCAGTTTTGCAGCACTCAAAAGGTTTCAAATGAATACAATCTCACCTTGTGATCTAGTATAAAGTGTACACCCATCATTCATTCTCTAGGAGACCTTGAATGTCTGTTCAATTGCATATTAATCTGTCCGTTAGATTTTTTTTTTTTTATTATTTCACTTGGCTCAAACTAATGACCAACTCCCACTAAAACCAATACTGCGTGATGTACTCTATGTGGGAACTTCTATTTGATACTCTATGATATTATATATCCCTTCTTCATTTAGCATGACTTTGTCTAAAGAAGCTACTGAACCTATGTCAGAAACATTTTCTCCCCATAGGTGCACACTGCCCCAATGTGTAAACAGAATCTTACAAGCTTTGAATCAAACATCTTGCATACATTCCTTTTTTTTATTATTGCCACTTCAGAGGCTCTCAACAGCCAAATAAACCACAGACATACCACTGGCATGTCTACCTGTCTGCACTGTAATGAAGTGCAACCTTGCAACCTCTATATAAAATGCTCTTTGTGTCCCTTTATTGCCTGCAGGGAGTTGAAAGCATCCTGATGTTTTGCTTTAAGAGAGAGTCTTGTTTTCTGACGGGGGGCTGTGGCGCTGCTGGTAGCTATCCTTAACCCTAACTGACAGAGACTGGATAGGAAGGGTGGGTGGGGTTCAACTAAGGAGAAGGCAGGTCTGCAAGCAATTTTCATCAGTCTGTACTGTTTTAATAGAACTTGTGTGTCCACCCAGTCAAATAAACAACAAGAAAGCAATGGAATGGGGTCGTTTTCTTTTTATGCTTTCTTTAGGCGCACAATGTAGATTTCATTACATTCTTTATCTGTATGCATGCAGAACATTCAGTTACAAGACTTTAGCTATTCACTTGAAATATACCACTACACATGGAAGTTTGAAGTAGAGCACAAACAAATTGGAAAACAGTGAATGTAACATTGACTCTTGTTCAAATGTAGGCCTCAATCATAATATCCTTAAGCCCTTTTTACTTCCTCTTACCATGATGGAATTCTGGAACATAAGGCCTGGTTTGGGATACCAATATTATTCAAATGTGTACTACAGCCTGCTTGCACTGATAACATATGGTGTTTCAGACAAGCACTGCCATATGGACCCATATGGTCGTCACTCCAAACATGATGACAACACAACCAAATTTAGGGTCATTTCTGAGTGTATTTGCTTCTGAAAGGGAGCCGTCTCTGAATTTGGCTCTGTGTCACATAGTCTAGCCAATCTGTGATGGCTGGCAGCAAAAGCAAAGAAGATTGACTCAGGCTGATCAAAGCGACAGAACAATGACAAGCCTGAGTCGCAGAGGAGAGCAGTGCCATACAGTAGAGATGCTTGGCATGCCGGCAGCTCGGGCTAAAGCTAATAAAAAACACAAGCACTCATCAAAATACTTTGCATACACAATCAAGTACAAAATAGTGATAGGGATTGATACCAAAATTCAATCAACTCTTGGACCCAAACATGACCAAATAAACACAGCCTTGATTGCCCATCATCTAAAAGTTGGAACCAATTGGACTCTGGCAGAGTCAAGTGCACAATTTTCTCTCTCAAGCTCTGTAATTGTGGGCCACTCAAATCACCTTTCTACGACTGAGCAGTTCTTGGTGAGATTGAGAAAATAACACAATTTATAACCTATCCAGTAATCACTGCTTTGCATATAGAGGAGGGATAGCCTGTATAAGCCTTTGGTTATGTTGCTGGAACTTAATGACTACACTAGTGCTGGACAGATGAAGGACCTCTAGGTTTTGACATGGTTGCCAAAAACTTTTTGAAGTGTCACATCTAAAATAAATATATGTGTTTGTCGCAATATGGGAATAGGCGGATGAATTGACAGTATACTATTTTGCTTTTCAATATTTTTTCTCCTTCCTTCCTTCTCTCACTCTCTCTCTCCCACTTCTTATTCCATGATGTTGGCAACGCTTCAGGCTTAAAACTCAATTTCTCAAACACTGAATAGACAGCAATTACACTGAGCTAACTCAATTGTCCAGATAGTGCAGCAAAGGTTCTTGAATACATTGAAGGCCTCAGCTTTAACACAGCATCACTGCTGCTGCAAAAAGACTATTTTAAACAAAGCACTTTAAAACAGGATGGGGGGAGGATAAGGAAACTGTTCAATCGTGGGTGATTGCTATTAAGCAAAGAACCTATGTCTTATTTAAACGCACTACTTACATGATTACGTTTAAGATAGCATTTATAAAAACATCATTTGTTTAAATTGTCAAATTTCTATTAATTATGATTTCCTAAAATACTTTCCACTGTCCCACATACTTAATTTAGATAAACCTGGAAACAACAGTGTGATTATGGAAATTGGGCATTTCTTAAAAACAGTCAGATCTAAAAAATATTACTTTTGGGGGTTTTAGTTGGATTTTGTTTTTGATGTAGTTAGGTTTCAGTTCATTTACAGAGAAGGTTTAATTTCAGATAGCTATTATTCTTTGTTTCTTTATTAAATTCAGTGTTATTTTTAGCCTTTTGAATTAATATAGTAAATGTGTGTGTGTGTGTGTGTGTGTGTGTGTGTGTGTGTGTGTGTGTGTGTGTGTGTGCATGTGTGTGCGTGTGTGTGTGTGTGTGTGTATTATAGCACAAAAATCATCAGACTCACAGTCATGTAGATATCTCAGCTATTAAAAACTGCATGCACAAAACTCATCAGACATGTTGTGCTAATGACTTTGACTAAATTGCAAAGGCTAACACTAGGATCATTTTGTCAGAAGCAGTGCCATGCCACAGCATATCTCCAAAGAGCATTGTTTTGGCACTGTTTTAGGTCATCTCCTCGTATACCAAAGGAGATACTGACTGACCGAGCACCTCGTTCCTGTGTCGCATATTAAAGAAGTCTATGAATTATTGGGTATTAAGTTGGTTCTGACCAGTATTTACTAGATGGACGGGTTTGTGGAGCAGCTAAACAAGATTTTAAAATCCATGATTTGCAAGTTATTGGGTTAATTGGGACCACTGGCTGGACCTTCTTTTGCTTGCAGTGCAGGAAGTATCCCAGGCCTCCACAGGATTTTCTTCCTTTGAGTTACTGTTTAGCAAGAAGCAGCGAGGGGTATTGGACCTAATTAAAGAAAACTGTGAGGAAGGTCCAAGACCAGCAAAATTTTAAATTCAGTATTTTCTGGACCTGAGAGAAAACACACACACACACACACAATTTGCTCCAGGTCCTGTCACACCACTCTCATAGAGCTTTTGAGATCTTCCCTTGGGTGATGGTGCATTCTTGGCACTACAGGTTGCTTGAATGTTGATTGAATTATTCAGAAAGAATTGGCTGGTATGCTGGAGATAGGCGTAACAGAAGACTCACACAGTGCTTGGTGTAGCCCCATAGTTTTTGTGGTGAAGAACGATGGGTCAATACGGTACTGACTGAATTATCACAAGTTTAATGAGGTGTCACAATTTGATACTTATCCTGTGCCCTTGGTTGGCAAACTCCTGAACAAGTTGGACACTGCTTGTTTTTTTCACAACGCTGGATTTGACCAAGGGTTACTGGAAGATTCCCTTGTCTCCAGAGTCAAAAGAAAAAATGACCTTCTCCACTCCATACAGATTATACCAATTTGTGACACTTTAGTTCAGCCTTTTCAGAGGCCAGGTCACTTTCCAGCATCTCATGGACTCTGTGCGGCATGATGTCATCATCCATAGTAACACCTGGGTGGAGCATGTGCAGTGAGTGGCCATGATCCCAGAGTCCCTGAGGCAGACGGGACTTACGAACAACCCGAAAAAGTGTGCATTTGGATGGGGGAGTATTTGGGGAACCACCTGAGAGGTGGGCAGGCACATCCGCAGGTGCAGCCATCGCATCCTGCCCACATACCCACTACTAGAGCTGGGCGATATATTGAGTTTTTAAAAAATATCGATATATTTTTATACGAGATATAAGGTGTGGCAATATCCTTTATATCGATATAGTCTATGTTACTTGTGGAGCCGCAAGTTTGCCTCTCTTTCGTCCACTTTTGTCTTTACGCAACATTACTCGGCCTCGCCTCTCCTTCACTGAACACAACTCCCCCTCCTCCCCCATCGCTTCACCTGCAGGAAGCGACAAGATGGACACGGCAAATCTCCGTTAACGAGTTACTGCGCATCGCCCCGTGCGTGGGGCTGGACGCCGTCAACGTGTTAGCTAGCTAACCACGCTAACGAGCTAACCACGCTAACGCCATGCAGCCCAGAGGCGCTGCACAGCCTAAAATCCTTTCATTTTCTCAAAAGTTGACAGCGCGCCTTATGTATGAATTCTGGTTGTGCTTGATGGCCGCGAACAGATTTTATGTGGTACACAGCGCTCAGCAATCTGTCAAAAAATGTTTTAGTACGACTTTGCTAAGCTACGGTGCTGCACCGCTTGATGGATTGTCAGACCATTACGGCTACCGAGGAGCCTCGCGGAGTGATACGTACTGTGCTTCAACGTAATATTACCCTACTGTGTATAAGGACCATAAATGGCACCTGTTAAGAGACGTGGTTACGAAGAGGATTTCAAACTCAATGCTGTCAGTCACACAGTAGAAGTTGGGAATAGAGCAGCTGTGAAATCTGTCTTTGTTACTATGCTCAGCGTCTTTTAGTTTACATTTTGACTGCACAATTGTGAGCTTTTTGTTATGCACAAAAACAACATTGTTTTCTTTTATTTATGGAGCGTGATTATTTAATAAATGCTCATAATTTATTTTTGAGTAACTTTATGTACATCTATGCTCTATGTTAATAAAAGTCCCTGTGTGACATCTGGGACACAGCTTTGACTAAGAACTCTCTTTTTGTTCTTACTTTATGGCTTAAAAAAAAAAATCGAGATATATATCTTATATCGCCGTCCAGGTAAAAAATATCGAGATATGAATTTTGGGTCATATCGCCCAGCCCTACCCAGTACCATACCCAGTATCTCTTGTGTATTACCTCCTGGGACACCCATTCATCCTCTGTTCAGACCATGCCCCGCTGTAATGGCTCCCTTGTATGTAGGCCAGGGGTGCATATGGTCATGGCTGATTTCTTCACCCGCTTCCTGGGAGACAGAGTAGGCTCGACCAAATGGATTCTTGGCCTAAGTTAGGCAGAGGAGGGATGGTGCAGTGGGTGCAGGGTGCACTTCTAGGGAGGCTGGCAGGGCAGCTGGGACCACTTCCATAATCATGCTCTCCTGGTTTCAGTAACACACCAGGACCTAGACAGAGTGGAGTGAGCTGGAAACTCGTCCAGAGTGTCCCCCAAGTTTAAATATAGCAGTTCTCTAATATTGTCTAACAAAACAGCCTTCAAATTAGTATTAAGGGGAAAACAAAACAGCTAGTCATAATTGTTCTGCACTTTCACAACAAAAGCTTTAACTGCTGCTGAATATAAAGGAAGTTAAAACAATCTCCACTTTGTTGAAGCATAAGCTCTATGAAACATTGTGACCATTATGCTATTTATTTTTCTGATATGTTTGCTGTTGCAAAATAGTGAGGGACATTTCTGTCACAAAACATTTGTAACACAAATTTATGATGAATCGGTGTTTTGCTAAAGCCAAGATTTGTTTGTTTTTATTCTTAGATTTAAAAGCATTGCAAAATTCATCAGTTGTCAAATTGTGAGTAGATAGCAGCATTAATGTTAGATTATTTCTGGTTCAAATAGAATGTGTAAGTTGGTGCTTGTGACAGTGAAAAATCGCAAAGTGCAGAAAATATAAGATGACAGGCCATAACTTAAACATTGCTTTTTGCTGTTGGAGCCTGTTACACTCGCAGAGCATGGGCAGAGGAGCACAGGCAACATATCAAACTTAATTACCTTTCAGGTTGCCTCATCAAGTCAGAGCTTCAATGAAGACAGATTGTTCCTGTTCCTGCAGAACCTTTAAAGCCACAAACACCACATGGCTCTTTCTCTAATCTTAGCAGCCTTTTTGAATTATTCCCTGACTGCTATGATGGACTCTTAACAGGAAAATGTGTGTTATCGAGTAGAATTTCAACTGTGAGTCTGTCATTTCTCATCTTAATACACAGATGAGACCTCTGCATCCTAAGGTAAAGTAGCAGTACAAGGTTGCAGTTTGGATTACATGAGGAATAACAACATGTTTACCATGTACTTCCATGGTAATCTTTCAGTTTTATGTTGTAAGTGCCAGTTGCTTTCCTATTTTATTGGGTATTACTTTTGTTTTATGGAGCAATTTTCACATCCTGCCCTTGATGATAGTGGCCTCACTCTCTTTAAGCACCAACAGAGCAGGCCTACCGATGAACACACAGCACGAAGGGGTGATTATGGAGTGCTAAACTAATGATTGTCAATGAGAAGCTGTTCTCACCACTGAGAGAATTCATTTCTCTGTCACTTGGAGTTAATGACTCCTTTTAAGGAGATGAAATCTGGTCACTAGGGAAAGCCACCCTGAAAGACCACAGGTAGCTTTTTCCATTTATCTAAAGTCCTGTTTCTGTAATGTCAGATGTATTTTAGCCGCGGAACACAATACACACATTGGCTGACATGTCAGCTCTAGTCTTTAATTCTGATATCAGATCCATCATCAGTACCTATATGGGAATTTATTGAACATGTCAGGTTAAAGTAGTAGACTGAAGGGACTATTAGGTATGTCACCTGTGAGTGATCATTTCAAAATGTCTGCTCATGATTCTGGTGCCCTAGATATTTGCTGCCATCTCGAAAGGTTATGCATGAAGCCAAACGGAACTAGGATGGGGTGATATAGAGCAATCTTTATGGGGCACTCAGCTATGGACTCAGTTCATTGCTCATGCGTCAGAAGGTCCTTAACCTCCTGTTTGAAGCTTTTCATTATTAATATTGAAGTTTGGACTCATGTTACGGAAGACGCTCTGATCTGCCACGGCCAATATTGGGCTTCTAAACAGCAGCGCCCGAGCACATTTGCTGCATATAGAACTTGGTAAACATTTATGAATGATTTAGGAGCGCGAGGCGAATTGGTAAAGCACTACAGCTGCATCGCTGAACTCCCAGCTGCTCTCTCAATGCAGCTTCAACCTAAAACTGCTCTTTACAATGAAGTCCGTGTAAAACATCCTGCTTCTTAATACTAGCAAATTCTAAAAGAGCCTACTGTTGAACTCTTGCTCCTCATCCTGTTGAATTCTCAAAGTAAAGAAGCTGAATGAAGTGTCCTCGTATCCCCACATATAGGTGTTGTATTTTTATACATCTTTATTATTATGTACTCTGAAAATATGCACTGACACTGTGAAAATGTTTCATTATAAGTGTTAAGTTACACTAAGTGATGATGGCTAAGACCAGGCTGATAACTACGGAGACGCAGTGACAACAGAGATCGTAGTTTTCAAAACGTAACTGAATCACTGAATGCCGCACTTCAACTCTATGCCCCGGGGCATGTATTGTAAAATGATTATGTTCTTTTTTTTAACTGCTGAATGGGTCTGGCTGAATTAAGTCACACCCTAGTAATTTTATTAGACTGTATAATGGTGTTCTCACAAGAATTGCCAGGAGGAAATTAAAAAACAAATAAACAAAGCAAAAAAAAAAAAACCGCTACAGTATTAGAGGTGAAACAACATTAAAATTAATGTGAAAATTATTGTGGCCAGAATGAAACAGGTTATCAGTACTATCAAGGTACTATTGCACACAATTAAATTACTTCACAAATATTTGATTTGCATAGTTTTTTAACATTTAGAGTTTAGTGTGAGGATTCTCCTTTATTTCCAGGTCTCAAGCAAAGAAACTAAATGGAAATAAATTGGAAAAAAAATAGTATTTTTTGTATGTATGTGTATGCAGTGACTATTTTAAAAGAACTTTTTATCCAGTATATCATACTTGATCTTTGTACTTTTATTGCATGAGAAAAACTGTCCCACTTTTATGGGTAACTCATATTATGAGACATGTCTCTGATGACATAAAAGACATAAAACAAACAAAAGATTTTTTTTTGTTTTTCCATAGAGGTTGTACTTGGGTAGATTTAACCCAATGCACAATTCATATATTAAAACTAAATAAAAAGGCAGCGATTCAACCTAACCACTAACATGTGAATTTATGCCATAGCACATCTTATTTTGGTGACTTACTATCATGTGTCATGACCAGACTGTGCACACACATTAAACAAACAACAGCAGGATAGTGTGGAGTAGTTTTACAGGTGAAAGCTTCGATTTACATTATTTACAAGCTGTTAGCAGGCACTAAACTAAATGTAAAAGCAATCAACATAATATCTCGTTTCATTGATTCATTCTCTAATAATTTGTCATTACAATATGCACATGTAGTGTAGATATTTAATATTGTTTTTAAACATTTTATTCAGTGCCTTTTTGACTAATTGCTTTCCTATATTTATGGACCATCTGGGGTTAGGTATGAAACTGAAATGTTTATATTCTACATTATGTTTAATACAGTTGCCTGAAGGTGAAATTCAATACTAATGCCTTAGGGAGCTGTTCTTTTTATATACATAATTTACATATTTTATTTAGGCTTTGTATACCAATTGATTAATTGTGCATTAATTAACTGTTATGTTATATAGCACTCAATACTGTCTCCACATCTTCTGTAAAAGTTTACTGTTAAGCTATGTCGCAAAACTGAACTTAGTAAGGGGGCAGTAATTGTGGTATATGAGCGTAATATTTTGATAAAAAGTGTTTCAATACAAGTGTATTTCATCACTGTGTTTGTTTTTATTGCTACCTCCAGAAATACTGCCATTGCTTTGCCACTTATGAGACAGACTTTTCCACATTTTGGCTCACAGCTCACTCTCATATTTCCTTTTTATCGCAGCCCCAGCTTATGACCACAGCTCAGATTTGTGCTTCAGGGAGTCTTTAAAGAAACCTCAGAAAGCATTATTCGGGGTCCGACTGCCTGTGTCCATTCGTGTTAATGTAGTAAAGATAATATGTTCATAGATGATGGATATTCTCCAGCACACAGTGTGTAAATATAATTGCTTAAAATTGCTTAATATAGTACAGTTACTATTTTTCTCCTCTCCTGTTTGACAGTATTTGCTGTACTGCATTTTGAAAAATTTAATCAGAAACTTACAACAAAGAGTCACGGCTCTCCTGAATCCCAAACTGAAATCTATAAGAGAATTCCCCAACCGCAAAAATAGTGATAAGAACTACAACTCCCATGAGGGTAGGTGCAAAAACAGAAAAAAATTCAAATCGCTTTTTTTGGTCAAAATAGCAACTTTTTAAGCTAATATGTATATATTTAAATATATGAATAAACTAATGAGTATTATTAAGTGGATTACTTTATGATCCACTGTGTATAGAAAGGCTGCCAACATTATATTGCTCTGCTCTGAGTTTATGGACAAACATGCATCTGTTCGTAAATGTTTGATAATCTGATCAAGTGCTTTCTATATGAACTTTTTGTGCTCCTAATCCATAATTCATACCTTCTGTGATGTACTATATGTTATGTGAAATGTGTCCACAGTCATTAAAGTGAAACGCAATGCTCCTCTATAATCGTAAAGGGGCAACTAATGCTTAGAGCCCAAAACAGAAGAACAAGATACGATACATTATTAAATAGTATCGATCACTTTTATCAAATCGATGAGATGGCAAGAAAAAAAAGCTACTCGTATGAAAGTCACGCTCGACTCGCGGCCCTTTCTGTTTGAAGTGTTTCGGCCTTTCAAGAGAACATAAGCAGATCAAAGAGTAACCATAGCTGCTAAATATGTGGGGGAGGCATGTGTGGATGAATGGAGGAATTCCTCCAAAAGGGAATGGCCTAGACCCATATAGCAGAGCAGTATATTTACTCCTCATCTAATAGTCCTTTACTCATGTATGCAAACATCATTACTGTCTGGCATTTCAACATTATGTGTTCCTGTCATCAAAATTTAAAGTTCAAGCCCACTAGCCACTTTGTGTCATCAGCCAATTTCTGCATGTTTACAGCAGCTTGCAGTGCTTATGTGCTGAATGTCAGAATAATTGGCCAATTAAAAAGGAGAGCCTGATCCAGTATTCTTTTAAGTGACCCAGAATTTCTAGCTATGTCCTAGAAAGGATGAAAAAAGATAAAATAAAACAAAAACCCTTAAGGCATGTATTTTTACACGCAGATCCAGGAAAGGTTTAACTACCTCAGCTGCAGCAGAGTATGACTTGAAAGAATCTTTGACAGTGTTTAGCTAATGCAGACACTACAGCAGAGGCATACCAAACAAAAATCTAACATTGGAAAATGACCTACTTCCTAAACACAACAAAAATGCTTTCACATCAATTAGGTCAGTGATTACAGCATTTGTGGAGTTTAACTTGAGTGAGTGAGTAAGTAATAGACGCTATACACTTTATGGATGAAAGTCCATGCGAGATATACTGTCAGTGTGTCATATATTAAGGATATACAAAAAATAAAAACACCTAAATTTCAAAGGTTTGTTCTTCCCTACTGTATGCTGCTTACAATGCTCTTGTCAGCTCATGCTTCTTTGCATCTTCTTCTTTCCATTACTCAAACACTCATTTAATTGATGAAGCTATTATCAAGGTTACAGTTAGAAATGTTCCGTTTAACAGCATATTTCATCAATGTTGACATTTAACCATTTTACCTTTATTTAAAATGTTATTTCTCAAATTTCATCGGAACAGAGGCTACATCTGAGATTTGGTTCCTTGGAACTCCCGGAACATCAGCTTCTGTTTTATGGGAAGCAGGGAAAGCTGTGATGAGAGGTAAAATAATTTCTTTCTCATCACATAAAAAGAAAAAAGAAAACAAAAATATTCAGGAATTAGAAAAAAACATCAAATCACTAGAAGAAGCCTACACGTCCCACCAAGATCAGGAAACATTGAACAAAATACGCAAAACAAAACTAGAATTAAATGGGATAATTGATAGAAAAACAAAATTCTTAGTACAAAGACTACGCTTACAAAATTATGAACATAGTAATAAATCCGGTAAATTTCTAGCAAACCAGTTAAAAATAAATAAAGAAAAAACAACTATATGTGCTGTTCAAGATTCATCTGGGAACACAATATATGAACCGAAACAAATAAACAACATTTTCAGGGATTTCTATAAAACGTTGTATTCACCACAAATAAACCCATCTAAAAAGGAAATTGATCAATTTTTAGACAACATAACTCTCCCAAAATTATTAGACTCTCAAGCAATGGCACTGGATTCGCCACTGACATCAGGTGAACTCCAGGAAGCCCTGATAAATATGTCCAATAATAAGGCTCCAGGTCCAGACGGCTTTCCTGCAGAATTCTACAAAGAATTCTGGACGATTCTAGCACCAGTTTTTTACAGAACGTTGTTAGAAATCAAAGAAAAGGGCAGACTTCCATCAAATATGAATTCTGCAAACATTAATCTCCTGCTAAAACCAGGCAAAGACCCTGTATATCCCTCAAGCTATCGTCCAATATCCCTTATTAATGTAGACCTCAAAATAATCTGCAAAGCTCTCTCGAAGAGACTAGAGAAAATAACCCCCCTCTTAATTCATCCTGACCAAACTGGTTTCATAAAAGGTAGGCACTCATCAACAAATACACGTAGATTACTTAATTTGATAGACTACTCATACAGTAAAAACCTTGAAACTACAATATTTTCCTTAGATGCAGAAAAAGCGTTTGACAGAGTTAACTGGAAATTTCTATTTGCAACTTTACACAAATTTGGTTTTGGATCTTCTTTCATCAACTGGTTAAAAATATTATATAATTCCCCAACAGCTTGTGTCAGAACAAATGACCAGACATCCTCCAGCTTATGTCTCCTGAGGGGCACCAGGCAGGGATGCCCACTCTCCCCTTCACTGTTTGCAATTTTTATCGAACCACTAGCAGCAGCAATTAGACAGAATTCAGCAATTAAGGGCATAAAATGCAAGAACGTAGAACATAAAATCAGCCTTTATGCTGATGATGTGTTACTCTTTCTCCAAAATTCACAAACCAATATCTCTGGGGTGATTGAATTGATAAACTCTTTTGCAAGAATATCAGATTACTCAATTAACTGGTCAAAATCTACAGTCCTTCCTATTAATTGCTGCTTCCATAATTCCTCTTCTACTCCACTGCAATCGGGAAATATAAAATATTTAGGTATTAATGTTTCTCCCAAGCTTGCAGATCTAACTAAATTAAACCATACCCCACTTTTAAAGAAAGTAGAAGGTGATCTGGCTAGATGGAAATGTCTACCCATATCACTCATGGGAAGGGTTGCTGCTATAAAAATGATGGTATTACCAAAAATAAATTATTTATTCTCAATGATCCCAACTAAACCGCCGCAAGATTGGTTCAGATCTCTAGATTCATATATGTCCAAATTCCTTTGGAAAAATAAGCCCCCACGTATAAGCTTAAAAACACTACAAAAAACCAAGGATAAAGGAGGATTAGAACTACCGAACTTTCAGCACTACTTCTTAGCCAACAGGCTTCAGTTTATCTCAGGATGGCTAAAACATACCCTCTTAGATGAACCTTGGCTAGATGTAGAACAAGCACTTTGCAATAATCTAGAGATTTCAGATCTACCATTTATCAGCTCAAACATCCAACGACATGAATGCTTCAAAAGCATCAACATCAGCTCTTCTCTGACAGCATGGTGGGAGTTTCTAAAATTGACGGAGTCTTCATTAATCCCATGCAAACGTACACCTATCTGGAACAACCCTGACATATTACAAAACAATAATATGATAAACTTTTCAGATTGGAATGGTAAAGGAATCAAATATGTAGAACATATACTAGAAGGAACAGAATTTATTTCATTTGACAGACTAGTTACACAATATGGGATCAACAAGAAAAGATTTTTAGAATATCAACAAATTAAATCCATAATAAAAAAGAAATTTAAACTGGGTCAAGTTGAACTACAAACACCACCAAGTGTGGTTCAATTTTTTACTCTTAAAACCCCCAAATTACTATCCAAAATGTACAGAATGCTTTCTAAAACAGATGAATCAATATCACTTCCTATTGCAAAATGGGAAGCGGATTTATCAGTTAACTTAGACCAAAACTTCTGGTCTCAGATTTGCTTAAAAACCTTTCATCTAATCAGAAATCCCAGTCTTCAATTAATTCAATACAAAATACTACATAGAGTGCACTATACAGGTCATCGGATGTTCAAGATGGGCTTTGCATCTACCAACAACTGCTCACACTGCCAAACCAATTCACCGGACAATTATATCCACGCTCTTTGGTTCTGTCCACCAGTTCAGAAGTTTTGGCGCGAGATATGTGAAGACTTATCAAAGTGTCTGAAATGTAACATTCCAACTTCCCCCTTAGTGTGTTTGTTGGGCAGCTTAGATAATGTCACTTCAGAAAAGAATATAGCCCATATGGTTTTCACTGCCCTATGCATAGCCAAGAAAACAGTCCTCATGAACTGGAAAAATAAAAACAATCTTAATTCTAACCAATATAGAAATTATCTATTAGATTACATTAGTCTTGATACAGCCTCTGCCACCACATCAGATCAATTGCTCTGGACTCCTTTGATCACCTCCATCACCTAGTGGGGGTGGGGGGTCATATTTTGGTCTCGCCTTCACTGTTGTGATTGGTGTGGGGGTAGGGTCGGGCTTAGGGCGTCAGGCGGTTCCCCAGGAGCATCTTCCTTGGGGGGCTCAACCCGGGGTAGCGGTCATGGCCAATTAGGGGCTCTGTTGGCTCTTAGGTGACGGCTTCCTCGTGGCTACGTGCAGCGGGGCTAGGGGAGGGTCTGTGCTGACGGACGGGGGTTACTGACCTGGTAGCCTGGCTGCCCCTGGGTGGGTCCGGGACGGGCGTGAGGTTCTGGGGGCGCTCCGGCTCTGGCCTGGGGCCCTGGCCGGGCCTCGGGGGCCTGGGTCCTGGTTGGTGTGTTGCCGGGGTTGTGGGCCGGTGGGTATATGGGGGCCCGCCACTGGCGCAGGGTGCCGCCGGTGCGCCGAGCCACCTGGGGGGCTCTTCAACTGGTGGGGGGGGGGTTGTCACATCTTGCAGGAGCTTTCCTCTCTCAGGAACTCTCTCTGCAAGAGGGGGAGATACAGGAGAGGTGGAGGAAGATCTCAGCCTGGGCGTCTATTGTCTTATGTAGTCTGGAAGATGAGTGGATGATGGGGTGGGTGTAGTTTTCTCTGTTGTGGGGTTGGGTGGACTGCCCCGGGCTCTGTGGGGCCGGGCGGCGCCGCTGCACTGGTCCCCGGTTCGGATGGGCCTGGGCCCCCCTTCCCTGGCGGGTCGCGGAGTATGGGGGTGCCTACTGGGGTCAGCGGGGGAGCTGGCCCCAGGGAGGGGTCACTTGCCCCTCCCTTCCTTCCCTCCCCATCTCCAGCTGCCTCCCTCTTCCCGCTCCACCACAACCACCCACACATGCAGGGCCTTGGAGTAGGGGTGTGTCACCAGGGTGCAGAGGAGGTAACCCCCCCCCCCCCCCTCTGTCCCCTTCTGGCTGCCTCTGCCTCAATTTTATCCCGCAACTTAGACATTCACATTACTCACACTCTCATTACACATACATATAGGATCTTGGGGGTGGGCACGCTACACGGAATCCCAATTACCATCAGGGTGTACACCTCACCCCCGGCGTCGTTGCCCACCTCTCAATTTTAAATACACGTAGACATTGAGGGCTAGCAGGAGGGACTATACGCTTACCTGCTGCTCTCTGGCAGGTAGCTCCATGCCCTCCTGGGTTTTAAATGCACCTTAGAACACACATACATCAACACTACAATGAGCGGGTGGAGGGAGGTTAGGAGTCTTCTCTCACCCTCGTTCTCTGCTTCCTGCTGGAGCAGGGGGGCTAGGAGGAGGAGTTGGCCGTCCGACTGGGATCCGGAATGTGGGGCCTCCCTGCTGCTGCGGAGTCGGGGCGGTCTGCTTCTCCCCACCGCAGGGAAAAGGGTAACACAACCTGGGTCTGGGTGCAGTTCCCCCCTCCAGGGGCAAGGGTACCTAGACCCGGTTCGTAGAGTACGCTTGGGGAGTGTGATTGTGTGTACAGCGTCTCTTTATGTCTGTCTCCACGTTGGTTGAGTGTGGAGTAAGTGCATATGAGAGCATGAGGGTGGGAATGGATGTTTGTATCTGTGTGTGCCTGTATGTCTGTGTCTATATGTCAGGTTGGGTATCAGATGCCACCTCTCTGAGGACAGCTCAGGCCCTCCAAGGTTTGGAGGCCTATCTCCCCCCACCACTTCCCCTGCCGGGGGCGGACTCCCTCAGACATCGGTGCGTTGGTGGTTCTTTGTGTCCGGGGGTGGGCGTCCGGGTACACACCGGCTCACTCCTTGGCGGCTGCTTATCGGGGCCTGGAGCCTGGGGCTCGCTTGGGCCACCTCGGAGGTGGGGTGCCCCCGGCCTCTCGGCCTGGGGCTCGGTCACTCAGGCACAGCTGGCTGCCGGCGGAGCTCACGGGCACGTCACTGCAGCCCCCCCTGGCTTCTGCTCCGTGGCTGCTGGGTGACCCCTCATCTGGGACTCTCCTCGGCTCTTTCTGGGACAGTGGCGCGGCTGCCCCTCTGTTGGTCTTCCTTGGTCTCTTGTGTTCTGGGGGCCTCTGGATGTCTGGAGTTTTGATCTCCTCCATACCTGCTTCATGCCCTGGAGGACGGGGCAGTGGCCCCCCACACCCTCTAGCAGATCATTACATGAGGGAACCTTTTAAGAAAACAAGCGCGTCCATGCTCACAGGTGTACACACGGGTGATCACACACACAAACTACACCCTTTTTGGCTCCTACCTCAATGCACACTGTGCTGTCGATCTTACGTGCTGCACAATAATGTTTAATATTTAGTAGTTACTGTCATATTCCCATATATCATTGTGATGTGGTTTATTGTATTACTCTCGTTTTCTTCTGCTTGTTTTCTTTTTTCTTTCTCAACAGGTGATCCAGGTGATCGATATATGTATTTATTTTTTTATTTATTTATTTTTTTTCTTCTGCTTATTCTGTTGGTTTTTGTTTTTTGCCCTTCTCCCCCGTCCCTCTTCTCAACTGTCTTTCTTTCCCTCTTTCTTTCTCCCTTTTCTTTCCCCCAGTCAAATCTGTCCCGTATTCAGCAAGTGAAAATAAAATAAAGAATAAAAGGTGAATCAAATGGACCATTACGGCAAAGCTGGGATGGTCAATTTGGTAAAGAAAAACCGTTGGGCATCTTTCTTCGCCTTTAGACAATAATTCTGATGGCAAAAGAGCCAAACGGGACAGGCAAAAAAAAAAAAAAAAAAAAAAAAAAAAAAAAAAAAAAAAAAAAAAAAAAAAGAGATTTGGTTCCTTGTGGATTCTCACATAGTATAGTTTTCCTTTTCTAATGTAATCAAGCACCCATTTTATAAGAGACAGTAATAATTTATTTCTGCCCCTAATAGCCTATACATCACTGGCAGGGTATATATTTCATTTTCCTGAAGCATGAAGGCGAATAGAAATCTTAATGATTTGCCCTTGCTAGCATAATTTTAATTATGGATTTTCGTCTACATGATCGATTTGGAGAAAGCCATAGTAATACAAGTTGTACATTCTACTGTATTAAATATTTGATATCCATTAAATTTTCATGATTAATGTTCTGGTAAAGAATCAGTTTCTCTAAGCCCTCTGGTTTTATTGCTGAGTAAATTAAGGGTTTTACTCCCTTAGCAAGAGATATAGCCATATATCGCACCAAAGCTTTGCTTGTCATGAGAAATGGAGCAATTTGATATTGATTATAAGGGAATTTTAAACTGAGAGAAATGGTCCCCAAAAGAGAGAACTTGATGTTCTATCTTTAATATGGGTAAGGATGAGCTTGTACATTTCACTTTGTCATTGTTTGGTGAAACGGTGTTTTTATGCGTTTTATTTTTCAGTTTATTGTCATTTAATTTTTGTGCATAAAGTTTGCTTGCTGGTTTATCTCTCTCTGATGATTCTACAGGTTGTGTAGCTTATACAACTTTGAAAATGGTACTATTTGTCTTTTATTCTTGCATGTACTAATGTGTGCTTGGTATTAAAAACTAAAGCAGTGAGCATAGACTAACTGACTAACTGAGAAATACCAGCATATGGTGTTTGAAGTGCTTATATAAAATGTTAATTTATTTTATGAGCATAATATATAGAAAGATATTTAGAATTATTTTTGCAGCTTCACCCACTGACTATTTTACACATGCTTATGAGTAAAAACTCATTTAGCTTACTATCAGAGTAAGCAGACAGATTCTGGTCTGCTAGCCACATACATTTCTGAAGTTGAACTTCAGTTTTAATACCCCTTTCTACTGTACTTAAGTAGAATTTTATAGGTATCCGTACTTGAGTACTTATTTTTCTGACAACTTTTTACTTTTTCTCCCCGTTCTCTACACAAATATATATACTTGTACTATGCTCCTTACATTTGCAAAGCTCGTTACTTTAACACATTTGAGGGAAGTTTTCGTTTCCCAGCTCTTTCAAACATCAAACCAATCTCAGCAAAAATGAGCAGAACAATGGTCTGTGTCATATACAAAGGGATGAAAGATCATTTACACGTGTTATAGCTATACTCAGAGTGGACCGGAACTCTTGAACAGCATTTTAGGTGCAAAATGTTCATAAGCTGTGGTCTTGGTACTTTAGCATCAAGCTAGCACTACAGAAGATGAGCCAGCATAAAGGGAATGACACTTTTGGGGGGGGGGAGTTGTTGTTTTTTTAAATTGCCTTTTTAATTACACTATTTGGGTTTATATCAGCTCAACAAATGTCAGCAACCACCCAAACTGTGCGTCTGTCACACACCGTGTTGCTTGCTAAAGCTCCAGCTGCTGTATTTTCCAGGGAGAGAACAGAATGAGAGCTACCTTCACTCAGTGATGGACAAAGATAAGAAAGATAGGGCAGGAAAAAAAGACAAACGCTTATATTTAAAGGTATGGATTGCTTAGGACTGGGTATTTGACACACTGGAAATTTAAAGCTTTCATGTAATGTGCTAATTTTTTTTGTAATTTACGTTTGATTTTTTCGTTAATTTTGGGAAACATGCTGCAAAACAAACTGAGGTACTCAGCAGTTTAGTGCAGGATAAAAATGTTAGTTTGCTGTACTCTGGTAGATTTGCAGTAACTGTGTGCTGTAATGTTCATGGTCAGCTAGGTTACATAAAGTCTAGCAGAAACTAGTCATTTTTCTGTTTAGATGTGGAGCTAAAGTAAAAACAACAACAACAAAAAAAAAACAGCGTAATCCCACGTATTAATATCTTTAAGTATTATTTTAATACTATGTTAATATAGCACAAGATTAGCACAAGATTAATATAGCACAGAAACAGCTGGTAGAATTTCTTAACCCAAGCATCTGTGTTTCTACTTCAATTATTTTTTTATATAGCCACTCTTCTTTAAAAGACAGCTTATTGATTATAAAGACAATGTATTTTTTCTGGTCCAATTAATTAGTCAGATGGTCCCAAGGATCTATGTTATGGTTTTTGTATACTATCTAGTATTCGTATAACTGACAAATCACCGAAGCAATAATGAATGAAATGTAATAAATATAATAAAACAAGCTAGGAAGTACCTCAGGCTTAAAAGACATTCTGTGCATTGAGCAGGTACACTGCTGCATACAGCTAATCTTTAACAAAGTATCCTGATTGTGTATCTGATCAGAGAGGACTGCAGTGCCTTCCTATCTCTGTACACAGAGGTGTTAGAGGGCAACGCTGTGCATGAGGAGATATGGGACGAGGCAACAACAGGAGAATAATGAGCCACCAAGCCTTAACGCCTGAGTTTTGTAAACCCTAATGATTCTGGCTCCAATTCAAAGGAGAAAGACCCACTTGAAGCCAACTTTCATTTCCCAGTATAGAATGGTGTGAATCTCATCTCCTAAAAGAATTACAGGTATCACACACTCTGCTGATCTCCTCACACACCTTCTCTGTCAATCAAATACGGGACCAAAAAGTACCTGAATTATATCTAACAGGGGAGGTAATGCATCTTACAGGTTTTAAGTGTAATATAATTTGTTAATAATCTCTCAATCAGATAAAATCTAGTTTGCCACCTTCATTTCACATGTTGTCTCAAATGGCTTATTACACACAGCTTCATGTAATTGGAGAAAGTACGATTCTGCACAGCTCTATTCATCACCTACTGTCACATATGGTAATGCCATGAAAGTGGATGTTTCTTAAATTCACCTTCTGATATGTTCACATCTTTGTGCTCAGTAGCTGTCTCACTTATGTAACTGTTCTGTTGTGAACAGCTTTGCCATGACGTTCTCATTTTGGGTTTGGTGCAACACATTTGACATGTAGGTGTATTTCTCAGTGTCACTGACTTCTCTGGGTTCTGATGAGCACAGGCAGCAGAGCGAAAACACTGTTTTCTTTCTTCTGATGGTTTCCCTTCATTGTTGATCTTGAATCTTACTGCAGACAGGCCACAGTAAAAGGTTTACTTCTCTCAATCACATCTCTCAGTCTGAGTAAAAGAGCCAGAACACTTTGTGTAAAAGCTAGCGTATATCATACAGCGGCAGCCTTTTTCGT
This sequence comes from Neolamprologus multifasciatus, assembly GCF_963576455.1. Taxonomy (NCBI): domain Eukaryota; kingdom Metazoa; phylum Chordata; class Actinopteri; order Cichliformes; family Cichlidae; genus Neolamprologus; species Neolamprologus multifasciatus. Next base: position 30,724,587 of record NC_140439.1, on the reverse strand, counting down.
ATCAGCAAATCAGAAAAAGTGACTCACGGAAGGTTTCTTCTGTCACAATAACCACAACAGAAAAGAAACAAGGAACGTGTTTTGAGAGAAGTAATTGTTACTTCATCTTTAGCCCTCACCATCGCTGCCAAAATTTATCTCACAGCTGCACAAGCAGTATTGTGGACTAGGGTGTAGACATAAATTGCATTTTTATGTTGTTCTATTGAAAGGGGTGGGTAGGGACTAAAATGCCATTTCAGAAAATCTTACTCTGCAACATTTACTGCTTACTTGGGATTTCTTTCCAGTCCCCTCTTAATATTACTCCCACATGACACCCTCCATGCAAGATGCTACTGCAAGTTCATTATCATCAATAAGTCAAGTTTATTCTATCTTTCATCATCATATCGTGCATTCCAACCACAGCACCTTTTTTTGCAATGTAAACCAATTTATTTCTCTCTTCTATTGCAGATAATATTAAACAATGCCCTAAGAGTAGAGGCTGTCTGAATGGGAATGATTTATTACAAAGAAAGAAGTCTGTGCGTCGGTTTGCAGAGCTCTGCAGTGTAAAATAACCTCATTTATATTCTATATTGCTCAGGCTGCCTCACTTAATATTCCTGTCAGCACTCTTATGCCATTCCTTCTGTTGGCTTTGCCTGCAATAAAGCCGCTGCCTTTGAAAAGTGTACAAACAATATTAAACACATTTCATCAGATTAGTGCAATGCAGAAAGGGTACTTTTAATGCAAAACAACAGGGTCAAGTGAGCCACAGTACTCACTGTTTGATGACAGATTTAAATCATTGTGCAGCAGGCACTGGGATCATTTAAAACAGATGTGTGACAGAATGTTGCCTGCCATTGGGCAGCATGTATGTACTATTCACAGATGATCTCAAAGCATATTAGGAGCAAACAACTAATCACAGTTAAATAAGGTGAAGACACTCATTTTGCTTATTATTCTGCAACTTGCTCACTGTGCAATTAGAAGACATCAGACTGTTAAATTGCCACATTACAATGGATCTCAAGCCTATTATAAGTCAACTGTATTGTTCTTGATGTTGAGAGTAGTCTTTTAATGGAGGGTTAAGACGTTAATGGCAAAGTTATTTCTTTATTTTTTTTAATAGAAACATAACTGAAATTTATTACAAGTAATTACTCCATTATCAAATGTTGTTTAAACATTTCTTTTAAAAAACATCATAGCTAATGCATATGTTAATAAAAATAAACTTTACTGATTTATTTATAGCCAGCAAGATAGTAGGAAAAAAACATTACCTCCTATTAAACATTAAGAAGAGGTTTAAAAGTCAATAAGGAAGTTGACATTCTGACTTCAGTGGGAGCACTATTCCACAGGTTGAACTCAAACGGCAGAACCCCACTGACCTTTCTTTACTAGTCGAAACGTTGTAATGACCTGCAGCATCCCATTCACTGATCTCAGGAAGCACCCAGGCACATAGAGTACTAACAAGTCCTTGATATAATTTGGAGCAAGACCATTTAATGCTTTAAATGTCATTACCAAGAGTTTAAAATCAATATTAAATTTAACAGGCAAACAGTGTAAATTTGCTCATACAGGAGTAATTTTTACTTGGTGCCAGTTTGATTTAAAGAGCAACAAATAATCAAGGTGGGAAATAAAAATAAAAAGATACATGACTTTGTGCAAGTCGTCTGCAGATAAGAACAATATAATTTTGGAATTTTTTTGTCCGAGCTGCTAGAAGCATGACTGGAAAACATTTTTTTACTACATATATTTATTTATTTATTTATTTATTTATTTATTTATTTATTTATTTTTACCAATAACTAAAATATTTGATTTATTGGCATTGAACCTTGGAAAGTTTTGAGACAACCATTATTTGATATCCCTTTGAGAAGTGAACATATAACTGTGTGTACAATATTATGGCTATGAATAATCTGGTTTAGAGGAAACATGTATACTGAATACAGAAGGAGGCCACTGACAGAGCCTTGAGCAACACCACAATGAAAATGGGCAACAGAGAAGGTCAAAGGCTGTGAGCTCTAAGACTGAGCACTCACTTCTAAAATTAAACCACAGATAATCTTCAAACCTGAAGTTTTTCTGTTCAAAAGCATGACTGAAAAATAATGTTAAACATATTGTTACTACTTATAAAAGACATTAACTGAATTGAAATTACTTCTTGTAAAAACCTTAGATAAGCCTGAAATAGGCTTTCTAAGGAGGCGATGAATGACGATGTGTTTAAAACAAGTTAGAAATATACCAACTGTTTAAAATTAAAATAATTAAATGAAATTATATTTACTAGAGATTTTGAGCTGAGAGGCAAATGTGTGAAAGAGTTGATAAAAGTTTCCCAATAAATTCTGCTGGAAATTTCTTAGGCTAGTCAGATTTAGGGGTGAGTTCTGTACACAGAAGACCACTGGGCCTAATTTTCTAATATTTGTATGGAAATGTCCGTACACTGTGACAATTACCATCAGATTTATGAAATGTGTATACTGGCCTATTTGTTTCTCACCACTTTGTGTACGCTTGTATATCAGAATCATTCAGAACCAACAGCCTTGTGTAGTCTCCATACAATTTGCATACTATCTGCATACGACCCCATCTCCCTTTCTGTATATAAGGATACATGTTTTCTTCTTGGTAAAGTAGAGAAAGAGAGAAGCCTGCACCTCTAAGGCAAGAAATAAAGAGAAAGTCTGACTGTAGAAAATTCAATAATAGTGTCTGAGATCCAAGAAGGAAGCACTCAGCAGGAATGAAGACTGTTTATGTAAATAAATAAATAATTAAATTTAGGCACTAAAGCTAAAATAATGGGAGTGCTGAATATCATTTCTCAGAAGAAAGAAAAAAGTTTGGAATCAATGATAATATGAAAAAGACTAACAAACCTTAGAAAGAAAACTGTTCGATGACAAAAACCATGTGATCAGGCAGCTCCAGGTGAGAAATTCTCTAGCATCCATGGGATCGTGCCAGGAAGTTATGCTGTAAGTGATGCCATTCAGCAATAATAGATGTCATTTTTAACTACAGTAGCAGTAGTACTCATTTTTGAGACTTCTTTTTAAATTCTGCTTTGTGATCAAAAAAAAATGCATCTACTACCTCTAAACAAACCAGATGACAGAATTAGGTTAAGGATGTGACCTTTGGAATGACCGGTTACATTAACTGACACCACCAATTTTCCACCTGCATTAAAACAAGTATTTTACGCATTATCAATAAAGGTTATCTGGATGCTTTGGGGGTTTTTTAAGTTGGAACTGGCTTACAAATCAACTATTTACCCATTAATAAACATTATTAGTTACTATGTTATTGTAAACATTAAACAGCTATGAATTATGAGTTTAAGTTAATTAACATTAACTTAAACTATTCCTGATTTTATTGGTTATTTGGTAACACATATGTCTTACACAGCTCTATCTAGCCGCAAAGCTCATGTCTAATTTGCCAAAAATGTAAACACCTGTGTAGGTCTGCAGGTGCTTTCACTATTGGTGTGTAGTATGTGTATATACAGTTAAAAAAGATCACAAGGTGTAAAGCCAAGCAGAAAGTATTGAATGGGCTCATCTCAGCCAGATAACCTCTGGTTATCAGTCAGTCAGGAGGTAATGCTGACTGTTAACCTAACACAGGATCTTCCATCTAGTTACAGTATCTCACAGTGCTATAGATCTTCCCATGGGAACAGATTGTTTTTAAAAAAAAGACTAATACCCCTTTGATGAGTTACTTCGCTTCTCTGCAATGTGTCATGTATGTTGACAAAACTGAACCAAAACTGAAACCCTATACTCAGTGTTGGGGAGTAACGGAATACATGTACTGCCGTTACGTATTTAAAATACAAAATATGAGTAACTGTATTCCGTTACAGTTACCGTTTAAAAAGGTGGTATTTAGAATACAGTTACTTTGTTGAAATAAATGGATTACACGGCGGTACTTCCCTGTTTCATATTGTGGCGGGTCAGGACTGTTTAGGTTTTGTTTGACAGCTACGTTCTGTTGTTCCAGGCGGCAGCGTTACGGTTGCCATGGTTACAGGGTGACGCTCTCTCTCTGCTTGTTTCCTGGGTGAGAGAGGCCTTTTTGTTGTTGTTGTGCTAAGCTAATAGGCAGAATGCTACCGGTATAGTTCTAAAGAATGTAGCATCATAGGCAGTGTAGTCCGTGCTGCAGGGAGAATGGACTGCCATACCCGTTATGTGTCTGTGAGCGAGGGAGGGAGAAAAAGGAAAAGTACAAGCTTTCATCGAGCAAAAACGGGAGCTGGAAGCATGTAAATATAATAATAACCACTGCAGCCAAGAAGAGAGCCTGACGAGCCCAGTTGTAAGTAAGCTATTAAGACTCGACTGTACACCGTGTTCATGTTATCCTCCAAAAACAATAAGTTCCGTTGGAGCAGCCTTTCAACTCCTCTCTCTGTCTCTCGCTAGCAAAGTTGACCCAGACAACAAAGTAAAGCTATTTTTCGGCTACGAGCCCGACATAGAACCCACTGTATTAGCCAGAGGTCCCTTTACTACGGTTGGGAGCCACGGACCTTCAGTAACAGTAATAAATCACAGCAATAGTACATTCACGTAGTTGTAAACAGCATGATAATATATTAAGTAATCCAAAGTATTCAGAATACGTTACTCTCATTGAGTAACGTAACGGAATACGTTACAGAATACATTTTGGGGCATGTATTCTGTAATCTGTAATGGAATACATTTTAAAAGTAACCTTCCCAACACTGCCTATACTATGAAGCCATGTTTCATCTTATCCTGATAACTTATTAAGCTTGGGTTTTCAGTAAGGTTGATCAACTTATGCTGCTAACTGAACCTGCTCCAAAACAGCTAACGTTGAGGATTAGGATCATGATCCGCAGATATGAAATCATTGCCTACTAACTGATCAATTCTCTGGAAAATAGTATCACCATCCCTGGAAGATCCCTTGGTTCTTAGGGCCTTAAGTTTTCTGTTTTTGCACCAGCATGAAATATACAACTTTATTCTGTAATTCTTTTGTTAGTTTGTTTGCTTTCTATTGACTGTATAGAAAACATATTTATACAAAAATGTTCTATATTTTAAGCATTAATATATATGATCTTGGTTTTGTATTTTAATTGATTTGTGAAATAATATTTCTGTCAATTTTGTGTCCAATTCACATATAGCATAGTGAAAACTTGTTGCTTCAATTATGTTTTTATATTTATTCTTTACCTTATAAAGAATAGACTGTTAAACACCAGCAAGGCTGCAGCTGAAAGAACAAAAATTGAAACCATTTTTTAAACATAATTGTGATGAAATGCGCTATTATAATCCATCAGAGTATCACGTCTGAATGACAAAGCTCTGACATTGATAAACCCGTTAAACTCACAACTGCATATTTGCCAGCTTTCCTCCAGCCTTTAAGTATGCTAGACTTTATTAATAGCTCTTCTCCAATCTTACTGACCAAAGCATTTAAAGTCCACAACTTCATATAGTGCTTTTAATGTTAAACTGTGACTGTTTATTACACAACATCATATGTAGCTTTCAGTGTTCATCAGACAGACTGCAATTTGATTACATGTTTTGACTGTCTCATTCTTTAAATATAATGTTTAACACAACTAGTGTAAACTGAAAATTGCATACAAAGATTATCTAGAAAATCACCAGAAAATCCAGTTGAAAAAGTGACAGTAATAAACAATGCTTCTTATTTTGTATAAAAAGGATCTTGTGTTGACCTGCTTGCCAGGTGATGTTTCCTGAGGTCTGACGGGCAGCTGTGCCACCAGCAGTACAATGCCACACCTTTAGGCAGCACAACGGACTTTTATTCATCTTCACATTTTACACAAGCCACTCAAGACAAGCAAAAAGAAGTGTTCAGCACTTAAAAATGGGTCGATCCTAAGTTCTTGCCCTCTTCAGAATGTGCTCGAGAAGGCCAAACCAAGCGCATGATTTTTGTTCAGGTCTTTTAGTAAAGATCTCTTATGAAAGAAAACAAAGGTGCAATACAGTAGCTGGTTTGCAGAGTATTGTGGAAAAACGGATAGAGAAAGGGAGCAGAGTGGTCTCACAGTTAGCATCATAATAAAGCCTTTTTAATTGACATAAATAAGGATATGAGGAGAAAACCAAGTGTCCCAGGGAAAGGTTTTGTGCTTGCTGGACCTGATGTAGTGAATGAGTTCTGTTAATAGGATGTGAACACATGGCTGATGAGTAGGGGCCCTCTGCTAATTGGCAGTGTTTGTCTGCTGGTGGTTGTGTTCCTTCAAGGACCCAGCAGCGTCCCATTGGTATTCAGGGTACTGCTTTGTGCTTCCAGAAGTGACGCCACACCATTAGGGAGAGGAATTGAGGACCTTATGATTTACTTAACAAGAGGAACTTTCTCTCTGCGGCAAGCAGAACTCAACTGCTCCACCATGTATCAAACACCCCTGGAGCACACCTTGTACAGAATATATAGCTCTGGAAGTATCTCCAGCTGAGTGCTACTAATGGATATAAATTATTGAGCTGTAGCAGAAAATTACATAATTTTGTAAAACTGCAGCAAAGGTTTTCATATTTTGTAAATCTGAAAGTTCTTGGTGCAGCCCAGTAACACAATTGGCCGATTAAATAAATTACTCATATTTTTTAATGCATTATTAACCACAGTCTAAGATGTTACACAGCCACTCACAGCTAGCTGTGACTGCAGCAACCCTGTCCTTATCTGTGGCACAAACTTGTAATTAAGGCATTTATCACACAGGAACCATTTAGAGACCCCTTGGCAACCACTGGTCACTAAGGAAAAATGTGGACATTGCTAGATGAAATTGGTTGCAACAGAAGTTACTGCACCAAAAGCCTCCTTGTGATTGTTTTGGTCACTAGCAAATTGCAGTTGTTAGCCATAGTTTGCATGGAAAACACAGACATATCTACAAACACTTGCTCTTTATTGTCCAAGCTGAACTGAAACTTGAAAAAGTTTGACACAAACCAAATATGGAGAATGTTTGCCTTCAATTTAAAAGTTACATTTGGTTATAGCTGTAAAACACAACTTTTACTTTGAAGGCAGACGTTTCTGATTTGCTTCTCACTTTTCACAGTTTCACCACTGCTTTGCAGGTAGTTTTAAATTGTTTACAGACAAGTTGGTGTCGCATGAAGGTGCAGCATAGTATACCTTTTTACAACCAATTTCACACTAATGACAGCCAGCAAGCTTGAGGAACCACTCATGAACGTCACGAAATAAACATCTTTTCCTCTTGACTAATGTTTGTCAGGTGGTCGCTGACAGGTTTCTTGGACTGTGAGATTGGGGCTTAAAAATGATAAAAAGACAGATAGCAGCATGCAAACATTCAGCACTGCAGTACTGTGATTAATAATTGATTGGTTGTGTGGAGATCGTGTCACCTGGTATATAACCACTTCAAATTCCGCAGACTCACATTGGCCTTGACTTGCAAGGAAAGTAAGCTGTTTGGTGCTAGCACTGCTAATGTTAGCTACACGCATTGTGCACGTTCAGTGTTATGCACAATGCAAAGTCCCCAGGAACATTCATTAAGGTCACTAGAAAGAATGCAGATGTTTACATAAGAACGTGACATTGTCTGAAATATTTGAGAGAGAAAATGGTCTTTTATGCAGTGGCGGTCCTAGCCTGTTTGGCGCCCCGGGTGACCCCCCCCCCCCACACACACACACACACACACACACAAAACATATTAAGGATTGTACCTTAACATAAAACTGTTGTCGAAATTCTCCAGAGAAACACACACAAACACACACACACACACTGACACACACATGAAGAGAGGGAGAGTATGCATTGTACGCAAATGGCTACCAAACAGCCATCATAATTCATCATACAATGAGAACAGGACAAATCAACAATTGACAATGACTAATTAATATTAAAATCTGTAACATAATGTATTGTTTGGAGTTTAATCTGTAACTGTTGCTATTTTTACAATTTCTTCTTGGAGCAACTGTAATCCACATTATTTCCTTAGGGATTAATAAAGTATTCTGATTCTGATTTTGATTGTTTCAGGATGACCTGCCATTATCCAATGACACACCTGCTTACCTGTATCTTTTGCTAGTTTGGCTTTGAACTTTTCTTGTCCATCTTCCATTGGTTTTAATTTTGGACTCCAGTATGAACACACATCCCCCAACTCAAGGATCACCACAACTTAACCTAATAGACCTACACCTTAGTTCACAGATTCACTTTGTCTAAGGTGTATTTCTGGGATTTCACACAACCCAGGATTCAAATCATGAATACATAATGGGCTTGGATTTATTTAGTGAATCCCCTGCCGCCCCGTCCTCTCCTCCCTGTGCCGCAAGCAGCAGGCACACCTCGCAAACGGAGGGCGCCCTTACTCCCAGGAAATGGGCGATAGAAAACCGATCGGTGCCTATGCCATTCCCAATATGCACTGGTTGATGTCGGGGCAGCATGAGTACGGGCGACACGGGCAACCGCTACTGCTTCTATGCAATGTGTTAGAAATTGAGCTTCACCTCAAATAGTCTTTCATCCCTTCAGTATGCTCCAGCGACATAAAAAATATATGGCAAAGAGCAATGGAGCCTCTTTTTAGCAATATGAGAAAAATAAAGGCATCACACTAAAACCAGTTAGAGCAACACCAGTATACAAATTATACAACTTAACGTCCTCATATCCATTACAAACTGACTTGTGTACTGACATTCTCTTCAATGATACATTACTGAATCCTGAGCTTCTGTTTCTCTTTATGATGTTAATTAGTCAGGCCTGGCTGCTTTTGCTTTGGAGGCTTTGAAAGCAATTTCCTGTTCATGTTCACAAATTAAGATGGGACTGCCCAAGAAATCACTAATTATATATGAGAAATCTACTTTGCAGTCAGTTAGACTTAAATCATTCTGTGTTGTCATAGGGTCTCTGTTATTAATTGTTGTAATAATTATTTGTGATGCCATATTGTAAATCACAGAGCCAAGTGATATAACAGCTTCTTCTGCATGTGTTGCTAATTATGCTCATCACTTTATTAAAACATGACTCACCTTAAAAATATCACATAGTGTAAACTATAAATAAAATAGTTAATAAGCATGTTAATATTCAAATTTAATCTCAGGGAAGGATAATATTCTATAACCTTTGACTTCTATTAAGTAAAATCTTGTCCTCCAGAAAAAACAAATGCCCGAAAAGTTATATTTTAACTTCACAGCAGCTTTTCTGCTGAACTCTTAAACATTTTGACCTTAAGAATGCTATTAATCTGTATATGTTAAAATTGAAGTTCAGTTTTAAGCCCGTTTCCATAAAGGTCAAGTCTTTTCTGAAAATTATGAGATAGGTAGTGGTTTGTAATGAAAAGATGGAAAACAGCATCTCTTTCCAATAAAGAGTAGTGTGCAAATGCTATGATTTATTAGGTTTTTTTCCTTATAGATATTTCTCAATGCCATATAAAATTGACTATCTAAAATTAGTGGTAATTGGTGTGCGTGTGTTTGTGTGTTGATTTTAAATACTTGCTACTGTATTTTTCACACTATAAGGCACACTTAAAATCCTTTAATTTTCTTAAATTCTGGTTGTGCTTACTGACCTCGAACCAATTTTATGCGGTACATGGTGCTCAAAAATCTGTCAAAAAATGTTTTAGTACAACTTTGGTAAGCTACGAAGCTGCACCGCTTGATGGATGGATGGACTACCTTAGTCAGGAGCCTCTTGGAGTAATCTGTGTCCAAAACTCTGTCCGCTTCAGGTCCTAAAGTCAAACAAACACTGCAGCATCACTGAGAGTTAAAAACTGTCTAAATTTTTTCATCTTTAATAAAATGGTCAGTGTTGCTGCTTTACCAGGTGTGACAATTAAGTTTAACATCCAGGTATCCATGACATCAGAATTAGAAGTTAGCAGTTAGCAGGAACTTAGCTCGCTAGTCTCCACCTTAACATGATATAGCATGTTCTGATTGAGGGGTATCTGAAAAAATTAAAACATACAGCTCTGCCATCACTTCCAACATAAATGAAGGCAGAAAACTAAACATCAGCGACTTTTGTAGGGTTACTGAAGTTGGACTAACTGGTATATAATGATGTGCTACGTGATCGCTAGCGACACAGTTATGTTAGCATAACATAAACACCATTAAGCTGGTGGATGAACGCTAACATTTTTCCGCTCAATAAAAGTTAACGCGAGGGTTTCCGATGGTTAGAGACAAATGCAATCGCATGGCCGGATGCTCTCCAAACTTCAGTCAGGAGAACAACTGATATAATCCATCCATGATACGAGGTTAGTCATTAATATACTGCAACAACATGGGAGCAGCTGTGAGGGAATTCATATTAATGAATCAATGGTACGGAAGTGGAGGAAGCAAGAAGAATGAGTTGAGCAAAGTTTGACTTAAATGACTGTTTTGTTTTTCTTAATGCGCCTTATAATGCAGTGCGCCTTATGGTCTGAAAAATACGGTAATACCAAACACTCACTAATATTTGCTGATTACAACATTGCGGAACTTGCTGTGCTTAGTGGAAAACCTCTAATTTAACTAAAACAGCCTACTCAGACTAACCTAATAAGTAATAAATGCATTCAGGGGCCACCTTATTTGTTGCAGCTGAACTAATGCAATTCAGTCCAGAGACAGTACAAAAGATTGATGTCCCTCCTATGATATCCCCCGCTGGTTGCACCCGGATGTCCCGAGGATGGACGTGAAACTGCATTGATACTGTGAAACTACATTGCCTAGCGACTTGTGAATGAGAGGTGAAGTGTCTTCAAGAAACAAGAAAAGAAGTCTGCTGCATTAAACATAATATTTACATGACTGATTTTAAGCAAATGAGAATGACAGGAACCTAAGGTAGGCTTAATTCAAGCATCATAATATAGTAATACTATCCAAATATGCTAAAACATTAGCCAATATTACATTATTATTATGAGGTTATTACAACTTAAACTCTGTGTAAAAATGTGAAAATTCAAATTCATAACTTCTGATTTCTGGCAGGCTATCATATTGTTACCAAGGAATTACACTACTATTACTAATTGATTTTGCCACATTATTACCCCCAATTTCTGGGCCCTCATTATCCTATTAGATTACTCAACGGTAACCACTGTTGTTACCATGTTATTACTTGGATACTAACTAGTTATTACTTTGGTAAATGAGTGGTGATAACTAAAATTGCCACATTATAACGTTCTTGTTTGTGCTTTGTTACCCTACTATTACCACTTTATTACCGAGCTGTAATTGAAAGTGCAAGTTCTTATTAAATATCGGGTTGACTGACTGACCAGTTTAATCTGGATTCAATTTACATTTTCAGCATTTAGCTTCTATATAGCTTTATAGAAAGGAAAAACTGTTTTCTTTACGATGAAGTATTTTCATCCCAGAGGTCATATAGTAACACAGCACACTCTCTGCTCAGTTTTTCACCTCTGCACCACTGGCTCATCATTCTGTCATGTAGTATGGGAGCTGTCAACAGTGACACCCTCTACTAGTTCAGTGTCAAGGATAGATGGTACAGCCTCTGCATTTAACCTGGAGTTTTACTCTCCAGCCATGTTAGGTTAATAGTATCAAGCTGACTGCTGGGTGGTAGAGGAATGTTTTATCTGTACAGCATATGTTGCTGAGATGGTGAAAAATGCTGACAAATTTTTCATGGAAATCACCATAATTTTTTGTGTTCGCGTTAAATAGTTTTAGACTATCTATACATTTTCTGTCATGTTCCATATTATAAGGTAGAAACTATTTTGTGCTCTCCTCTCTTTAAAACATTTTATTATGTTTTTCTTATTATTATTATCTTTCCCAAAAGAACCCAACACATAATATTCCACAAAGTTGATTTAGTTTTTAATAATAGAGAAATAATTATTTATAAAACTAAATAAAAATAAGGTATATGGGGTAGCCTGACAAAAACAAACAAAAGAGGGAGAAGACCAACCATGCAGTGGATCATGCTTCTTAGTAATTAAGTATACTCATGAAAGTAAAACTGAAAAACAGGACTTTTGGTAACTCCCAACATAACTAACATAACTGTAACAAGCTACTGATGAGAAATGCTGGTGCTTAGGGAGGAGAGAGAGCTGCTCCATCTCCTCTGGCTTTATATGAGTGCAGGTGAGCATCCACAACTAATCAGCACTGTGGATGAACCAGAGCCCGAGAGATAGCGGGTTAATAGTGATCATAAAGAGAAACAATAATTGGAGACTAAATGTGCCAGTGCATTGAGGTACATGTAACCGTACCCGAGGGAATTAGGCGAAGAGACTCTTTTAACAACAGATGTGTGTATTGTGTTGAGAAAAACACAAATGACCATGACATCATTGTAGCGTAGATTGCTATTAGCATTGGGATAAGGACCACATGGATTTGAATGGCTATCACTGGCATGTGAATCATGCAAACTTGAATTTTGCAAGGGACAGCAACTGCAGACACGTTATTGCATAAACAGACAGCAATGAAATTTGAGAGTACAAGTGATGGTGATGTTTAACCTGATTTCTGACAGCACTGGTTTGAGTATGTAACAGTTTTTTTATGTAGTAAATAATGTGTAATGTTTCAGTGGGCGGAGGGAAATCTGCTTAGTCTTCGTCTTTCTCTTAGGAAGAGGCAATGTAGAATTCAGGCGCTACTTTCTGGCATAATTGAGCATTTTGAAAAGGACTATGGGATTGTAATTGCTTCACTACTGTTCATAAAGTACCTTTTGATTAAATTTTTCCCAATACTTTTACGAGGTGGATCCTAAACATCAAAGACTATTGATGTTTAGTTCTAAGGCTGTTTAACAATTACGGTATTTTAATGCTACAGCTGGGTTCTTTTTCTTTTTCTTTCTTTGGGTAATGAAAACAGATCTGGAGATGCGGAAAAACCATTATGGAACAGATTAACAGGTTTTTCAAAGCATTTAAAAGCATTTTGTCCTTAAAACATGAAGTCTCATTAAACTAAGGAAAATAAGACATGGCAAAAATGAAGCAATCTCTCATTTAATTGTAGGGCCAAATATCATTAAATATTTTTTGTTTTTTGCCTCGAGACCTCGGAAAACATAACATTTTAATTCAAAGCATCTCGAACATTTGCAGTAAACATGTGATAAAGATTTTTTTTTAATCACGTGTGGGTTTTTTTTACTAAAAATCAAGAAAATGAAGCTTCATACTAGCAATATACAGAGGAATTCACTCATTTGTCTTTTGTTGTGAAGAAAAACATTCCTGTTAAGAAGAGAAGAAACAACATATATTATTGTTTATTCATGTGTACACACGCCTACACACATTTGAAAAGAGATCAGTTGAATACTGTCTATATCCTTTTAAGCAGACATGTTTGGCTTCTTACACGAGGCAAAACCAAAGTAAATAAATGGAGAGTTGTTTGCTTTAAAGTCTCTTAGAAACTCTTGTGCAGTATAATGCAGTATAATGTCTCCAGCATATATTGATGCATAGTTGTGATCACAGTTTAAATCTCTTTTACCCACAGGGAGCGGTTGTATGAAAACTCATCAGCAATAATCTGGTAGATGTGACAGATAGTCAGCAGAGGTTGTGTGCTCATCACTGCTATTGTGTGATCACACATTTGCTTTTTTTTTTATCAAGCTTGGGTTATTTTTCTGCTCTCCCCCTTTCCCTTGTTTTTTCAACAGGTATTTTAATGCAAAATCCAACTGAGATCAATCAGTCCAGATAAACCAGGACTATACAGACAAAAGTCTCAATGGAGCAAAGGAGATCTTATATTTAAAACATTATTATACATAATGCACATGGTTCATACATTTTTAAGCATTCACTCCATACATGGCTGTGGTGTTGGGTAGTGATGTGTTCCCCATACAAAACTCCTAGGTGCTGCCTTTAGAGTTGGCACGTCTCACATATTATGTCAAAATAAAAAGCAATGATACACAAAAGGCAAAAAAAGGAGAGAAGAAGGAATAATTTGATATCTCTGGAGTGCTACTGGAGACATGGTCCTTGTTGTCTTTGTTTTGCATTGCCATTTCCAGTATGACTGAGTTCAGAGTTCTCTGGATACAGAGAATAAAATGAGAGAGAAGACTCACATATCCTGAAGGTAGATGTTGATTTCAAAGGAAAACATGAGAATAATATATTTGAGGTGAAAAATAAAACCAAACATTTTCCTTCCTGGATGGGAGGCTGTCTGAAAACAAGTCAAATTGGTATAAACTCTAAGAAATTGAGGCCAACAGAAAACATAAGGCATTGAGGGATAGTGCACTAATTGAACAGATAATGGCGTTAAACTGCAGAAAAATGCATACTGGCGGGTGGCTGTGGCTTTGGAGTTGGAGTAGGTAATCCACCAATTGGAAGGTCTGTTGTTCGGTCCCTAGCTCCTCCAGTCCATATGTTATAGTGTCCCTGGGCAAGATGCTGAACCCTTAATTGTTTCTGATGCATCCATCATAGTGTATGTGTGACAGAAAGTGTTAAAATGAATAAAATAGTGATATAGGAATGTTGTGTGAATAGACAAGTGTAATTTGTAGTAAAAAGTGGTTTGAGTGCTCAGCTGGACAAAAAAATGTGCAATATAAGGACCAGTCCACCTACTATTTACCAAACACCGAGGAGTCAAATAAGCCATCTGAGTAGAGAATCAGCCACCAGAATATAATATGCCAGTTCAATGACACACTTTTGGAGCAATCATTTGCATTTTACCTTCATAAAACATAAAGTCTTGAAAGCAAAGACAGGAAATTCCATTGAATGAGTTCCCTAGTTTGACTGAATAGGAATTACAGCCCAGCTTGTTCTGTTTTGTGGGTATAAATCTTCAGTGCTGGAAAATGTTTTACATCTATAAAACTGCTTGGTTGAAAGCACTCTGTGATGGAATTCAGCCGTAATCTGAAATCTTTTAAAAGATGATTGATGGTTGTTGAACACATTTTGTGATCATATGTGTCCATTTGAATACGTGCACTGAGTATCTTTTGTCTCCGTTTTTCTTCAGGTCATCTCTAATTGTATGTTATCCAATGCATGGTTTTTGGTGCTTTTGCACCTAACTTGTTTGCTTTACACTTTCAGACCTTTCAGTTTGTTTTGAAGAGAAATCAGGGCTGTAAAAAATTCTTAGATGACAATCTGAAAACTCCATCCTTGCCCAAAAAAAGAGGTCTCAGTCCAGATCAAACAATAGTTTAGATGGTTTGCAGTGTGAAAATATTTTCTTAAATAATTCTGACTTTTAAGATAAAAGAGAAATGAGTTGCAGTAGCACATGGAGAGGGTACGGGATGAAGGTGTCAAACAGGGTAATACAAAGTCAATTACACTCAGAAAATTGCAGACAGCTCCAAATATAGAGTAAAAACACATGAAATAAATCTGATTGAAATACATTTAAGATTTTTTTTTTTTTCATATCTGCAAAAATGAAAATACCATCATCAACAAACTAATCAATTATAGGAAAATACAGACTACATAGACTATGTTGATATGTTTATTATTTCTTTTCTTTGTCAGTATGTTATTAAGTGAAATAGACAAGTACAAAGAGAAAGGCAATGATTGTGTATTATGTTGCCTCACAGACAGCATTTTATTGATCAAAGATGTCCATTATGCATGACTCAGTAAACCCCAATCAAAAATGAATCAAACAAATACTTTTAGGACACTCCTAGTTTTAAGAGGACACAAGAAAGGAAAGGTATTGATATCATATGTAATTCTTTATTGTCTTCCCATAATTTTAAATTTGAAAGTAGACAACTCAGATATACAGTGGGATCGTTTTTTGTTTTTGTTCTTTAGATCTGTTGACTGTGGAGGATATTTGAGTACAGTGAACTCATTGTCCTGTTCAAGTGTTTGTATTGTTAGGTCGCTGTCATGTTCACTGTGAGGTGATTTAAGCTTTGTGGTTTGTTATTCTGCTGGAAGTATATAAGATAGGCATGCTGTGGTCAAGCGAGTATGGGCTTGTTGGCTTGGTGTTAAAACATTAAGGGGTGCAAAGTTTAACCAGAAAATATCACCTACAGCATTACACAACCATCAAAAGCCTGACCCATTTATACAAGGCAGGATCGATCCGTGCATTCGTGTCAGATTCTGACCCTACTATCAGAATGTCTTAGCAGAAATGAAGACTTAGAAGTCAGACCAGGCACTGTTTTTCCAACCTTCTATTGTCAGATTTTGGCAAATCTGTGCAAATTGTAGCCTCAGTTTCCTATTCTATTCTTTTGAGTGGTCTTCTGCTGCTGTAGCCCATCTGCTTCAAGGTATGTTCAGAGATGCTCTGCATACCATGTTTGTAACAAATGGTTATTTGAGTTACCTCCTGTCAGCTTGAAGCAATCTGGCCATTCTTTTCTGCCCTTTGGCATCAACAGAGCATTTTTGCCCAGAGAACAGTGTGTGGATCAGCAGCTTCCAAAATACTCAGACCAGTTCCTCTGGCACCTGCAAACCATGGCATGTTCAAAGTCACGTAAATCACCTTTCTTCCCCATGTTGAAACTCGGGTTGAACTTCAGCAGGTTGTCTGTATGCCTACAAGCATTGAGTTGATGCCATGAAATTGGCGTAGAATTTCTTTCTTTTTTTTTCGAGCTAAATAGTGAAGTGGCTGGTGAGTGTGTATGGACAGTGTGAAAAATAATAGTGCAAAATGATAGAGCAGATGTGAAATGTGCAATAGTGTGATACCAGCTGAAGTCATTTTTCTTTTACTGACTAGAGTGTGTAGAGTTTAGTTCAGTCCAGTGCCCAGAGTAATTCTTGCGGGTATTTCAACAACAACTTCAACACAACAGATATATGTTAAATATGAAACTCATTCATGCAACAGTTAATGGTCGAAATCATTTCTGGATTTCACAGTCACCAATGTATGTATACCCATGACATCACAGAAGGCAAACAAGAGAATACTGTGGAACTGAAAGAGAGGCTTTTCAGATTTTTCTTACTCTGCAATGATAGAGGTATCCATAGTAATTAAGTAAGTCAAATAAAACCATTGATAGTACAGTAATGAAATAAGCCATGTTATGACTGAAGCCTCAGAGTCTTGGAGAAGCTATTGTAATTGAGGAGCAGTTGTGTTATCCCAAGCTCCATTAAAATTTCATCAACCTTGCACATTTCCATGAATGGCATTATTGAAATTATGCTAAATCACATCAGCTTGCCTGCTTGGCAATGCAACGTTCCCCATTACAATGACCGAGGCAAGATTTCCAAAGTCTAGAAAGGGTCTGCATTTGATTTAACAGCATGCTTCATATTCTAAACAGATGCTGAAAAGCTACTGAGTATTGGCCCTTGGCCTCTGAATATTTGGATAACAAAAGTAATAACATTGAAACCTACTCATTTTATTTATTTAAACAAATGTAGAACATGTTTTGAAATAAAGTATGAACTAAACCGACTCGGGAGGCAGTTAGACCTCATTTTTAAAATTCTGTAGATGTATTCTCTTTATTGTATAGCTATTTTGTGGATCATACTGTTTTTCATATTGCTATTATTCAAAAATATTCACATATTTAATCTCTGCATTTACTAAATAATGTTGGGGGAAAACATTGTCCCATATATAAGAAATTGATTTGCATACAAAATAACACCATGTTATTCAAAATGCAGTGCAATTCATGCTGCACAAAACACATACAGAAAAGCCCATCGCAGCTTGACACTGTGTTGTTATTGCATGTAACTTGGTTTGTGGTGAAATATTCATCCGGTGGAGAGAGTGCCTACTCTGCTGCCTCTAATAAGTCACCTGCTAACACACTGAGTGTTACCTGTCTTAACCTAGGCCATGAGAACATTATTATGATTATAGCAGTGATTTCATGATACCTTCCTGTTAATAATACATGATAAATAGCTGGATGAATGGAACAAAGCAGTGTGTAATATTAGGTGACCCCATGTTATTAGCACTGAGAGGAACCATTAGTGGGTTGCCTTAACCTGCCTTAATGAGGTCTCCCTGCTCTGGGAGTGAATGGGACGATTGGTGCATACAATAAAGAAAGTTGAGGCTGGAAAGCCCACACAGCAGCGTCTGTTGAGGGAATGCTTCATTTGAAATGTTATTTTAAGGATGAGGAATTTGGTCCATAGATAGGTTCACTTTATAGATTTTTTTATTTTTTTTTAAATACTGCTGAGTTTAAAAAATAACCCTTGCCAACTTAATCTTATTATTTTTTTAATCTTTTGTTGAATACACTACACTTTGATCTTCCATCAGTCTATCAAACATCCATGTCAGACATACTTAATTTTAATATCTGTTCCACAAATATAAATCCATTCGTGTTTACACTGTACACTGAGCCATTCCGTCTATAATGGGATTAAATAGGAAAACCAAATACTGTGTATTATTGAAGTAGTAGTATTAATAAAAATTATGTAATAGACAGGTTCTGGTAAACTGCATAAACATAACATGGAGATAATGCAAAGTATAAAACTGTCATGCATATGAGTAAAACGTTGGGCTCTGTTTGAGGGACAAAATAATTTGCTTCACCACCAAGCTCCAAATGTGCCACCTACAAATGTTTTCCCCTAAAAATGAGAAACTATTAACTTAATGTTATGTTCCATTTGCAGAAGCAAAGGTACACGTGGGCAAAAAATTGTCTTCAGGGATACAAAAGTCAGGGTGTGATATCTGTGTGTAAGAACATGAAAAAGCTGGAAAATCTGCATCCAGAAAGACAAATCAATGATAATAATAAATAAATGTGGGTATTTTACAAATGGCCAAAAATGTGTGGTGAAATATTAGATGTAATATTTAGGCATAAATAATTGAGTTACCTTGTTAAATTAACACTGTCCATAACAATTACAGACAGGTAGGACTGACAATACTTATTCTTTTACTATCAGTTGTGGCTGCTACCTGCTACTTAAAAATGGCTAATGTAGGTAACTGTGAACAGTTAAACAGCTAACGTTAACGTTGCCTGTGGGATTAATGTTCATGATAACTGTTTCATACTTCAGTGTAGTTGAAATGGAAATTTACTAACCTCTACTTAATGAAGACTGGGGTGCCAGTCTTTAATATGCTTCACCAAGTTTGTTGCATCACTGTTTGTGTGTTTAGTTGTTAGCAAGGTGGAGGGGCTGTGTGCCAGTCTGCAGTGGTGCTGGTGCAAATGACTAAAATGCAAATGAGTCTAATCTGAGTTTAGTAGGAAGTAATATCACTTAGTATATACAGTATACTGGCTATGGTACCTACTGAAAAAATAAAAAGCTGGATTTTCAAAGTTGTGGTGAAGAAAGGAACCATAAGTTGTGGTTATAGGTTATAACATATCCAGTTATGGTGGCATCCCTACATTTTACTAATAAATTTTGTTATAAACAAGTAAATTAAAAGGGGAATGGAATACACTGAAAAGCACATCCATTTAAATTGATATCTTGCCCCCCAAGCATCCAGAATTCCTGTTTTTACACTGGCAGGAGC
Source organism: Neolamprologus multifasciatus (assembly GCF_963576455.1). Taxonomy (NCBI): domain Eukaryota; kingdom Metazoa; phylum Chordata; class Actinopteri; order Cichliformes; family Cichlidae; genus Neolamprologus; species Neolamprologus multifasciatus. The sequence goes on along the minus strand of NC_140439.1, from coordinate 30,704,902 downwards.
ACCCAGTCTGGCATGTAGTGGAACAAAATATCTCTTTTGCATCACTCAGCGCTACAGCTCTATCAGCGTGTTGCCAGTTTCTAAAGTCTATTCTAGCAAAATAATTAATGTCCTTGTCAATCACACATTAAAGGCGAGCCCAGTCTCGATAGAGTAGAAGTCAATATTTAGAAACTTTTCCATGTGTGACCCAGAAATTGCATGCTATGAAGTAAACAACAAAGGAAGGTAAAGAAACATTTCATGGGTGCAGTTTAAGCTCAATTGTGCTGTATGTGCTGGCTAAATGATGTAATGCTTTAAATATACAAAGCCATAAAGCTAATTACACGAGTCAGTTAATTAAGTAGGGTAGTTGCTTGTCCTCTCTAAATGAAGGGAAGGTATGTGGGAGGACTTTTAGCACAGAAGATGGGAGGAAGGGGGCTTAAAGATGTGCTATCAACAATTTACAAAGTACTAGACCAGTCAACTGGACATGACAGATGGCTGCCAGACTATACAGGGAGATGTCTCGTGGATTTGTGTAATATTTGTGAATATCAATACATGAGTGGACTAAAGATATGTGAGCTGTTGTGTGACAGATTGTGAAGTTGCAACCACAGGGTTTGCTGTGCTGTACGCCCACATACTGCTGTACATTGTTAATAGAGAATAATGTTGTCATGTAGAGCCACATCTTTATCCAGTTTTCCAGTTTGCAAAATAATCAGCAGTTTATGTCATATTTATGCCTTCTTATGTCATTTCAAAAGATAACCATTACTGCGTGAAAATGGAAATTGACCGCTGTCTCACTTGACAAAATAAATTTTTAAAAAAAAGTCCAAATAAGAAGACATGGATGTGACAAGTTTGCAAGGTGACATGCTGAAGTATTATTATTGTTATTGTTTGAGGTATTATTTTCTGGCAGCGACTTGCATTTCTTCCTGTGGGTGTCAGGTGATTGACAGTAAGCGCAGCATAAAATAACGTGCCTGCTGAGATGAAAATACAAAATGCAGCCACAAACAAAGGCAACAAAACAGACGCATTGCCAAAAAACAGACCGTTAACCTAATTAAGGTATTATATTTACCAAGACAAAATGATATGGGTTTCACAATTTGCAACTACAAGATGAATAAATGAATAAAAATGCATGTAATTCAAAAAAAGAAAGGGGTGCTCTTCAGAGACACTGCTCAGACTAATTTTATGGTTATCAAAAATCACCTTGAATGTAATACTTTTGTAATATTTGGCTTGTTTGATTACTGATGGGGCAGTTTATATTAATGACCTGTGTGTGGACAAGATGGACATGGAGACACATAGGGGGTCATCTAAATCAGAAAAAGAAGCGGCAGGAACATTACTTGTCAGTCATGTGACAGACCCTCATTACACTCACACATCACCAAACCAAGTGTTTATTACACTGGGAATCGGGGAGAAATCAATCTAAAATGACAGCTGTTCAGTCCAATCCTGCAGAGAGTGAAGTTGACGTGTACATAGTGTGCACCTTAGTGACTGGTCTACCTGAAATTACTGTGTTCAGCTATCCAGGGTGAGATGCTATCTTAAGATGTTATCTGGTTACATTATAGCTTCTGCTGGCAGCAGTTTTACAAGAGCGAAAAAGAAAGATCAAAGAAAGCAAGGTTTAAAACGAGTGAGCAGAGTTGTGCAGAGAGAGAAAAATTAGTAGAAAAGAGACACAAAAAAAATCCCAGTCTAGTTCAATAAAGCTATCAAAGCAATAACAGGAAATAAAGCACTTCATCCTCCAAATACCGTAATATCTTTTAAAAAAGAAATATTCCAGTTACCCACAGATATTCTTGAGAGAAAATGGAAAGAGTTGTTCCTTTTCTTCATTCAGAATGCTGCATTTTCAATATATACTGTTCCCAGAAGGATAAAGAAATGAACAACTGCACAAAGCAACACTTCTTAGTATGATGTGCTGTTCTGGGTCTATGGGGAACCCAGAGCATAGCACAGCTGTTAAGTACTTTTAGCAGTGCTATTGTTCAGTGAAACAAAAAAGCCCATTCAGCTTGGCTGGTTTCCAGAGCACTCCTATAGTGACCAAATGTTTATCATTGTTTTGACACTGCATAGGACAGGACAGCATGGGGTATGCTTATGGATAGCCGTGTTGAATCTGTGTAGTAGTATGCGTGTAGGGAGGAAGGTTGCACAGTTCATTATCCTACAGTAACAAATGAATGCTATGTTGTACCTAGCTTGGCTCTTTGATAACTCTTTGTAACATGCATCCTTGTTTTTTTTCTTTCTTCTATTTAATTGGGATAAATCAGAATCTCCAGCTCAGTGAAGAAGATCACGTAGAAAATTTAGAACATTCAAAATCTAACGTATTTCAGTATTTAAGGGAAAAGGAAAACATGTGTTTTTATTAGTCGTTTTTCCTATAAGCGATCTTTGTTCTGCCTCTAATAATCACTGTTTTCTTCCGCCCTTGAAGATTCCAGAATTGAGTCAGTCTTTGTTGTAACAGTATAGGACAGAAATGAAAGGTGTTGCATTATCTGTTCTGACTGCAGTCCGATAGCTGCTGCTGCAGTGATTGTGCTTCCCCTTTCTCCTTACCCATTTAATCTCTTCATTCTGGCAGTGTGCACAGCCAGGACAGTTCTGCTTTATTCTAATTGCATACTTTCGATTAAAAAAGCTTGTTTTCCTTGATTACTTTGATGTTGAAATGGGAGCAGGGGAGCAATTCACATTCATTCGGCAGTATGTTTTTCCCCCCCGCTCTTTTGTGCTAACAGCAGAATTCCTATTTATATATTGGCAGTGGAACTAAATTACTGCAAACATCTCTGTGGGCCAGCCAGGCATAACAGATTGGCAGGCTCCTGTATTATATCAGTGCCCCCTACTGGCTGCTGGAGGAAATGCACTATTGTTCATTCCGAGCACGTATGGCATCAGGGGCTGGTAGAAACAGTGGAATAGGCTCCTCATTTTTTTTTTCCTTGCTGGGCTGCTGGATATTTGCTAAATAAATCCCTCATGACTAGGGTTCATCAGCCAGTGCACTGCTATGTGCACATACCATGGATTAATCCACTTTAGCTCTACATTTTACACATTTAGCTTACACTATTTTCTAGGAAAACTTAACTTGCCTCTAGCAGGCGTCATCTAAAAATCAGAAACCTTAAGTTCCCTCTGGCTTCTCAAAAAATGAACTTTATAATTGCATGGAATTTGTGTATACTTTCCCCATGACCATGCAAAGATAAAAAACTGGACTAAAAAAGTCAGATAGAGAAGAAAGATATGAGGTTGGATATGAATCAAAGGGGAAGGACTGACATCCTTAAAGAGATGAGTATTCAAAAGAAAGTCCCCAGAGCAATATATGCATAGAAATGGTATTAAGATAGAGGGTTAATGATTTCTTATCTATGTTAATGCTAAATGCTGCATTCTACATTGTTTACATGACTATAGCAAAGCACAGGACTCAGCTGTCCATAGAACAAAAGCTTGATCAGCTATATATCATTCATACTCTTCACTGATGTTAACCCACTAGAGTAAAGGGGCAGGTTTGCAACTAAAGGCGTGGGTTGACTTCCCCACTGGGATGGAAGCTTTTCTCCCTAGAGTCCCATCACACACTGTGACAACACTGGCAAACATCAAGGGGCTTTTGCTCGTTTTATATTTATATCCTCTGTCTTTTCTTCTCACACAACAGTGAAAAAGCAAGTTGCACAAGGATGCGCAAAAATGGAACAAACACTGCCTTATTGGTCCATTAGCACTTAGCTACAGGTCAATTAGGAGTGTTGAACCACAGGTATCTCAGCAGGTAAAAAAGATACAAAGTCAAAGCAAGGTATTTGAGAAAAAGGATCTTCCTGCGACGAATTTGTCCAAAGACAAATAAATACTGACAGAGACAAAAGTCATGAAGGAGAAAGCTCTGCACACAGCGAGCTGTAATTACTGGAGACATAAACAGGGTCAAGTGCAGCCAACATAACATTGTGGCAAATGGGTTATGCCACATAATGAAATATGGATCTTGTATTGACTATGAATTAGAGTGTTTTATTAGAAGCAGTGCCATTTTAAGACTTGACACTAATGAATACATAGAAATGCCATGAAAGCCTTTTAAAGAAATTGCAATATCAGTAAAAGTATAAGATAATTAAGCTTTTTTTTCTTTTTTGAGAAAAGCTAATGCCAACCAGTGAAATTTCAGAAAAAGTCCACAGTAGCCTGAGAACTGAATAATGTTTTCTAGTTGTGCCCACCTGTCACATTCATAACACAAATATGCATCTTATGCCCTGAAAAAGTGCAATTATTGCTGCATTTTTTTCTTGTAGCAAATCAATGCTGCTCAGTTTCAGTTTTAATATAATGGTTCTGTTGACGGGCACCTTCCTTGTGCCATCGTGTCAAAGCTTATGCCAGCTGCACCTTGGGATGAGGTTGTTTGTCTTCATTAGCATCAAGTGATTCGTCAGTGTTTTCATTAACAAGGTCCCCTCCTGTATTTGTCAACTGCAGTGAAAGGCCAGAGACACAACAGAATCTGGGTCACGCTTTAATCGTTTTCATGCTATCTCCACCACTCTCCGAGGTGTTTGTCTTCCATTAGCCGAGGAGAGACTTTCCCACACTGGGGGTTTCTCGAGCAGCTGGTACAGCCCTACCCTGCCAGGCTTGAGAATGGAGGAGAACGAAGCTGTGGCTTCTGTTCTAAGCATTCCTCATCATGCAGGTGCATTCCCACCTGCATGATGGCTTTTCTGCTTGATGGCAGCAATGAGATCCAGATGAGGTGAGGTACAATTTACTCAGCCTGGAGATAGCCAGGTGTCTTGTACAAACACACCCTCGGAGTAAGTAATAGTTGCATAAGCGGCATTCAGTAACAACACAACAGTGTTACAGATTTGAGATTCTATTTTGTGAATAACACTGAAGCGGCACTTCCCAATGACCAAAATTGGGATGTTGAAACTTAAAGCCTGCATTGCAAATACACTGAGAATACAGGCTCAGTGATGCTTTAAACCTGAATGTTAAGCTTTTGAAGTAATGCATTCTGATTTTCAATGAGAGAGGACACAAATATATTTATTCAAAAATGTCTGTAGGGGAAATACTTGGCTGTAATATACCTACAAAAATAACATTGCCTTATGTTAAATTTGTCTTTTTTGTGGAACCTCATCTCTGTTCCTAACTCTTAATAAAAATGACTGTAGATACTGGGTTCAGTGTACATTGCAGTGATTAGCAGCTGTGATTTAAGTTCTTTCTTAATTAACCTTGTTCTTTAATTCCCTCCCCCACTAATTTCCAGGAGAGACAATGGAAACTGTACTGACTTTTTGTGGGACTGAGCCTATTCTGACAAGGTTATAGAGATGGTGTATCTCACTGTGAGCAAATTAACCAAGTTAGTCTGTAGTAAGTAATGAAGATAATATGAAATCGTTAATCTCACTGACTTTGAGTGCATTTTTGGTTATAGATTTTTAGGTAGATGTCTTCTTTTATCTATTGCCTTCACCAGCTATGTTAGCCTCTGCCACATTTTCAGTAAATATTAAAGCTGTACTTACCTGGTACTGAAATAGGTCTGTTGAAAAAATGAGTTTGTTAAATTGCCATGAATTGATTTCTGCACTCATTGTCAGCAGAGTGAAAATAACGAGAAAAAAACTCTAGTTATGCCAATTTGGGTATAGGTCCTCATTATTCCAAGAAGATCATATACTCTAAACTCGATGGACTAAACTCTAAACTAGCTACTTTGACTATCTAATCACTTCTATTGCTAACACAAAGCCATCTTTAAAGTTGAAAACCAGCCCAAAGAGCACTTCACAGAGAAATACTGTCTTAACTGCTGCAGGTTGAAATTGAGGCTAAGCCTGACTGCCCATCACTGCTTTTCTTACCTATTCAGCTTTGACTGCTTGACTTGGGTTGGCATGTTCTCCTTAAACTTGGAGTCTGGAGGTCTTTGCTATTAGCTTTGTGTTAACATGTTATCTTTTTAGATGCTTTACTATCATGGCCGTGCTCTTTCATGCAATAAAAATGAAAATAATGTCTTTATCTGCAATTTTCTGCTTCCTCCACAGCTGAAGTCAACTGATGTAGCAAGTGTGCTGGAAAATTGTTTTTTTGATTTTTGTTCTATCCTAAAGAAGAACTTGTATAACACTTTGATTAGTATCTATAGTGTGAATACAGATTTTTGTACACTACTGCATTACAGAAAAAGGTCATGTAAATACAGTCAGTGAGGAACAGACTGTGAGGTCTCTAGCAAATCCTTCAGCTTGTGCCTATTGATGTAGACCATTGAGGATGTTCAGGCAGATTTATGACAATTATCTTGTATGTTTTTCTACAATTTGCTAGAATTTAATTGAATCAGTTCTCTCATCTATTAGTGAAATGTTACAACACCAGTGGCACAATCAATCTACAAAATAGTTGGAGAGTTTTTTTTTCATTAAATTATTCTCAAAGAAGCCCATCATTTTTTTATATCTTTAGACCTCAACTTACAGAAACCAGCTTAACCTTAAACTTATTGATAACTGCCATGTTTTAATTATTTTATGAACCAAGGAATTTGCCACCTGAAATGACTTTATCTGCCTATAGCCTGTTTTGTCGGCATTATTTTAAGGAGCTATTTATATATTGGAATTTGCAACACCTGGCTGTTGCTTTCCTACTGATTATTGAGAACAAGCCCAAATCTTTTGGGGTTCCCCAACTTCTAAATCCTGTTCTCTAACTTTCCCATTTTGAAACTATAAACAAAACAGATTTTACTAACCTGGCTGAATATTGACAAGAACTTCCTTCAATTTAACCATCTTTATTTGCTTAGATTTCAAAAGGAATATGAATGGTTATTGTAATTATTTTGATCAGTATTGAAATCACAATTATTAGTCAGAATTATTCATTGAGTTTAGTGACATGTAAATATAATGGCACTTTCACATTCATGTTCTCCTACTCTGCTAATGTACAAATCTAAATAAAACTGGTATTCTTAAAACCTTATTATTCTAAATTCTTAGTAAAAAAAAAAAAAAAGAAGACCAAAAAAACATAAAATTACATCAACAAGGCACTCCTCTCCTGTCACTTTTATATTGTCTTTCATGCCTGTTAATTAAAGTATATTTACAGAGAAATAAGGTGTTTATTTAATGGAAACGAGTGCCTCACCTAGAGGCAAAATACAGTACAAAGTCTTTCACTCTATTCATTAGAGTTTCATGCATATGAATAACACTTGTACCTAAGTACTTCACAGCTGTGATATCCCTCTAAATGGGGGGCTAGCATATATTTTATCCAGTATGTTGACCATTTCCCTGAAGCCTTCATTACCCACTGCATTTATTTATCTTTGACCAAATGGAATGTGATTTCAGTGCATTTTTTTGAGCTGGACGGATCCATTATCAAGCTGCACAGGCTCACTTTTATGGACGTCTGAGTTGATGTTGGATGATTTACATTAGCAACCTCTCTATTGTTTTTCCTTGTCTTCATGCATTAATCATACTCTAGTTTGTGGTGTGTTTTCTGCCAGTTGAATAAGTTAGCATAGATACAACTCTGAAGCATTTTCTGCATATGATTTGTCCCTGGTTAACATTTGCCCTGAATCCAAAGTATTTCCAAACAATAAATGATGGTCTGCTTCGGGTGACAAGCTCTTGACCTTCTGTTGTGCCAGACATTTGAATTTTGTTGTGAATCTCTCTCTTAATGTAGTGTTATCAAGGCTATATGGGAAAAGTTCAATCTGCGTGGTAAAGCAAACAGTTCTGCACATGCAGGCATGTGGATAGGCAGTGACTTTAGGAAGCACTGCTTTTTGCTTTTGGTTTGTAGTGTGTTGGCACATATTGTCAGTATGGCTAAATCATGTTCATTTAATTTTGGGAAGACAAAATTTTGAGATATATATATATATATATATATATATATATATCAGGCAGCTGATAAATGCAGAATGCAGGACAAATAGTAAGGGAGTGGCAAGCTAAATTCTAAGAACATGGACTAGCTGTCAGCTCATAAGAGGAGCTCTGTGCTCAATGATTATGGGCTGAATAGCTGGAGGCAGGGCATCAGAATCAGGTCAGTCTGTTTACTGATCAGCTCTGAGCCTCCAGAGAGCTATCGGCTAACAGTGCTGTGCAGCAGTGTAAGGAGTGTTTTCACAACCAGTGTAGGTACCCACCGCCAAGGGCCAAACTTGGCAGAATTTATACATGCAATGGAAAAAATATCTCAGAAAACTTGATATTCATCCATACTTCAATACATGAATCTTTATGTCCTTCCAATAAACTTCTCAGTTAACCAAAAAAAATGTAAAAAAAAAAAAAAAAAAAAAAAAAAGACAGTCAGATTTTATTTGTTTTGTTTTTGGGGGTTTTTTTGTTAATTTGAAATGGAAAATGTTAAACAATGTCAATTTTTTGAAATAGTTTGGTTTGGCAATGATGTAAATGAATAAACATTTGTAACAATTATTATTCAGCATCTGTTATTGGCACAAGGTAAAAATGGGAGAATCATTAAATGACCTTTGTGGCTGCAGCGTCTCATAGCCGAGACATTTCCTGGGTGAGGATTTGGGGCAAAATAGTGTGTTGTTTATTTGCAGTGTATGTATCGGAAAATGTTTAATAAAACACATTTTTCATACATAGTTTTGGGAGATATTGAAGAGAGTGAAGTTAAGACAAGTCATTGCTTGGCTGTTTTTTGTTCAGACAAGATTCTCAGTGTGTGATTTTCACTGGCTTTTCCCATCATGCATCACAGTTACTTTATCCAGCAAATTATTAGTGCCCTATTCAGTTTAAATGTGACACACCAATGTGTGTAGAGAGAGAAAGAAAGAACTGTATTATATCCAGCATCGGTAGCAATAGCATCACCTGGTCAAACCTGTTGTTTTTCCAATAGGGTTGTCTACAGACTGTACAGTAGACAACCATCACGTTGTCTACTGTACAGTCTGCATAACAACAGAGACCATGGGCCAAGTTTAACATATGGAAAGCATAAGGGCAGGATAATTATTTAGTGTATGATGCAAACTTTAGAGAATTTTAGCTGGGATAATACAGACAGCTTACAAGAGTGGAAACAAGAAAGCCTCTTTTGATTAATTCTTTGTTCTACTTGTTTACAAGATGCAACATTAACAATGCAGTACTTTTTTTCTTTACTAAAATGGATATTGTGTGGGATTTCTTTTGCAAAGTTGCTTTGTAAACATAAGAAGACTGCTATATTCAAGCATCTGCCATGCTGCATCAAGGATATGAGGCTGTGAGAGCAATAAGCGCTAATTCATAATATTAGCAGCTGTGACTTCTTTTTCAGACAAACACATTTTCTGTATGTTGATGTATATATGGGATTAATTCATGATATAGTAACCTTCCTGGTAAAATGTTTGCATCAACTAATCTCTTAAAAGTATGAGTGTGTGTGTGTTCCCTGCAAGAAGGTGCTGATTATTCCTATTAGATTCGTGTTGTGTTTCAGGCAGAGTAACAGCAGTGTCATCTGCCAATGTTATTTCATGCTCGGTTGGGTGTGAATCAATTTCATTCCAGGGAGCAATTACTGAAGATTGCAGATTTTTTTCCATCCTTCCAATCATAACATTTGAATCAAATCATTGTGTGCTGCTCAACATACAGTGCCAGACTCAAAACACATCAACTGCTCAGTGCCGTGAACATGCTACGTCTATGACAGGCCGTTTCAGTTTCCCTCAGTTTTAAGCCACAGCAAAATAATCCCCCATGTTTTCTGACCTCTTTTCTCTGAGTCAATAAATACCACTCCTGACCCTGGTGAACTCTGACTCAGAGCGTTTACATTGTTGGGCCACCATAGTCAAACAATATGCTGGATGGATGGGAGATAAAGCCTCACACATTCTCCCATTACTCACATAAAGAATGCTGGCCCCTCTGCAATGGACAGAAAGCCTGGATTCCAGGGGCCTAGTTGAGCCAACACTGACAGTTATTTCTGGCCTCAGAGCTGGAATGAGGCAGACTGAAAGAAGGGCAGTCTGCACAAGGAGCCATGCTTCAACAGTTAAAAAGGCTGATCAGTTTGAGGTTGTGCAGCTCTCACTAACGTGGAAGCTGTCATTCAAGTCCAGCTACCTCTAACTGGAGGACAGGTTCCATCCATGGATCGCTGAACAACACAGACAGGCCCTTTTCAATTAGAACTGGCTGCAATGTATCCGCCCCATCTTTCACAGGCTTTTAGTTAGACATAGACGACTATACTGGGAAGGCTTCAAATAAAGATCATTATAATTAAACTGACAAAGCTTCCAGGACACAGAAGTATTAAATTAGTTCTTAAATTTATTCTGAAATAATATGTCCACTTGGTTGCTGATTGATAGAAATTAAAGTGGTACTTTTTAAAGTGTACTACAGTAGATAATATACTTTCACTTTTTCTAAATTTTCTTCTTTTTCTAATCTACTTTTTAAACAGATTTATAAGATAAAATACTATATTCGTAACTGAGAGTTCTTCAAGATTAATGTGCACGTTTTTTTAATTACTGCATGTAATACCTAAATTATGGAAAAGTGTGGAAAAGTAATAACTTACCGGGTTATCTTTAGCAGCAGCAACTACAATCAAATACTCAAGTATAACTTGGGGTTTTCATCTCTAACCTCACTGTGGCGAAAATTGGGCACTCTCATCTTTGCAGAAATACTTACTTGCAGCCATGTTTGAGGCTATGTGGGCATGAACTGCACTTCTCAGCATTACAGTGGGGTTTGGGTCTGGACTTTGACTAAGCTGCTATACATTCTTTAGTGGTTGACTTAATTTTATGGTTGGGATCATTTTTCTTGCTGTTCTTATTTTGGTTTATCACAAATAAAGATGAACTGACAATCACTTTTACTTTTATGTCGTAGAAACAAACTGTTCTACCTCAGTTATAGGAGGCAACTAGTGGTGATGCCATGACTACAGACCATAGAAGGTGCGACATGCAAAATGGTGGGAACACAGAGCAAGCAGGTCTCAAAGTTTGCTTAACCCCAAGATATGTGATTGAAGACTACCAATCTGATAACAATGAAAGGGTAGTAAATATGTTGGACAGCTGGAGTTTCCCAGCTTTCTGGATTCCTGTTATAGTCCAAGTTCCTTGTCACTTTCTACATCAGCAAAATATCCCTATTTTAAGTTCAGTGTACATTTATTTATCAAAAACACACACTACATGCAGTTTTTATGTGGGCATGAACTACACTCTAGATTACATATATTTATGTACATATGACATAAATACATAAATATAGTAGTAAGATTATAGTAGGATTACATCTGGCACTGTATTTGTTGAGAGATGATGAGATAAGCTGAAAACTGTCATTAACCTTGACGATATCAAAGCTTTTCTTGTTAAGAAACATTTCCTTATGATCCTTATGATAGGTCTGGTGTTTACTGAAGTAATGTTATCAGCAGTTCTACAACCAATATAAAAGTGCAGACTGATAAAGTTATTGTAATCAACCATGCAGTGTCTAGATATGCCTAGTTTTAACAGCTATCCAAATGTTTTGTTCTCTGTAAATGCCCTAAGAAAACAATGATAGGCCCCCCGGTGCATGCAGTGTTAAGACAGTATTTCTCCCTATAGGCCACACATCCCTGCAGAGGTGGCCAGTAGACTAAAGGTCACCAGCTAATGAGCCTGGCTACAGTAAAGACACAGTAACAGCTTGAACTTTTGCAGAACCTTCAAAAAATGAATTCAAACTTTGTGAACAGGAACATCCATATTATTCAGCCACAATGAATGAAGTGACCTTTTTTCCTAGGGTGCAGTTCTGGAAATTTCATTTAGTTTGTTTATATATTTGCAGGCAGCTTAGTGAAATTATTACAGTTTCATTGGAACAGCAATACTTGCATGAAGCGTTTTTCTAACAAGTCCATACTGAGGTATGACATTATATGTCAGCCATAAGGAAACGACTATTCTAAAAAATCTGATTTGGAATCTGTGGAGTACGAATTGCTTTGTAACTCATTCCAGGATATTGTATTTCAGTCGCCTACTTTTTCTTTTCTTCTGGTATTTTTGTTGATTTCGGAATAATGTGCTACTGGTGGGACATTTTAGTCAACTTTACGCCTGTGAAAATGCTCATTGTAAGCGATGGTGTGATTAAACAAAGCTGGTAGTAATCATGTCTGGTTCAGCCGCAACCCGTTATCAGTGCAGTTTGTCAGGTGTTTTTTTGTACTTAGTAACTAAGGGGGTGTACACTTTTTCCCACAGCCGCAGTTTATCCATACATAATTCAAAACGTTTGTTTTCTCTGGTTGCCTTTGTTTTAGATTGTAGATGATCTGGCACGCTACGTAAGGTCGCACATTTTGTTTAATTCCTAATGAACACATGCTTATATTGTTGCCATTGGATGTTTTGTATTAGCGTGCAGTCAGATAGGGTTAAATTTTACAGGCGACATTGTTATAGATAAAATGTCTGCCATGAAATGTTTTTTGAAATTGAGCGAGGAGCCAATAATTGCATCTCCCCCTTCCAGAAAGATTATCTGTTTTAGCATCATGTCTTTCCTTTGTCACAGAGGAACACCTGGGAGAGAGTGTGAGCACAGCATACACAGATTTCCGCCTTTCATGCCTTGTGAACTACTCATCCCTTTCCTGTCCATATCACACAGATAGCCGACTGCTTTCGACAAGGCTGCAATCATCGAGCCCTGATTTTTCACTCAGATCTCCACAATATCAAATTGACAAAAGGAGAAGAAGCTATTTCTGAAAGAGGCACAAGAGCATAAAAAGCCCCACAAATAGAAGAAGAATCGATAGAGATTCTCTTTTTGCAACATTGGGGATGTGCGATGTGGTGTATTGTATGGTACATCAACCTTCCACCCACACTTTGCAGATCTAAACAGACACTTCGCTTGTTGTTCGTTGTGTTGCCACAGCAATATTTCTATTTATCCTGTGAGACAGCTATACAAATAGATGAAGTGCAACAACATGACATTTTCTGTACTTCAATTACTTTGCAGGGCTGGGCCACGTGGGTTAAAAGCCAACAAACCATAACTTTCCCTGACATTTCCTCCCCCCACAGTGACCGTTGATGGATTCTCCCTGACAAAGCATTCATTATCGCAGAGAACAGAGAGTGCACTAAAATCTCTTCTCTTTTCTTCTCCCCTCCATCCTCTGCCTCTCTGTCCAAATCGAGATGAACTCAGCTGCAGAAGGAGAATGGGCTCCACACGCACACACCGTCTGAAGGAAAAAGCGTTGAATCGCTGCAGGATATTCACTGGCAATCAAAAAGTATATCCTTATTGCAAGGCAGCCATTATGGTGCAGTGGGCAGAGGGGCATATCAAATGGAAACAACTGTTCTGTGCCAGCTCAGATTTGATCCTGCTACAATGAAAGAGCCTTCTATGGAAATGAGCTACGATGGGATGCCATTGAAGATTAGCTCCCTTTTATCATTTATCTCAGAGTTCAGTGCACTGAAGCTCAGTGGTCCAAGATGCATCAAGTCACCATACGTGACAGGCAGTGCTCCAACCCCACCGCCCTACCCCCCATAAGCCCTCTGGAAGGGTGTAGCTAAGATGTACTATTCAGACAGCTCAATCGGTGAAACCGTTGCGCATACATATGCAGAGGTCGAATTTGAAGTCTGGCTCAAAAATAAACCTGTGCTCCTTGTTTTACTTTCTTTTTTTTTTAATGTGATCGCATAGTAGTCAAACATGCGTAAGGGAGCAATTTACATGCCAGAGTTAATGTCTTAATCACATCTCTTTTGGATGGATGCAAACATACACAAACACACACACACACACAAATACGCACACATTTTATTCACCTACAGGCAGGGGACTGATTGTCTGATAGCATTAGCATTCCTGTCCAAGTCTGGTAGAAGCAACACAGGAATCAGGCTCACTTCAAGAGGTGCACATCGCAGACAGAAACACATCCATTCACTGTGGACAGGGTAATAAATAAAAGAGTAACCCTGTGGCAGTAACAAGCCTATAAAATATAGCTATGTTTTACAAGTGAATCAGACGGATGGGCAAGAAAGATGGTTGTCTCGCGATAGTCAGGTATTTTATAAGGCTGAGAGTAGTGTGTGACTGTGCAATACTGCACTCTGCTGCAGATTGACTCTGCTTCATCATGATATGAAAATCTCACTGTCACAGCTTGAGTTATCATGTTTACACTGCAGAGATGACACGCTTCTCGGGTGATGTGCTTTTTTCGTAAGATATGAGCTGGATTAGAAATGCATCCAAACGTCTTGACACAAAAACTCTCTTTTAGAGTTTAAATACACACCTGTTTAAAAGCTTCAAAGCACTTTAATTATAAACTTTAATCTGAGAACAAAACTGATTAATAGATCAATGATGTAGTACATTAATTTATGGCTATAAAGTACTAAAGAATATTTTGTATATATCAATTTCCCAATCCTTATGATTTGATTTGAGTTGGAAAATTCATCAATTCTTAATAGGGCAAAGTTTTGTTGTCATATAAAGAATTGCTTGAATGGCAGTAGTGGTCAAAATATGGCACTTCTGGCATCTAAGATGTATTGATCTCGTGTTTTGCAGTTTGGACAGATTGACCCAATGATCTCGTTCTGAGTAGATTATAAAAAAGTGAAATAACACATAACATGTTGTAATCTGATTGTATGGCAAAATCATTTTTCTTTCATTCATATAGAATTTGCAAGGTAGGGCTGTTTTTTTTCTCTTCTAGACACAATTTCTGGTTTTTTATGTCAAAAACAGCTTGCAGTGATGGCACTCAGCATGTGCCGGAGGTTCTAGTCATGCAGGATGACCTGAAACTGGAAAAATCAACCTTTTAAAATACTAATACGAAAGTAAAAAAGTCTATTTATTCCTGAAAAAGTATTGGAATTATTCATTTTGATATTATGTTGTAAATCTTTTTGTCCTTTTAAATATTACAGTATGGATACTTTACATGCTTTCCAGTGTTCTTATTACCACACTAGACATTGCAACCAGAACACAACTATATCACAAGTGGACAAAAGATAGAGAAATTGCTCTCAGGCTCCAGTCTGGCTGTCATGCCACATTCACGCCTGGTAGACACACCACTGCTCGGTAACTGACTCTATGTCAGCTCCAACATATGCACATCAAATTGTGGATCAAAACGCTGGTGGACATAGCATCTGTTTCACAAGAACTAAAAGCCAACCAATCAAAGCAAGCTAACTCTGCTGCCTCAATTACTGGGATCTCCTGAGCAGCCAAAACACTGGCCTCATCATGTGAGCGTTAGCCCCACTCCTGTCCGCCGAGACTGCAATCAGCAGCACACAACACAAATATAAACACATTAGCTTTAATTAGATTGTGGCCAGCACTTTGACTCCATCAAATCTAATACATGTTATGCTGGATGTAATCCAGCTGGTTGCTATGGTATTGTTGCTGTTGCAGAGGATGGGGGCTGGGCCAATGCGTGCTGCTGTGGAAACAGATCTTTTTGACTGGAGATTTAGATGGGAGAATGTAAGTCTGGTTAATATGAATGCGTGTGTAGCTCATTCTCAAAAAATGTATACTGTTTTTCTGTAGGTTTGCATACCAGAGGGGAGTTTGTGCAAGTTTGTTAAAAGTGGTTTGGGCATAGCTGTTTGTGTAAATCCATATCGCACACACACGGGTCTGTACAACCATAAACCATCTAACATATGCTTTGTAGAAGTTCACTTTGGATGGAAAACGAATTGGGGCAAAAGGCAGGTCTGTTCATGATCCAAGAGGATAATGTGGAGCACGTTTGTGTTGGCCGCACAGATGACCCTGGGGCCTCGAGAAGGCTGGCGATCTGTTTGCGTCCTGACTGTTATTGTCTTGTCTGTTTACCGGCTGCTGGAATGCAAGATGCTATACAGCTATGCATTCCAGCATTTGGAAGAAGTGCAGTCATACACATTGAAATGTATGCACAGTTGTAAACACATGGCATTTGACTGGTGGACTTGTGGTCGTTTGTATACAGAGTCGAAGCTTTGATGCAAAACAGCTCAGGTCTGCAGTTCATCAGATTGAAAAGCAGTGGTTACAAACAGAGTACACATAAGCACACATACTAAAATTATAACCAAACACAAGTGTAGATAGAAACATAACTTTGCAAACATCAATACACAAATATGCACGCACATTTGTACAGGGTGAATTATATGTGTAGACTCAGTGATATACTGATTGCTTTTTTAATGCCATTAAAAATTCAAAACTCAAAGATAATTAGGAACATCACATGAGGCATAGAAAACCATCACATTTTCATCATTCAGATGCTTAAGTGAATGAAGTGGTTTGTCCTTAAATAATGTTTTATCATAAGGGTTCATTAGATAGGATTGCCTCAGTCTATTTTCAAATGTGTCCATTGTCATAAATACGTCATGGGTATTGTCATTACACCAACACACCATCATCAGTAAGAACTCATTGTTGCCCTGCCTATATTCTACATTTCCCAGTTTTACCTTTACCACATGACACTGGTCAGAGTCTGACAGCTCCAGAGACATCACCGCTGCCATAGACCAGAGTCTCTTCAGCCCCCCCAGACAAGTCCTGCAGATATTTCAGTCCTTTCTCTTTAAATTTATTAAGACACCTAGGGGGCTGGCCCATCCACAGCCTTGCTTCTTATCCATTATGACCTCAAGGAAACCCCTCAGGTTCAGCTGTCGCTCCTACTGTCTGTATTACAATGGCATCCCTATTGCCATATTGTCATTTTGTTTACATGGTGATCTATAAATCAGAACATCTAAATAATCCTAACATGTACTTTCCATGACAAAGAGAGGTAAAAAAAAAAAAAAAAAAAAAAAAGCAGGAAGACTTGAGGAGTATTATTCCAATGTTAAAGGAAGCATCTTATGTTTCTTAAAAAATAACATTTTGCCTAGTATAAGTGTTATGTTTCACACAGCAGCTATTATATCTGAGCAGGAAGAAGATGCCATTGTTGATGCTATTCAAAATACTAAACTCTTATGCAGTCCTTTGATAGTTAAAGACATTGGGAAAAAAGTAAATAAAAAATGTATGGAATTTGAAAAAATAGTAATTTCTTTGCCTTAATTACTTTGAATAAAATAAACAGAGGAATTGAATAAATGAATAAACATATATAGCTCCTGAAAGTTATGGGAATCTGCTTCCTTCATAAAGAACTGTTATGTTTCTGTCAAAATCACCCAAGAAAAATGTTTATTATAATATTAGATTTATTAAACAGCAGGAATGTCATTCAGACATTGTGTTTTTTTCAGCTTCAGATCATCAAACTGTGACCTAATCTGCCCCTTATACTTTGACAGGATGCGTATTTTCACAACAGCACTTGTATTCCTGAAAGCTATTAATAATTCCTTGAATAAGTCTGTGTTATGGCCACATAAAGTTGCTTGTTTTTGATTGGCTGGGATGACCACTGATACTGTAAACCCAAATATTTCAAATACAGTTAAGTGCATCTAATGATGTGTAACGGGTTGGTTACATAACAAGGCTTATATAACCAGCTTGTCATACACTATACTGATCAACCCTGTTGGTCAGTCAAATTAAAGGTAAACTGTTTCCCCACTCAGAGTGCTGGACACACTTGGAGAATATAAAGTGCCATGTTTATAAATTGCATTAGAGATTACATTAGGTGGTGGGGATGGACAGCAGTTACATAAATTACACAACTCTTCCAGCAAAACCTGGCATCCAGAGTTCTGTTTGGTTTGTTTATTCAGCAGACGCATTTTGTTGAGAACATGCAAAAACTGTGAAAATAAACAAGCTGGAGCTCAAGTCACTGTGGATTATTTCCATTCATTTAAACCAGACCTTGATCGTTCCCCACCCCTTACAAGGAGTTTTACTTACAAAATGTAATAATTAGAGGGCAACAACACAATTCATGACATATTTGCCTTACAGTTAATAGTTTCTGTAACACAAAGACAGTTATTTTTATATTAAGATAAGTTCATTGCAGCCTCTCCACAAGATGCAATGTGAAACTTGAAGGTTAATAGTTTTGATTACCTGTTAAGACAAACAATATAAGTTGTTTATAGGCTATTTACAATATGGTGCAAAAGTCTTGAGGCACCTTATTTCTTAATAGTTTGCTTCCAAGGAGCCAAATGTTCTATATACTTTTCAAAATGGTCTCAAAAATAGTAATACAAGTCCAGTCCCTGTACCTGACACATAACACCATTTGAGAAACATAAAAAAGTATTTTTGCACCTGCTATTACCCTGAAATCTAGCATACAGTGGGGCAAAAAAGTATTTAGTCAGCCACCGATTGTGCAAGTTCCCCCACTTAAAATGATGACAGAGGTCAGTAATTTGCACCAGAGGTACACTTCAACTGTGAGAGACAGAATGTGAAAAAAAAATCCATGAATTCACATGGTAGGATTTGTAAAGAATTTATTCGTAAATCAGGGTGGAAAATAAGTATTTGGTCACCTCAAACAAGGAAAATCCCTGGCTCTCACAGACCTGTAACGTCTTCTGTAAGAAGCTTTTCTGTCCCCCACTCGTTACCTGTATGAATGGCACCTGTTTGACCTCATCATCTGTATAAAAGACACCTGTCCACAGCCTCAACCAGTCAGACTCCAAACTCCGCCATGGCCAAGACCAAAGAGCTTTCGAAGGACACCAGGAAAAGAATTGTAGACCTGCACCAGACTGGGAAGAGTGAATCTACAATAGGCAAGCAGCTTGGTGTGAAAAAAATCAACTGTGGGAGCAATCATCAGAAAATGGAAGACATACAAGACCACTGATAATCTCCCTCGATCTGGGGCTCCACGCAAGATCTCATCCCGTGGGGTCAAAATGATCATGAGAACGGTGAGCAAAGATCCCAGAACCATACGGGGGGACCTGGTGAATGACCTGCAGAGAGCTGGGACCAAAGTAACAAAGGTCACCATCAGTAACACACTACAACGGCAGGGAATCAAATCCCGCAGTGCCAGACGTGTTCCGCTGCTGAAGCCAGTGCATGTCCAGGCCCGTCTGAAGTTTGCCAGAGAGCACATGGATGATACAGCAGAGGATTGGGAGAATGTCATGTGGTCAGATGAAACCAAAGTAGAACTTTTTGGTATAAACTCAACTCGTCGTGTTTGGAGGAAGAAGAATACTGAGTTGCATCCCAAGAACACCATACCTACTGTGAAGCATGGGGGTGGAAACATCATGCTATGGGGCTGTTTTTCTGCCAAGGGGACAGGACGACTGATCCGTGTTAAGGACAGAGTGAATGGGGCCAAGTATCGTGAGATTTTGAGCCAAAACCTCCTTCCATCAGTGAGAACTTTGAAGATGAAACGAGGCTGGGTCTTCCAACATGACAATGATCCAAAACACGCCGCCCGGGCAACAAAGGAGTGGCTCCGTAAGAAGCATTTGAAAGTCCTGGAGTGGCCTAGCCAGTCTCCAGACCTCAACCCCATAGAAAATCTGTGGCGGGAGTTGAAAGTCCGTGTTGCTCGGCGACAGCCCCAAAACATCACTGCTCTTGAGAAGATCTGCATGGAGGAATGGGCCAAAATACCAGCTACTGTGTGTGCAAACCTGGTAAAGACCTATAGTAAACGTTTGACCTCTGTTATTGCCAACAAAGGTTATGTTACAAAGTATTGAGTTGTATTTTTGTTATTGACCAAATACTTATTTTCCACCCTGATTTACGAATAAATTCTTTACAAATCCTACCATGTGAATTCATGGATTTTTTTTTTCACATTCTGTCTCTCACAGTTGAAGTGTACCTCTGGTGCAAATTACTGACCTCTGTCATCATTTTAAGTGGGGGAACTTGCACAATCGGTGGCTGACTAAATACTTTTTTGCCCCACTGTATATGGTGTATAATATGGAACCAGCTGTCTGTTTTGTCTTTTCCTCTCCCAATATGCACCATGACCAATGTGACATGTGCAAGTCCATCTCTGGACCTCCAGTAGAGCCTATGTTTTTACCAAGTGTGGACTAGTTACATCCAAATTGCATTTGTCTAGAACGATGACCCAGAAAAAAGAAGGTGCTGCTAAGGCATGCCATCAAGTACGGCAACCTTGTCTCAAATATCCCACTTTGTCTAAGTATCAGCCGGGCAGGAGGTTTAGCTGTGCACCTACTAAAGCTACGAAATCTACCACATCTGGTGTGTAATATGCCCAATAAAAAGTGTAAAACAAAGGAAGAGGCAGAAGGGTAGGATAGAATAGTATCTGAAAGCCATTGTTTTAAGAAATAGACACAGGACATGAAAGGTGCATCGGACCCAATACTCACAGAAGGGTCTCAGTGTAAGGTTGCTGTCAAGAAGCCAGAGAAACAGTCTAATGGAGTGATGAATCCAATTTTGAGATTTTTGGTTCAAATCATCATCAATACATACAAAGGAGGTCAGTAGAGAGGTACAACAGTAAGTGCTACAGTCATTTCTAAAATCTGGTGAAGGCTCTATGAAATAATGAACTATAAATTATAATATGAACACAGAAAACTGCTAACAGATTTTGACCCACCAAGGGAGATAAAAAAGAAGAGCTTTAGAATGTCCTTCAAGAAGCCTGGTGAGCTATTTCTGAACACTGCTTAAAGAAATTACAAGAAAATTGGCCTAAAAGAGTTCAGGCTGTGTTAAAGAATAAAAGTGATCTTACCAAATGTTAACTTTTCAATCTCTGTGTTTATGCGTTATATACTGCATTTCCATGTCTGTCCACACATGTTCCAAAAACGCTGCACCTGTTTTCCATTTTCCTACCAAAATATAAAGAAATGAGGGTTGGCTCAAGAATTTGTACACTAACATATACTAGATTCAGAATGCAGATGTACTGTACGTGTAATATTGATATTGTTTATGCTGTGTATATTCCTCTATTCCACTTTTATAGAAACAACTCCATAGGTTAATTCTTACTTTGTTGTCTGTCTTACTCTGGTTCTTTATATTACCACAGCTTCTTGGCTATGAAGGGAAATACTTGAGATGGGGGGGTTTTTTCAGTGTGGAGTGAACCCAAAGAGAAACCCTACAAATGACACAGCCGCAGCCTCAGCAGATCTCTGGCCAATGGACACAATGTGTGACGCGCAGAGCTTTTGCTGGTGTAATGTGCAAACATTACTGTTTGAGCTGATCTGGCTTTAGCCTGCACTAGTCTCTCTGCCTCTCCAAACTTGGAGAGCAGCACCCAAAGCTGTGTGCAGTTACACGTCTCTAATCCTGTAATTACTGGCCCATCAGCGCCTAGTAAAACCATAATTGGAACCAGCTGTCTATTTGTTTTGTCTTTTCCTCTCCCAGTATGCACCATGACCAATCTGACATTTGTAAATGCATCTCTGGACCTCCAGTAGAGCCTATGTTTTTACCAAGTGTGGACCAGTTATGTCCAAATTGCATTTGTCTAGAACGACAAGCCAGAATAAAGAAGGTGCTGCTAAGGCATGCCATCAAGTACGACAACCTTGTCTCAAATATCCCACGATTCCACTAAGTACCACCAAGGCAGGAGGTTTAGCTGTGCAACAATCCAAACAATAGGCCATATATATATATATATATATATATATATATATATATATATATATATATATATATATATATATATATAAAGGTTACTCAAACATAAACTGACAGGCAACCAGAAGATAAGGCCGAATGAGACAGTTGTATTTATGTAAGCATTTCCCAGAAAGAGCTGTGTTCTTGAAAAAAATAAACGCCTTGGTTCAAGAAATGTTTTCTGCTTTCATAATAGGTTATTTCAACCCTGTTGACCTACAGAAGCAAAAATCTAAATAACTCTGTAAAATAACTCTGTACTGACAATAAAAACATAACTGTGAAAACTTCATAGTTTCATCTGTTGACACGTTAGCTATGTAGACTCACACCACCCAGTTATATGCACATGCATATGATTACTATTGCTAGAATGCACTATAATAATTTGAGTGTGCAAGTGAGGCAATAAGAACTTGGGCATTTCCTCTAATCTGTCATTGATTTGATAACTGCTGCTGCATATGCCCTTAGTTTTATTTGCTTGGCTAATATTTAAAGGCACTCTGTGGTGTTTCCTTGTACTGTAAAAGTACAAAAGTTAAAGTGCAAAGCATTGCAGAAGGAACGCCTCCAACTCTGAAAATTGGAGAATGGCAAAAGCAGACTCTTTTATAAACCTCTGCTGCTGTTGTGTGTGTCAAGCACAGAAAAAAAAGAAAGAAAAAAACATTTCTATCTGCAAACATTATTCATTGGGTGAATAAAAACAAACTGATACAAGTTTATTTTCTCACAAATAGTATGCCTTATACACAAGTTTAAAAAAAAATCAAAGCACATACTTGATATTTTGGTGCTCATTCCCTGTGCATAGATAAGTGTTTACTACTCCAGAGAAGATGTTCCTCACAGCTATTCTAACCTTCATTTTCATTCAATTTTCCTGGTGAAGGTCATTGTTTGCTTTCCCCCCTCTGTATACATTACATTTCACAGTCTATTGCTTCATTCTCATCTAATGACTTGCAGGCTCCACTGTCTGATTTGCCAAAAATGAAAGTAGTCATGACAGACTAAATGACTTCAATTCTACTCGGCAGTAGAACTACATACCCTCAATGAAAACCACGCACTTGATAAATAGCGAATAGAGAAGCAGACAGAGCAAGAAGTACAGTCATGATGCAATAAAGCTGAACCACAAAAAAGACATGATTAAAGTTGTTTATGCAATACAAAAACGGAAATGGTTATTTTATTTTGTATTGTGCTTTTAAAAAATTGCATTTCGTCAGACTGCGTGATTATAAAAGCCGCCTGTGCGATGTTGTCTTTTAATAGTGCAACTGTTTTGTATTTGTGAATTTCATTTGGAACAAACATAAGGCACGGAACAATTCAGCTTGGACATATTTGAGTTTATTCCTGATGATTAGAACTACTTTAATAGATGTAAGAGGATAACCTGCTATCTAAAATAAATGAACCAAACTGTATTCCAAAGAGTTTGGATGAATTTAGCAATTATTGACACCACTTGATATGCTGTGTAACACTGATGTCTGATAATAGTACTGCTTATCTATCTTATCTCAAATTAGATAATAGCCTTAGCATATAGAGTTTGCAGATTTTGTTCATAGTGTTCAATAGAGTACCTTAAGCCAGCATCGCCTTTGGGCTCAAATTTAAAATGCTACAAATGCTGTAACAACACAGGATAATTTAATAGGTTTCTGACTGCCAGTCCCCAGGAGCCAACACAAGACAGGAGGGGGAAAAAGCAGCTATTCTAATGTGCGCTTGGCTCTCTCTTCCTTGCAACTAGCTCTGATAGGAATGATGGTTTTTATATGTATCTCTTTCTGAGTGGAGGCAGATGTTCCGCATTCTCCAGCAGTGCTCCGTTCCAGGGGGAAATCAGGGAAAACTACGCACTATAAAATTAAACCACTGACACTTCACCGGCCCTGAAACCAAACAGGGCCTGCAGCATCGGCAAGCTGGAGCGAATCCATCATTTCTCATTTTTAGAGGGTTCCATCTGCGCTTACTTTCATTAGCACGAGCTATATCTGCAGTGAGCTGCTTTATAAAAGATAAACACTGCAATACTTATTTGTCAGGTCCCATTGTGTCCTGCATGAAAAATTTAGGAACACCACATATAAACAGGTACAAAAGCTAACATTATCTGATTTTATTATGTGCAAAACATCAGTAATTATTTACATCATTGTGTGACACAGTGAGATTGACTCTGTCCTAACAAAGAGACAGCCTGTTCAAAATATGTGTTTCAGTCTGAATAAGATATTTTTGGCTCAGGATGGTACAGATGGTAGGGCTGATTTCCTGGATGAGTCATTAGAGCTTTATTGTTAAGTCCATTTTCCAGAAATGATTTGTTGCTTTTTCAAAGTAGGAACTAAAAATCTACTAGTTAGTAAATGCACTTGAATACTGCACACACACTGGTGTGCAAATGTTTTTGCCCATAAATGTAAATTGGGGATGCTTTTAAAAATGATGGCATGAATTGTTTTTAATCAGGATTGATTCAGTATAAAGCGGTAAACAAGGGACAAAAATCTCACACGTGCGGTTTTTTAAAGTAGCTGGCAGGTAGATTGCCAGCTACTGGCGATGCCAACATCTCTCCTGTCGGTGGCGCTGTCACTTGGTGTTCGCTCGCTCTGTGGTATAGTATCGCTTCCTGTTCCTGCTCAAACACAGTGGTGTTTCTGAGTAGCTTATTTGCTTAGCAGTTTAATTAACAACTTTTAAATACATTCTTTTTTCACAGTATAATCTTCACGTGCTTCATCCGAAGCACACTTTCTCTGTACTCACTACCTAATTTATAGCCAAAGTATTCACTCACTGTCTCTGTACTGTTTCGCTAGCTTAGCTCGTAGCCGACCCGTTAGCACCATGGCTACTTCACCTGTCCCTTCTGCACTTTCTTGCTCATTGTGTCAGATGTTTAGTTACTCCTCGGCCTCCTTTAGCAGTAATGATATCTGTAACAAATGTAGCATATTTGCAGCTCTGGAGGCCAGGATTACTGATCTGGAGACTCGGCTTTACACCCTGCTCTCACCCTTAGCTAGCCAGGCCCCTGTAGCTGGTGCAGCCGAAGATAGCGTAGGCCCCGCTAGCTGTTCCCCGGCAGACCCCAAGCAGCTGGGGAAAGATGGCTGGGTAACGGTGAGGAGGAAGCGTAGTCCTAAACAGAAGCCCCAGGTACACCACCAACCCGTTCATGTGTCTAACCGTTTTTCCCCACTCGGTGACACACCCGCTGGGGGTCAAACTCTGGTAATT
The DNA here is from genome assembly GCF_963576455.1 of Neolamprologus multifasciatus. NCBI lineage: Eukaryota > Metazoa > Chordata > Actinopteri > Cichliformes > Cichlidae > Neolamprologus > Neolamprologus multifasciatus. The sequence goes on along the minus strand of NC_140439.1, from coordinate 30,679,814 downwards.
GGTGATTCTGTTCTCAGACATGTGAAGCTAGAGACACCGGCAACCATAGTCAATTGTCTTCCAGGGGCCAGAGCAGGCGACATTGAAGGAAATTTAAAACTGCTGGCTAAGGGTAAACGTAAATTCAATAAAATCATAATTCACGTCGGCAGTAATGACACCCGGTTACGCCAATCGGAGGTCACTAAAATCAATATTGAATCGGTGTGCAACTTTGCCAAAACAATGTCGGACTCTGTAGTTTTCTCTGGTCCCCTCCCCAATCAGACCAGGAGTGACATGTTTAGCCGCATGTTCTCCTTAAATTGCTGGCTGTCTGAGTGGTGTCCCAGAAATGATGTGGGCTTCATAGATAATTGGCAAACCTTCTGGAGGTTTTCTGGAGGAAACCTGGTCTTGTTAGGAGAGACGGCATCCATCCCACTTTGGATGGAGCAGCTCTCATTTCTAGAAATATGGACAAATTTATTAAACCCCTCAAAACATGACTATCCAGAGTTGGGACCAGGAAGCAGTCTTGCAGTCTTACACGCCTCTCTGCAGCTTCTCTCCTCCTGCTACCCCCCCCAAAAACCCATCTCCATAGAGACTGTGTCTGCTTCCAAAAAGACAAAAAACAAACTAAAAACCAGCAACAAACAACTTAAACATTTACAAAGAAAGAACAATACAGTATCCACATCTGAACCAAAGAGTAAAACAGTGAAATGTGGATTATTAAATATTAGGTCTCTCTCCTCCAAGTCTCTGTTAGTACATGACTTAATAATTGATCAACAAATTGATTTACTCTGCCTTACAGAAACCTGGTTGCAGCAGGATGATTATGTTAGTTTAAATGAATCAACACCCCCGAGTCATTCTAACTACCAGAAATCTCGAAGCACAGGTCGAGGGGGCGGTGTGGCAGCAATTTTTCACACCAGTCTATTAATTAATGAAAGACCAAGACAGACTTTTAATTCATTTGAAAGCCTGATGCTTAACATTGTCCACCCCAGCTGTGAAACTCAGAAACCAGTCTTACTTGTTATCATCTATCGTCCACCTGGGCCTTACACAGAGTTTCTGTCTGATTTCTCAGACTTTATATCTAATTTAGTTCTGAGCTCAGATAAAATAATTATTGTGGGTGATTTTAACATCCATGTAGATGCTAAAAATGACAGCCTCAACATGGCATTTAATCTGTTGTTAGACTCAATTGGTTTCTCTCAAAATGTAAAAGAACCCACCCACCACTTTAATCACACTCTAGATCTTGTTTTAACATATGGCATAGAAACTGAACATTTAACAGTGTTTCCTGAAAACCCTCTCCTGTCTGATCATTTCTTGATAACATTTACATTTACAATAATTGATTACGCAGCAGTGGAGAGCAGACTTTATCAAAGTAGATGTCTTTCTGAAAGCGCTGTAACTAAGTTTAAGAATATAATCCAGCCACTGTTATCATCGTCAATGCCCTGTACCAACACAGAGCAGAGCAGCTATCTGAACGCTACCCCAACAGAGGTCGATTATCTTGTTAATAATTTCACCTCCTCACTACGTACGACTCTGGATACTGTAGCTCCTGTGAAAACTAAGGTCTCTAATCAGAAGTACCTGACCCCGTGGTATAATTCTCAAACACGTACCCTAAAGCAGATGACTCGTAATCTGGAGAGGAAATGGCGTGTCACAAATTTAGAGGATCATCATTTAGCCTGGAGAAATAGTTTGTTGCTTTATAAGAAAGCCCTCCGCAAAGCCAGAACAGCTTACTACTCATCACTGATTGAAGAAAATAAGAACAACCCCAGGTTTCTCTTCAGCACTGTAGCCAGGCTGACAAAAAGTCAGAGCTCTTTTGAGCCAACCATCCCTTTAACGTTAACTAGTGATGACTTCATGAACTTCTTCACAAATAAAATTTTTATCATTAGAGAAAAAATTACCAATAATCATCCCACAGATGTAATATTATCTACAGCTACTCTTAGTTTCATTGATGTTAAGTTAGACTCTTTTTCTCCAATTGATCTTTCTGAGTTAACTTCAATAATTACTTCCTCCAAACCATCAACGTGTCTTTTAGACCCCATTCCTACAAAACTGCTCAAAGAAGTCCTGCCATTGATTAATTCTTCGATCTTATATATGATCAACCTATCTCTAATAATCGGCTATGTACCACAGGCCTTCAAGGTGGCTGCAGTTAAACCTTTACTCAAAAAGCCATCTCTAGACCCAGCAGTCTTAGCTAATTATAGGCCAATCTCCAACCTTCCTTTCATATCAAAAATCCTTGAAAGAGTAGTTGTCAAACAGCTAACAGATCATCTGCAGAGGAATGGTTTATTTGAAGAGTTTCAGTCAGGTTTCAGAGTTCATCACAGCACAGAAACAGCTTTAGTGAAGGTTACAAATGATCTTCTTATGGCCTCTGACAGTGGACTCATCTCTGTGTTTGTCCTTCTTGACCTTAGTGCAGCATTCGATACTGTTGACCATAATATCCTATTAGAGCGATTAGAACATGCTGTAGGTATTACAGGTATTGCACTGCAGTGGTTTGTATCATATCTATCTAATAGACTCCAATTTGTGCATGTAAATGGAGAGTCCTCTTCACACACTGAGGTTAATTATGGAGTTCCACAGGGTTCAGTGCTAGGACCAATTCTGTTTACATTATACATGCTTCCCCTAGGCAGCATCATTAGAAGACATAGCATACATTTTCACTGCTATGCAGATGACACCCAGCTCTATCTGTCCATGAAGCCAGATAACACACACCAATTAGTTAAACTGCAGGAATGTCTTAAAGACATAAAGACTTGGATGGCCACTAACTTTCTGCTTCTTAACTCAGATAAAACTGAGGTCATTGTACTCGGCGCTGAAAAGCTTAGAAATATGGTATCTAACCAGATTCTTACTCTGGATGGCATTACCTTGGCCTCCAGTAACACTGTGAGGAACCTTGGAGTCATTTTTGACCAAGATATGTCCTTCAACGCACATATTAAACAAATATGTAAGACTGCGTTCTTCCATTTGCGCAACATCTCTAAAATTAGAAATATCCTGTCTCAGAGTGACGCTGAAAAACTAGTTCATGCATTTATTACTTCCAGGCTGGACTACTGCAATTCATTATTATCAGGATGTCCAAAAAACTCACTGAAAAGCCTTCAGTTAATCCAAAATGCTGCAGCAAGAGTACTGACAGGGACTAGAAAGAGAGAGCATATTTCTCCTGTTTTGGCTTCCCTTCATTGGCTTCCTGTTAAATCCAGAATTGAATTCAAAATCCTGCTCCTCACATACAAGGTCTTAAATAATCAGGCCCCATCTTATCTTAATGACCTTGTAGTACCATATCACCCTATTAGAGCACTTCGCTCTCGCTCTGCAGGCCTACTTGTTGTTCCTAGAGTATTTAAAAGTAGAATGGGAGGGAGAGCCTTCAGTTTTCAGGCCCCTCTTCTGTGGAACCAGCTTCCAGTTTGGATTCGGGAGACAGACACTATCTCTACTTTTAAGATTAGGCTTAAAACTTTCCTTTTTGCTAAAGCATATAGTTAGGGCTGGACCAGGTGACCCTGAATCCTCCCTTAGTTATGCTGCAATAGATGTAGGCTGCCGGGGGATTCCCATGATGCATTGAGTTTTTCCTTTCCAGTCACCTTTCTCACTCACTATGTGTTAACAGACCTCTCTGTATTGAATCGTATCTGTTATTAATCTCTGTCTCTCTTCCACAGCATGTCTTTTATCCTGTCTTCCTTCTCTCACCCCAACCGGTTGCAGCAGATGGCCGCCCCTCCCTGAGCCTGGTTCTGCCGGAGGTTTCTTCCTGTTAAAAGGGAGTTTTTCCTTCCCACTGTCGCCAAAGTGCTTGCTCATAGGGGGTCATATGATTGTTGGGCTTTTCTCTGTATCTATGAAGCGCCTTGAGGCGACATTTGTTGTGATTTGGCGCTATATAAATAAAATTGAATTGAATTGAATTGAATTGAATAGATTGTTGTAAACATCTAACACCTGCTTTACAGAAAAGAAATAGAAGTCAAAAAGCTGACATGGTAAAACAGTTTTGGTGGATGCAAATTTGTGAGTTCTTTATTATTGGAGGGGCTACAGTTAGAAATTCACTGATATTAAGAGATTTCCTTTCTATAGAAATGACTACAACCTCCCATAAATAATGTTGTGTTAAATATGGTTCTCCAGACTGTTGTGGGCTGGTTCTCATAAACATAGTAAAGGAGAACTGTTCTGTTGATTGGGGCTGTTTCAGATACTTGTGCCTCTTTATCTACCCTTAGTCTGATTTGATAATGTTGATAACAGATAATAGATCATGACCACATTATCGGAGAACTCCATGTTCTTCTTGTGGCTAAACTGTGTAGTACAAAATGACTCGCAGTATGTTTTTGGTCATTATAATGCTGCAGAAGAAATTGTACACATGCGGTTTTTCATGTATATTTGTTACTGTTGTTCTGTTTAGTAAATTTTTATTCATACTGCATGAGAATAAAAATAATAACAAAATGAAAGTGAAAGCGAAATGTAATTGGAAAGAAAGGATAAACATCGGATGCTTAGAACAAAATCAAAAGATGCTGTAGCCTGTAGCTTGATGCACTCTACAGTATCTCTGCGTGTTCCATTTGAAGTCAAGAGTTCAGAGAATTTTCAACTTGTAGCAGCCCCACAAACCCTGACTTAACAGTGCAAGAGGGCGACAGCATGCACAAAGATTAGTAAAACTGCACTGCTACTTTTATGTATTTGTGATTTGCTCCACTGGCCAGACTCTGTGCATGAAGTGTTTTAAAGTGCAAGACAACAAGCACTGAGCTGCATTGGCAGTGATGCATGAATGGCTCTACCTCCTAAGGAGCAAAACAAATGCTGTTTTTCTTTGTTTTTTCCACTTTATGACAAAAACACGCTCAACTCACAAGTGACATCACTCCCAGCTCCATCATCCCACTTCTGCAGTATGGAATTCAGCACCTGACCAGTTCGATCTCCCTAAGCTTAATTGATGGCGTTAATAAAATGTGTAAAATCAGTGTATTTACTTTCCAACACAGATTTAGTATAAGATCCTCATACAGACCATTTTAATTATAGTAACTCTATTAATTTTTTTTCTATTTTTTTTGAGTGAGTCCATTGTAACTATTTAGCCTTTAAAGTTGCCTCCACTAGTAGCCAATGACACCCAGTTGAACCTGGATAAGAGGATTAGGCCTCAAGCATTATGGAAATGGTAAAGATCAAAAGAGAACCAGCAATGGTCAGGCTGTTCATGCAGGTAGACTGGTGGAACAAAGCCTTTTTAATTACCCTTTTAATTGCCCCTTTAACAGCATGAATTAGCATTTTAATGATGGGTATGTAATTAGGGTGGAAAAGGCTACAAGAGCTGCAGGCTGCTAATAATGCCTCTCAGCTCAGAGATCACAGCAACAGGAGACAAGAGCAGCTGCACCTGAGTGCCAACACACACTGCATCACACAGCGAACAATGAACAGATGCTACATACACACACAAAAACAAACACCCACACACACAGAGCTTTCCGCACACACAGATATATGGATTCATATATACAAAAGTTTAGCAGTCACTGGGGTGAACAATTAATGGACATCCAGAAATGAAGAGAACTCAGTAACAAACGTTTTCTCACACACGACTGCTTGCCAACTCTACAAACGCCTGATTAAATCATTAAACTGATCATTAAAATAATTACACATCATCAGTCACTACCCCAAACCTGGCAGTTTCTTGTTTGTGTTACATTGTAGTTCTATATTGGGAGCAATGATCATGTTATCTACAACATACAATAACAGACACACTTGCAAACAGACCACTTAAATACAAAGACTCATACGCGCACATTTCGAACACATAGCCTATCAGTGCACGACTTACAGAGGATAGCTTTGAGGACCTTGGCAATTACACCATTAACTACAACCTCCCGAGCTTCCCCACTCTCATGTTGAGATGGAAACGATGGTAAAGGATGAGAGTAGTTTTGCTAAAGGCTTTCCAGCTAATTAAAAGACTAACGTTGCTTCCAAATGACCATTAGGATGCATTTGGCTTGTATGCAAAAAAGGCAGAGATGTACATCTCATCGTAACATCGAAACGCAAGTTGAAAGCAGGCACCATCAAACTTGCCAGTGTGTGTGTGCGTGTGTGTGTGTGTGTGGATTATTTGTTTCAACAGAAACCTTTACCTGTGTTTACACGCAATGCAAATTGTTCAGCAATCTAATTTATTTACATATGAACAATAACTTAAATCTGCCTGTAGGAGACACAATGCAGGCAGTAATTATGTGACATAATGACAATGTTTGAAAAACAACAGCAGCCACATATCTGATTATACTCTAGTAAGAATATCTGCAGTGCAATAATGGAGGCAGCTACCTAGAAGCTCATTGTAAATTCAAAGTATTCTTTTTCTTTTCCACATAATGAAATATAAATGCGCTCCCTCTCATTGACCCTAGATTTGTATTTTATGAGAGTCTTTGCTGCTATTATTTACATTTAGACACTAATACCATGTTTGTTTGCTTGCAGCTTTTTATTATGTGAAACTTGTAATCAGCCGCAGTCTGAAACCTGCCATTCTTTTCACTTGTCTTATTTGATTGCAGCGTCCTTTTACGAGCAAGCAAGTTTTATTTAGCACTGCAATAGGATTATTTAACCAGCACTTTGGTCTATCATGACCATCTTTGTGTAGTTTTGTTTCTGAGGAAGAGAGAAGGGGTTATTATGCTCTGGACGTTTGTCCTAATTATTTTTCCCACAGATGAGGTTGCATTCCTCATGACCCAATCACGGAGAGGGGATAGCTTGTTATTAACGATCTGAAGACAAACAAACATGCTGACTAAATGGCATCCATTCAAAATAACCTTTTTCCCTTTTTTTTCTTTTTTTTATTTGGCTGTCCTCGCAATGATCAAATTCAAACAAACAAATGTAGAAACACAGCGAGCAAAACAAATAAGAGAATAATCTTAATATTTTTAGCATGAGAGTTTCAGCTTTGGAACAATGGAACAGATTTTTCTCTTTTCCCTTGAGGCATGCAGGACTGTGGCATGATGACACAGCGGGCAATAATGCCATTAGCAGACTATTACTGTTATTTGATGTGCATGAAGCAGCCCTTCTACAGATGGTTTAGTAATGTTCAGGGTATTAGGCCTGTTGTCATGGTGAACACAAAGGCTCCAGCAAACTGTCGGGGAAAATTATTGAGATAATAAGCCTTTCTTGTCCTAATGGATTTGTTTCCAGTGATGTTAAATGTTGAACACACATAAGTGTGTCAAGCCAAAAGCACAAGCCAAACAGACAAATACAAACATTCAGTTGTATTTGCTTTATTATCCTTTTGATATATGGCATACATTAAATATGTAGGATTTCTCAAGTATCCCCATTCCTTTTCTTCCCTTTTGTGGTGCTTGGAAGTCAGTTGCAACGTTAGAACGAGGCCTATTCTGTTAGAAGTCATGTATACCCCACAGACATGTCAGATGATAATGAACATGAGAGCCTGTGAGTGGGGGTCTGTAGTTAAAGATTGGACTCAATAGCGGTTGGGCTGTTGGATGAATATGTTGGCTGTGATATCTGTTTGGTTTTTTTCACAGATATTTGTGGTCAGCTTCCTTCAGCTCTGTAAATAACTGTCTTGAATGTAAAAGCATATGCTAATGGGAAATGTAGTATGATTTAAATTGTCTTAACCAGCCCATCAAATACTGCTATTAAAGCTGCTGGATTCAGAGATACAAACAAGCTGTCCTTTGATGTCCCTTTATGCAGCGGCTCATGGTCCCAACCTTTTACATGTAGCCACTCATTGTTTTCAATTTTAATACATTTGATACTATTAATCAGAACTTTTATATTTTTGATCCAAATCGTGATTTTTTTTTTTTAAGTAATTTTGTTAAAATGTGGACTGAGTATCCAGCATACATCTTTAGTGACTTTAAAAAACAAGAATTGGGTGCACAAGTTTGAATTTATTTTGAATTTTCTCTAATTCACACAGGATCAAAATGATTGATATGGGCTGAAATATACAAGCATATAGTATGTATTTTTAAATAGGTTCCCCACTTTTCCTGCGGGTGGTCTTCAGACCAATTTGTCTTATACTAACTAAGAGGAACTACCAGTTGTAGTTAAATGATTTTGGCCTCGTCAATTTAAACGATGTTGCAGAGCCTTTGGCACCAGTTATTAAAAGATTTAGTGAGTATATGTGTTTATTTGAGCCTAAATCTAAACTTTTGATCCTGTGTAGATTAGAGAAAATTCAAACTTACACCCAATTCTTGTTTCATTGAAGTCACTGAAGCTGCATGCCGTACAATCAATCCAATCTGGAGTGAGAAACACATTAAAAACCCCAAAATACCATGACATTACTCATGGGCAGGCATTCACACCTCTGATGAGTCATCATACTCTAGATCCTTTTGGGTTCCTGGATGAGTACAATTTCAAATCATTGATTTTTTTTTTGTCTTGTCTTTTTTTCTCTCAGTGATTGAGGGTGGCTAACAGCATCGTCAGCATGACCTTGGTTTGTTAAGAAAGGAAAGGCAGTTGGAAAGGCAGTTAAAGTAAACTGGCCTTGTTATCTGAGCTTCTGCAGGCCCCGCTACCATCCTTGCAGTTTACTTTTTGGTACTTTGATTACTCTACTCTTTCTGTTTAAGCTAAAATAACCAACCCATAAAAATGAAACAGAATCAATATAGTATGCGGTTAATATTTACCTTCATGAACAACACAAAGCAATAACATGTACAGAATAATCACCAGTGGTATTAAAATCTGTTTAGACAACTCACAAAGCCTATATAGTGACACGCGTTTGCTTTTACACACTTTTTCTTATCAAATTTGATATTTCAGAGAGCTCACTTGTCCACAGTCACAATAGGAAGAGCTGATTCTGCTGAAGGTCACCCTGACATCAGAGCTGAATGAATGACATTTAGAGTACAATTTCCTATTTTTCACCATTTTCTTTGAAAGGAGTTATGCTACGTGAACAGACCATGCATGCGTCCACAGAGCCATACTCACACACAACCATACAGAAGCCTTTCAGCTGCCGCTAAGCTATTGTATTCTTCTACAGTGAGTTACATTAATGACTTGTCCTGTCCCCCGGCCACTTCCTTCTCTCTTTGGATCCCATCAGATTTAAAATATAGACTGATGATTCAAAATGTATTTAAAATTTGAAAATGAATTGATGGTCAAACACTGAAATAGAATATACTCAAAATAAAGTTCTTAGGGAAACACTCTAAAATATTTCTCAAGAGCCTTTGGTTATCTTCTTAATCCCCAGAAGAATCAAGAAGTACATTAGACATTATTTCAAAAGATTATGTATTATATAAATGTTCTCTTTTTGCTTATATAAATTTCCAGAATTATAGCTGGTACTTTTGCTTCTGTTATTAGAAGCTGGTATTTACTTTCTAACCCTGTTGCAAAAGGACATGTCTCTTTGTGCTCCTTTCCAGGATAATCAAGTCATCCTTGTTCACATGCCTCCCTATATCTTTCCCCCAGCACCTTGACCTTTATCTTCAGCTAAATCTTATTTGCCTTCAAGACTTTATAGGGTTTCCCAGTCATTCATAATCTATTTGCAGTGTCCTACAGACTTTTCATTGGTATGACATTTGACAAAAAACTTAATGGTAAGATATTTCCGTCCCTGTATTTGTTCACCGTTGACTTTTAGCGATTTATTTTGGAAATATTGAGTGAATATGTTGTGAGATGCTTTCCTCGGGTTATGTTTTCCACAGTTTAAGGAAATTTTAGATATATATTTCATCAATCATTTATATTTATGAAGGCAGAGGAAGAAATAAGAAAAAATGTTGTCTAAATATGTTACTGTTTACTGTCAAGTTTCAACAGAATGCAACGCACTACATAAAAAACTGTAGAATTACAATTATTAAGTGTCACAAAATATTGAATATAGTTTATGTAAAAAGTATATTTATAATCATGTAAATTATGTATAAAAATCTTCGACCTTGAAATTTCTTTCTACACATTTTTTAGGATATTTAGATGCGATGCATGTTAGGAACTCTTAAAGCTCATATTTTCAAACTGAAAGTACCCTGGGGAATATGTTAATGTTACTATGTTAATATGAAAATGTTACTGTTTACTGTCAAGTTTCACCAGAATGCAACGCACTACATCAGTGGTCTCCAACCTTTTTTGCGCCACGGAACGGTTTATGCCCGACAATATTTTCACGGACCGGCCTTTAAGGTGTCGCGGATAAATACAACAAAATAAAACTAGTACCGTACCGAAAAAAATAAGATTTATTCATAACACACATGAAAAAACCCAGGAGAACCGAGTTAACAATAAAAACGATAACAAAATAACGCTGAAAACCAATAAAAACCCTGAAAACCATACATTTCACACCTGAGCCTCAACTCTCGCGGCCCGGTACCAAACGACTCACGGACCGGTACCGGTCCGAGGCCCGGGGGTTGGGGACCGCTGCACTACATAAAAAACTGTAGAATTACAATTATTAAGTGTCACAAAATATCGAATATAGTTTATGTACAAACTATATTTATAATCATGTAAATTATGTATAAAAATCTTGGACCTTGAAATTTCTTTCTACACATTTTGTAGGATATTTAGATGCGATGCATGTTAGGAACTCTTAAAGCTCATATTTTCAAACTGAAAGTACCCTGGGGAATACCAACATGACTCTGATTTGCAGTCAAATCCACAGAAATAGCTGAATTCTTACCATAAACAGCTTCTAATAAGATCTGGACAATATTATCGACAGCATTTGGAAGTGCAAAATGATATGTGCATTCTAAAGTTTAGTACCATGGATACTGTTTGGTGGTATTATGCACAGTTTCCATTGACAAGAAAAGAAGAGCATAGAGCAGCAGGAATAGGAGAAAAATAGTTCCCAAATTTCACAGAACTGCAAACAGTGCACACAATGATTCAATGGCTTGTAGAATGACCTTTAACAGCGTTACCTTGAAGTTAATGCTTTCTGTATAAATTTATCAATTTCTTACACTGTTGTGGGTGAATTCAATTGAGGTTTGCAGGGATTTATTTAGGCACAGCTCTGTTGAGGTCAAATACAGCATTCTGTTGTCGATTTGCTACTGTGCTTGGAATCTCTGTCCTGTTGCATGACCCAAAGTTGACCAATCTTTAGCTGTTGGACAGATGGCCTGACATTTGACTCTACAGTGCTCTGGTGTACAGAAGAGTTCATGGTCGACTCAATGACTGCAAGGTGCCCAGGTCCTTGCAGTCATTGCAGCAAAATAAGCTCAAATCATTACCCTCTCCACCACTGTGCTTGAGAGTTGGTATGAAGGCTTTGTGTTGATATGGTATGTTTGGATTTCACCAAATATTTCCACTTTGGTCGCGTCTGTCCAAAGGCTGTAGTTTTAAAGGTCTTAAATTTTGTTCAGATGCAATCATTTTCTTTTTTTTCCTCCTGGCAACCATTCTAAACAGGCCATACTTGTTCAGTCTTTTTCTAATTATACTATCATTAACTGTGATATTTAACATACTAGCATGCTAGGTTTTTGTAGTTTCTTTGACCATTGCAACCTTGGGTTAAATTCACTGGGAAGTCCACTCCTGGGAAGATTGGCTGTCCTGAATGGTTTCCGCTCATGAATAATCTTTCGCACAGTAAAATAATGAACTTTAAATTGTTTGGAAATGGCCTTACAACACTTCCCAGATTGGTGGGGAGCAACAGTTGCTTTTTAAAGATCATTACTGATGTCCGTCCTCCTTGGCATTGTGTTAAAACCCTCCTGACTGCTCCGGACCTACAAACTGCCAAAACGTCTGATATAGAGGTGGTCACACTTGCTGATGATCAGTTAATTACGTGCATTTGAGTAACAGCACCTGGCTCCTCTTAATTCCTATGAAAGAAAATTTGCAAAATGGATGAAGACTGACCTCCAAGATCATGACATAATAATTTATTTTTTGCACCATTTGTCACATAAAGTAGATTTAATGAAAGAAGACAGAGGGAGATCCCAAACTCAAAGTATAGTTGCTCTTGCAGGACCCAAAACCTGCAGCGAAAAGAAAACAAAAATGGATGAGAAGAAAATGTTGGACTTTTCTGAAGCTGCTTGTTGTGGAATTCCAATTTAGTTCCACTTTGTTTCTGAATAGTGTGCTCTTGACTGAGCAGAAGGGTGCCATGGAATTTGAGACAACCATATCTTAGTATTTAAAAAAGAAACAACTGCAGAAAATGTTGTAAATGAACTGTTAATTTAATGTGTCAGCTCTTCAAATATACTCATTTCCCCATTAAAAAACAACAACAAAAAATGCTTTTAAAAATATAAGGTGATGGAAGCAAGTTATATCCAAATGGAGCTGTTACAGGAATTAAAATTTGCAGGTGTGATAATGTTTGTATTGTGAGACAGTGGCATATTTGACAGCCCACTTTTGCATCCTTTAAACAAGCACCACCAACTCATGAGTGTCAGATGACATACATGCAATTTTGTGTGCATTTATGTACCTTGAAATATTTACTTGCACCTTGATGTGCATTTGCCACAAAAGGTTTGAAAACCGATAGAATTGGGGTTTTCTACCAAACATTATTTCTCTATAAAATAACATGTTTCTCAACAACTCTTCTTCTTTTGTCCTTTAGAGCCGATGCACTCAGGACCTCATTTATGATCTGCTTCTACTTCCTGCAATCGGTGGCTATGGTGCAAGCTTCCTTGATGGTCAATCGTCAATTTTTGATATCTTTCTTAATGTGGTTTCTCACGTTGTCTTTAACACTGACTTTTGCAACTTCTGTTAGGCTGGTCTTTTGCACCATGGGAGCTTGAACGGTATCTGCCCATGATCCCAAGTACTTGAATTTGTGAACCTTGAGATGATGTTTGGTGTGATTTGGCACTGCATAAATAAAACTGAATAAAACAGAAGTGAATTGGACTTTAGCCTGTATGAGTATGCATGAGTTCATAGCGATTCCAAAAGGGGTGTCCGTGTCTGTGAATATTGAACTATCACCAGCAAACATCAAATGAGTTAGGAAGCCATCTTCCCCAAAATTGGACTCCAGTGTTCAATTTTTCTCCTTTATACGAGGTTTGGAGAATAGTTTATGAGTCACCTTTACTAGTTTAAACATATTTGAGAGAAAATAGTTTTTGGTTTTTTGTATTTAAGTGGAAGTCTAATAGTAATATTTGCCTCATCTGTAAGAGATGTCATAGTTTGATATAACCAACACAGTGATATATTGGCTAAAGAACCTGAGAGGACTTGTGCTTTGATATGATAATATGCACTACCTCGTTTAGATATGTTGAACCAAAGATTCAACCACAGTAAAAAACAAACAAACAAACAACAAAAGCACTTCTTTGAGATTCCTGATTTAAACATCCTTGTTTACGTCTGGTATCACATAATGAGGCACTGTGACATCCTAAATGTATAAATTCATCCACCACCACGTTTAATGCCTTGAAATACAGTTGATTGATTCAAAAACTATGTTGGCATTATTTCTGAGCGTTTTCCCAACTTCAGTTTTAGTTCCCAAACTTTTACAATTCATGGTTGCAGCTTTTTCTCTTCACACTTGTTTCTGTGGGCATTATCAAGCAGAGCAATTTGGGACACACCAACAGATAGATGTCAGACCCGGAGACTTCTAGCTTTGGAGAAAAATCATTTTGTTTTTTTGTGTATGCCAAATGTACCAGTGTTGGGGGTCTATGTTACGTCTTCAAATATAGATTAAACCAAAAACGTGTTATATTTCTGATATGAAGTCAAAGTGGGTTGCTCATTGAGAACGTCTTAGCTATTTTTATACAATCAGCTGTTTACAAACCAGCACTCCAAAGGCCTCTGGGATCAGATGGTTGTGACAAGTTCTTAACAATGTTTTTTTCTCTTTTTTTTGAAAACACAAAATAAAGAAAGCCATAGCCCTCTAAACAACCAGAAACATGTTCTTGCACCACACTGTGAATAGGATGGTCTCTGTAGCCTGCAGTTGTGGGGGTGTAGGAGGAGGAGGAGGAGGAGGGTGCAGGCTGGCTGGAATCAGTGACATTCTTCAAGGCCAGTGTAAGATTAAAGACCGGGGCTGTCGTGCCTCTGATCATATATTCACAAAAGATACCCTGTGAAGAACACATCTTTAAAGAGAGGCTGGCTGAAAATAACACCACTACTTGTGAATATTTGTGGCAGGGTATTATACATATCATATAAATGGTCTATTACTGAGTAAGGCGCTTACAAACCAAAGACTTTTTTTTAACTTGCCCTTCTCATTTTTTCTCAGTTGTGTGAGCAGCTGCCTCCAGTGGCATGAGTTTGTCCTCTGTGATTTTTTTATGTGTGTAAAAATCACAGATCCTAGATTTGGATTTAACCGAAAGACTTTGCAGTCTCTCTAGCTCTATTTTTTCTAATCGCAATACCGCCAACAATCTAGCATTGTTGCATTGAGCTTAAAGAGCACTGATTAAAAAAAGCTAACAGCCTTGGGCACAGTGTGCAATCACAAGCATTTATGCAGAAATGAAAAATGTCAATAGTGCTTCCTTCCATAATATTGCCTATTTCTCCGGCACATAACACTGGCCTGTGACTCATGAACATAAATTCAGTGCACATAGTATACTAAACCGAGCAATGATTAATATAACTTTCATCTTGGGTTTGCTTCACTTGGTGTGGCCTTGAGCTTTTTTATAGTCATGGCACAGTGGAAAAATGTAATGGCTTGCTATTCTGCATGTCCTTCAAATAAAATATTTCCATAATGGATTCTCATTGGTAGATATATATACATAGACTGCACCATAAGCTTTGCCCTCTTTGTATCTTTCACAAGAGAGTTAATCAAAAACTCCGCTTGATCTCACAGCCCCTGGAAAGCAACAGCAAATGGCTGTTGAGAAGTATTAATATAATAATCAAGCGTTTCAGGTTGCTCTTAATTCAATTGTCTCTCTTAACATTTCCCAGCTATGTCAATCAATGTGCCTGCCTTGTCTTTAAAGCAACAGAGGAGTTATCCATTCCGGCACCATTAAAACATCAATGTCTCATTTCTGCTAAATGGCAGAGGAAAGATAATTGGCATGTGTGCATGCATATTAATTAACTGATAATGAGACGATAAGGCCCCCTCTTTATCTGCAGGTGTGGAGCCACTAATCAATTGGCAGTGAAATGGGGTAAAAATGCGCTTCTTTTATCCCACTACTGAAATTAAAAACCTATTTAGTACCACGTTTTCCAACAAAGTGCTTTTCATTTATCTTCTCCGGCACATTATTCAATCACACTTTCCATTTGTATAATGGTAATATTTTCATGTAATTTCCCACTGCCTCTGAGATGGGTATTTTTGATATGGCTTTGTAAAATGGCTATTCCATTCCAGCTCCATTCACTGGTAATAAACTTACAACCTATATTTCAGATTAAATGTCTTCAGCAAATGGAACCAGCCTCAGAAGTCTCACAGCAGCAGGGGAAGATCACTCCTGCTCCCTGGTGGAGGCAAAGGGAACTGTTTCCCTTTCTCTATGCCCCCTGGTGGCAAGGAACATAAAGTTCTGGAAGGTCTTCTCAATCCAGCTCTTGGCAGCAGTTTGTTATTTGTTGTATAAAGACTGTCCAAATGAACACCGGTAGCAGCCCTCTCATATGCAGAGCATCCCATCTAGCTGAGAGCTGCAAGGTACACAGAGCTAGCACATAAGTTGACTGTCTTAAAGAGTTGCTGCTTTAGCCTACAGCAGTATTGGAAGCATTTAAAAGAGAGTGTTGTAACTATCAGCCCTGACCAGAGGTGTGTGAGTGCAAGTAAAGAGGAGGAGGAGAAGAGAATGAAAATAAATGATTGTGAAAAAACAAAGCAAGGTACGCCGCAGGAAACGACGCCTATAAAAGAACATAAAGGCAACAGAGGTTTAAGACAACACAATGTAATACTCCAAACGAAATATTTATCACAAAATAGTTTCTAGACTTTGACAATAGGAGTCGGATTTCTTCGGAAGTGTACGTATTTGATTATGTGTGCCTGGCCCAGATGACAGACGTTGATGGACAGTAGTGCAGCGTCGCCTCATCCTGCTTACAGGTCCTCCTTCACCCTCGGACAGGCCAATCTGTGCACACAGCAACACAGACACCACAGAACCCTTCTCAGTCACCACGCAGCCCATTTGTCACGTCAAACTGCTTCAGAAAGACACGGCGGTCAAGTTACAGAGGTAATTGTATCAAAGTGACCCCTATGCAATGGTCATAAATTGCTTACTTTACAGAGAGGTGCTGTATTCTTGTTCATTGATAGAACTAAAAGGAGAATGAAAGGACCTAGTCAGGTAATAACTAAAAATCTTAAAGGCAGATTATGAATAACATTTAAGGAGAAAATGGTCTTACAAGAAGAAGAGTTAGGTTCGGTGTAAAGGTGGCGCTCAGCTGGAACTCTTCGTTTTTTCATCTTTTTCTTTTGTTCCATTCGTTTCCTCTGCAGGCGCCTGCTTGGTGGAAGTGGCAGTTTTCGGCCTGTCCTCTGGCTTTTCAGAAGGGTCAACCACTGTGGCCCCCCTACTTGTGTTGCAGCCCATGATTTTTCAAAATTTGAGAGTGTGCAGCGTGTCGTTCAGCTGATGGTTGTCCACAGGAGTATGAAGTGTCAAAACCCTGGTCGTCACCTTAAAACTTGTGTGTTGTGGGCTCAGGTGCATTTGTTCTCCATGGCAACTATATGACTTCCTGTTGTGTTAACTTTGTTAACTTGACAGCCTATTGGTTTATTTTACAGTCCTTTGTCTGTTGTATCACATTGCCTTTTTGCAAATACTTCCCTAAGCGACAGTGGTTGAGAATTAACTCTGAAGCAAAACATGGTTACTGATAAACACTGAAGCGGGCTGTGTGTCAATCACAGAGTAGCTATGGTTACTGACTTTTCCACAGTGGAAAAATTTGTGTTTTGATTCCCTTGGAGGAGTGAGTTTTATCCATCGTCATTTCACAAAATCCAATTTACATCAAACTTTATAGAGCAGAAAGAAACAGGTGTAAAAGTCAACAACTTGTGATCAGAAAAGTTAGAATTTAAAAAAAATCAAATTTTTTTTTTAGATATTGGATCTATACATGACATGTTTCTGAATTATCTTTTTGTGAAGTGTCTTTCAAACTCTTTGAAAATTGGTTTAATTTACAGGTTAAAGTGGTTAATTTGCATTGTTGTAAAGTTTACAGGATTGTGATATGCTGGATGGTGCAGAGCAGGCTGTGGTGTGCACGGTCACTGGGAAGTTAAGAGTGTCAAGGGTGGCCGACATTAAATTAAATTTAAGGGGATGATGCTGTTTAGATTCATTCACTGAATTTGACCTTATATACTAGCTTTATTGTGTCTAGGGGTTTGCTCATATCTTTCTATATTCAACTGCCTAAATCCACAAAGACCAGTAAGCAACTGGTCATATTCTGGACACAAAGTAAACTCTACTGGAGCTAACAACAGGAATTCTTACGTGACGTATTTCTAAGTTATTCCGTCGCTGAAGTGCTACAGCTGAGGGTTACCCCACCTTTGAAATCGCACGTTAACCCTCGATGTAACACAACATAACAAAAAGGAAAGAGGCAGTATATCAGGAATAGCACAAATTAGTTACCAATTAAATTTTTCAAGGAGGCAGATTAAATTAGCAAAATAAACTACAAAACTCATACAAAAAGAAATCACCACAAATAGAACTGCGGCTGAACTGAAATTTGAAAAATTATATAGAAATAGAAAGGCATCTGTTCCATTGCCAAACCCTAGTTTTTTACATGATGTTGCACTGGTTTCTTGGAGGTTTCTGGTCCTGACTGGGTGAAATTGGTTGCAAAGAAGGCGCTGCACTGAACTGGTTGGGAAATAGACATTTTTCCTAGCAACAGGTAGTTGACAGGATGTCACTGACTAATCTGTAGGCCTGTATGACTGGGATATTAGCAATCATTTTCCCAGCGACTGCCACTAACCTCCAACCATTCGCAATCAGCTGAGGACTGCTCATTTTCCCCCTTCATGATGGGTTGGGGGGGGTTCACTTGATCCCACATTATTAATTGTCATCAAGTTAAAATCTTGTGGTTAGTGGTCACGTGTCTTCAAAAGCTCGGTAATACATCCTTATTGTTAAACTTAGATTTAAAGAAACTTTGTTGCATCAGCAAATGATAATGAAGCCAACTTCTGTCAACTGACACATGTATCATTCTGCGCAATAAATCTCAAAGCAAAACACTTTTCTGTTTGGAAAAGATCTTTAATAAAATCACCGTGCAGTTTTTGATTGATGTGCTGTTGAATCAGCTGTGATACTCAGTCTGTAATAAACGGTGGCTAAAACTGCTGACAGGATTTTTAAAGATTTATTGAGACTGAATTTGTTTTAGCTTCTACATTTATGTTGACCAGTGCAAGTTTCTGCTACTGTAACAGCACTTTTCATTTATTATTTTTGCAAAAGTCTTACTTTAGTTTATCCTCAATAGTTTTGCGATAAGTTGAATGTAAAAACAACTTTAAATTAATTTAGAGTGGTATGCATCAAACCCCTAGTATCACCAATATGCAGTCAGAATCAAATCACTTCAAACTTCAGTATTCATGCAGGTCATAGACAGGAGTTAATGTTAGTATGTACACTCAAAATTCCAAAAGTAAGTCAAACATAAATCAAATCAGTCTAATGAGAACAAATGAGTACATCCTCAAATTAATCACACAGAGCCTTCAAATATGGTGTCAGTTATTAGACTCTTCTTAGAGAGTAATAAGTCTTATTTCAACCTCAGACATTCAGGGTTTGGTGTTCCCCAGTTAATTTAAAATCAATAATTCTGCGAATCATCTAAAAAAAAATTCTTGTAGCTAAATTTAGTTAAATTAAAAAAAATAGCTGCCAAATTGTCCATAATGGGTTGCCTCAGCAAATTATGCAAGTCTCCAAAGACCCCAAGCTTTCATCAGAGGATCTGCGGTCAACTCTTTATGTTGTAGACAGTGCAAAAACTTGACCTGCATAACAGGAATGCCCAAAACAGCAAAGCTGTAGTTTTATAGTTAACATAAAGGCAAAGACCAAGGCTACTAAGGCACATCTAACACAGAGTTGTTCAGCCATGATAACAGTACATGTGTGGATATATTATGGTTATGGGAATGCTTTGCTGCTTCTGGGACCTAGCAATTTGCAGTCATACAACTATGAAGTGAGAATAAAATTTAAAATATACTTTAAGATAACCTTGAGTTGAAATCTTTCAACAGGAAAATGATGGGCATGCAGGGAAATCCACCAAAAATTGAGTTTAAAAAGTTCATTGAAACATTTCAAATAAATAAAACATTTTGCATACATGTAAAGGTACCATGTTATTATTATTATTATGTGAGATTTAAGTCATTAAGATAACAAACTATAATTATATAAATGTAGTCTAATTATGCAAAAATGACTAAATCAAAATTTTGTTTTGTTATATTAGCTTCAGAGGCCTAAGTTACACTTTTTTTTAACAGAATTGTTAAATTTGTGCACAAAAAAAACAATTTTTGCCCAAATGTCTATTGGATGCATTTGTGGATACATTTATGTTTTCATATTACTGTAAATATTAATTCCTGTGGATGCAGACAAACACTAACTAATCTGCCTTTTAGTTGCTAAAGTCCTGTCTCGGTCGTTTTTTTATCTAAGAAAAACTCACTGGGCACTTTGCAGCCTTGTCTTTCTTTAAATTCATACAATATCATGAAGGACACTTCCATCAGGCAGTAACCCAGGATGACCAGTCTTCTATTACTGTGCTGGGGATAAAGTGGCTCATTCACAGACCTTCACACATGACTATTGGTATCAGAAAAAATGGTTCCAAACAAAAGAGCCAAGCAACGGAAATTTGGTACTTTGAGCTGACAGAGAATTTGTCAAAAAGTAAATGTGTGCTTTACTTCCATCGGAGTGGAGGTTAGGCCTGTTAGCTGGAATAAGCTAGACCTGGTCCTGGTTCATTCTTGTAATGCGATCGTTGAACACATTTCTCAGTCGTCTCTGCCAGGCTGACTGCCCATCCAAACGAAGCCTCTTGGCTGAGGATCCATCTCCTAACTCATCTCTATCCAGTGATACCGCGTAGCATCGCACGTTTGGTGACCTGCCCGTTTTGATCATGTTGTTGATCTCACGCAGAAGCTGTGAAAAAACGGAAAATAATATTCTACTGTGTGCGAGCAAAGTCAACCATTTTTATTCACTAAATCATTTCCAAAATAGGAATGTAGAATGTATTCAGCCTAGATTGTACCCCAACACACAAAATTATTTAAGACGATCATGTGAAAACGAAAACACCATATCCACACACCTCTGGAGGACTTGAGTTGAAGTAGTAGCAGAGCCCAGTTCTGTGAGGGGAAGGGGTTTCCGTGTTGTATGGTGAAATGGAGATGGACGGGCTGTTGGACAGCTGATAACAGCGAGGAGATGCTTTCCAC
The DNA here is from genome assembly GCF_963576455.1 of Neolamprologus multifasciatus. Taxonomy (NCBI): domain Eukaryota; kingdom Metazoa; phylum Chordata; class Actinopteri; order Cichliformes; family Cichlidae; genus Neolamprologus; species Neolamprologus multifasciatus. The sequence goes on along the minus strand of NC_140439.1, from coordinate 30,659,068 downwards.
TGTCGAGGGTATGGAGACAAAGGAGGGGTGTCTCGCTGGACAAGAAATGAAGTGTAAGCATTACATGGAAAATAAACATTTCCCATTTTTACTGAGTTCTTTGTTTTGTGACATCAGCTCAGAAAAAAGAAAAAATGTTCACTTACTAATGAGGTTTGAGCAAACTGTTTGGCAAAATGCTGCATCTTTGTCGTGTAGACCTGGTTGTAAAAATGGATGAGATTGCCCCGCTCCTCCTGCCCAGGTCTTGGATAATGTGTTGATGGTGTGTTGGGGGTTAGGATAGTGCTGCTGTGCTTTCCATTATCTATAATCAACAATATAATAAAAAGTTACTTATCACTGTGGAACTACTCTTGGATAATGGATATAATGCAGGTAAAATGTTGTAAGTGAATCATTTGGTAACTTGATGGGTGTCATTTTTCTTGTGCAATGAGGCATTGCTATGAGTTCTACCTCTGTATAATACTTTATTTGGATCTAACACAACACATGCTGCATTCGTTTTCTTTAACTCTACCACCACTAGTGCCGCTGTTTCCGAGCCACATAGCCAGCTAACAATACATGCGCATTTCTTTGCCCACAGTGGATTGCAAGCATGTGAGGATGCATTACACATATAAAGCTACGATGGCAGTGAGGGCAATATTTAGTCCCATTTTCCATACTTATTGGGACGAATTATGTACATTACTGTAATTACAAGGCTATTTTGTAAGTATGTTTTTTAAAACAGGTGTTCCATAATATTTTAAATATATGACTTTTTTTATTTAAAAGCTTTCTTACTGATTTTTTTAATGGTAGAATTTTCCTCCATCCTTTCTGAAATCAGCACGTTTTTGCAGACCTGCAGATAGAAACAGTAAATGCTGAAACAAGTGCTTTGAGTTGCTACTGTCAACCTGCTAACCTCCTTGCAAGACTGAAATGCTCATGTAAAGCAGGTATAATGATATTGTCACAGTTATTTAAAAAATTTACCTGTTAACCTTAAAACATTTGATGATAAACACAAAACAGAATGTCGCTAAAACTGATGGAATCTTGGAATAAGTGGGCCCAGCTGATACACGTTTCAACCTGTATCGCTATATTTTGTTAATTCACAGCTGTACACTAAAGACAGCAAAAAATAAAAACCAAAAATAAAGAAACTTACACTTTTGTTGGCACGTGGCTGTGACTTGTAGCATTTCATTATCTGTTTGAAGGGTATCTCCATCTTGGTAATCTGTAAAGGCAAATGCCACCACGTAACTGCTGAGTGTGTGTTTTCCAATGAAGTCCATGCATTACCAACATGGATTCTTTTTAGGATTACAAATACAGTTTTCCTGTATTTTTCATGTCAGTGAAAAGCGATAAAAACTCAGAACATCAGAACATTAATAAAAAGGCTTTTTCAGCTGACAAGTGCCCTCACAACAGTCTTTAATTTTATTTCAACACCAAGTAGGTCTTTTCCATAAAACTGTAAATCTGTAAACCTCCCTGAAGGTTTTAGCTGATTCTGTGCCTGTGCTGAAGTTGCTTTTCTTTCGCTCAGCAAACAAAGTTGATGTATTAAACTTTTGATGGTGTGGTCACTTTTTGTCTGAATCCTTTCGATATGGTAGATTTAGTTTGTGCAAAATGTTTTACAGAACCGAGCACTTTAGAAACCTTCAGAAACTTGTCTTACGTGTCAGTTGTGATTCGCCTTACCATACAGGTAACTTGTTAACCTAAAAACAATGCTACATACAACATTGAGTAACCTGTTATGTACCATATGTAACAGTTTACTCAAATCCAGGGTTTCTGTTTCAAAGGAAGGGATACAAGCTAAAAGAATCTGACTTTTTGTACCAATGAACCTCACTGTGTGTGAGATTGTGTTACTAAATCACAAATAACTGTCATTTGTAACACATACCACATCAAACTCTGACATTACTATACTATTCCTCCTTGTTTGATGATTGAAATTTCACTTGGGTGTTGTAAATATTCATGTAGGTTAATTCAACTTTATTTTATTTTATTTAAATAGCACAACAGTCCAACAGCAGTTGCCTCAAGGTGCTTAAAATAGGTGTGAAACTCTTACTAAGACTAAGACAACATGTCATGTTGTAAGAATAAGTGGAAACTGGTCAACTGGATTAGTCTTTGGAAAACTTTTGAACCATCTCTTTCACTAATAATAGCCTCTAGACAACAGAGACACTTCAGATATTATAAAGATACTATTAAAACCCACCTTAGCTATGATGTAGATAGCACACATGAGCAGTTGGTCCAGGTGACGGTCTACCATTAGACAAGAGCAGTGGACCAAGGAATACTCAAAGCAGGTCCAGATCTTTAATCGCAGCTCATCAGATATTTCCAGCGTGGAACACAGCTCCCTCAGACGCTTGGCCATCAAGCTGTAAACCTGAGATAAAGACAGACATGACCACACTGAACATGCCATATAACAACAATGGTAACTGGACCCATGATATAGAACTGACCTTCCGAGCAAACAGATGGAGGGAGCTGCTTCTCTCTTGTCTGTTTATAGCTGATGGGGAACACTGCTGCTCTGTCCTGGTTGAGTGGTTCATCCCCAAACTGACATCCACTGGCAAAAATAGTTTACCACTCAATCTATAGTAATAGTGTAAACAGTTTGCAGGGAATGGTTTTATTTAAAATGAGTCTTTAGTGCACTGTGTTAATACCTCTCGGCACACCTGGATCCGTTTGCATTGGACCTTCAAGCCTATTTGGATGCATTACCTACATTTGACCCGAGGCAAAACTCTCATTAGAACCCGAACTGTTCAAAGAAAAATTTAATTGCTTTGGATATGTTATAAAATTTCCAAATATTGATAATATATGATGTCAGGCAAAGAGTATTTGTGTTATTCCAAACCTGTTGGCAGGTGGGCATATGGCCCTCGTTGGGTGTGATTTCATCCCACAGTGGTGAGTCGCTGATCCAAGCCAAGTTCTCCAAAACCTTCTCTTCCACTTGGACGAGGTGTGTGACCACATAGTGAGGCAAGCCTGACCCAACCCGCCAAACAGGCTCAATCACCTGTGAGAACAAAGAAAAACAAAAGAGGGAGCATTCAAATCACAGACTAAATGTTACTGTATCACTAAGTGTACAATATATGGCAAAAAAAATACCTTCCAAAAGTGGTATGGTGCCAGTTTGAGGATCTGAAGGAGCAGCGGGAAGTCACATGGTAAGCTGTTTGAGGTTACAGCGATCTCCAAGCAACAGGCCACCAGACAGCGCTGGAAAAGATCATGCTCCAAGATGCCCTGCATCAAACACACCTGTTTTACATGCATTACAAGCACCAGCTGCTTTACTTCAAAGATGACTCAAAATAAATAAAATACATAAGTTATGAGATCACAGGTGCTGTGAGACATTTATCTGTGACTGCTCAGTTAATATGGTCAAAGCTCAGTTCCATCTTTGGCCACCAGATGGCGTGCACTTACTGAGATGTCACTGAAGCCCAGCCTTTTCCTCTCTTGACTGATCAGGTTCTCCAAGATTCTGTGATACCAAACCCCTGCCTCGTAGCAGCACTTTGCTGCCAACTCTGGGAACAATATTAGGTAGATTATTTTTGGCACGTATCAACAACACGGGCTGTATTCCAGAATTTCACACCTGCTATCAAAAGACAGCCTGCTCTCTAATCATAAGAATTTCTGTCAACCAGATACACGCTAAAGGCCACATTCCACTGTAAAATCATCACTGTACCTTTGGTCTTCTCATTTCCCTCGTCGTCCCTGTAATGCTGTAGAAACATTTGCAGCATGCATTTCAGTCTTGTTTGAATCGCCTCAGTCGAATCTCTGGAGCAAGCCCTGAATCCAAGGCATCGTCACAGAAATTTGAGCAGCACAAAAGGAAATGGAAAATGTAATTCAACAATATTCTGCCGCTGGCATAAAGTGGAGGTGTAAGTTCTAAACTGTAAATGAAATGCCACACGTGTGTTTTTTAAAGCTCTTGCTTACAACAGTAGAAACTATATTAAAGAATTCCTAGTACAGAAACTTTATCAGCTCTGTGTGTTTACACATTATTGATCTTGACCACACCCTCAGTGCCTTTTAGCAAAACACCAGATGTTAACTACACTATGTAGCTGTTAAATTGATCTAGCCACATTTGTACAGCGTGTGAGGCTGGCTGATGAAAGATCTGAGGCGTGTTGCGTTTTATTGCAGCTATTAGTGCTGCGAGTATCAGTATCAGGTTGACGTACACACAGCCTACACAGATAAACACTGTGTGAGTCAGTAATGCTTTGTAACTGCAGGGCTAACCTCAACATTGCGATCAGACAGTCACTAGGGCCAAACCTTGGCTTTCCCACAATCCCCTGTGGCACAGTTGCCATGGTGACCTCCTCACTCACACAGGATGAGAGTCAGAGCAGGAATCAAATGGACACCTAAACATGGAGTGAAAAAATACACATTTTGTTTACAAACTAGAGGTAACTTTGCATGATTCATAATTGAAAATATTAGCTTGTACGAGGACTTGGTGCATTCACTGTCAGTAGGACCTGAGGCATAGGCAGACTAAGCAGCTGCTTATCACACCCCAGATAACTGCATCATCATCAGTGTCAACTACTGATTTAATCATTTTCATTCTAAATGGCTCAACTTGGTTCTCTATTGGACGGTGTGCTGGCAGACCATAGCGAGCTGCAGTGAGTGTGTTTTGCCACAGGGAGGCAGTGTCCAACATTTGTGGTACAATCAGTCTGTGTGCTACTCTTCCTTGCGCTGTTGTTGGTCTGTGCAAGTCACAATGTTATAACATACAAAGTACTGAAGGAAAACCAAGTGTTGGAAATATTCAAAAGCGTCCACTGCAGACCCTTGTCTGCTTTAATTCTGTATTTTTGAGCTTTGATGAATTTTGCCACTTTTACTGTTCCACTTTCACCCCCATTCTTTTCCAGTTGGCTTGTCAACCAATCAGCAATCACCCTACATCCAGTTGAGCTACTTACTATTTTAGAGGAGCATGTTTGCATAGGTTAAAGAAGCATGATAATGTTTTTTTATGATAAATTTGTTAATACTTTTAGCTAAATTCTTTATCCATAAATGTAAGTTTGCTAACAAAACACCACATTTCTGTCATTTTTTTAAGGATGTGGAAATGTACATACAATCTATATCAGACTCCACCAACAAAAAGGCTCTCAAAACAATATATGTATGTAAATTTTTGCGTGCATTCTTATAATTGTTACTTTTTTCTTTTACCCCTGGCTTTGTGTGTTCATGTTCTGTTGATTTGTATACTTCATCTGTTCGTATGTTGTATACTCATTGTTTGTTAAATAAAGTTTAAAAAAAATGTTTGCATAGGTTAAAAACCTCTCACTGCAGGCAAATAACTCGAAAAAAATACACGCAACCTTTTGACAACGACTAACCTAAAAGCAACTGAACGGTGCTGTGGCTCAGGTGGTAGAGTGAGTCCGCTACTAATTGGAAGGTCCAGGGATGGGTTGTCCGGTGTTGTGCGCATGCGCAGAAACAACGGGTAGGATGGTTTGCCAGGTAGGATGGATTCCCGGAACACCGGCTCCTCCTGGTCATGTGTCGAAGTATCCTTGAGAAAGATACTGAATCCCAATTTTCATCTGTTGGAGTGAGTTTGTGAGAATGTTAGATAAAAGTACGTAGGTACACATACAAGCACTGCATGATTTTGTGTGACTGGATGAATTAGACTTTTAGTAGAAAGTGTTTTGAATGCTCAAATTAGCAAACGGTACTAAATAAGTACCAGTCCACTTACAGCTACACTGCTATAAAGCTAGCTGTTTGTTAATGGACTGCAACAATTGTGTCTCAAAAAAATAAAACCACACTTTTAAGCCTGTTAATGTATAGTGGACAAATGGTCAAGCATGGAGAATATATAGTTAATACTGACTGGTGATGGATTTTACTGGGAAGGGTGCCCAAAAGCCAGCTTATTTACAGAAACGTCAAACTATGGTCTTACACCTGGAGTTTTATATTTGCTGCTGCCTTTCTTGTTATGGATGCATTAGATGGCCTGGTGGTCTTGTTGACAGCACCACTTTCCCACTCTGTTCATTTGCCTTTAGTGACTCATGTGTACTTCCTGCTCTGAGGCAGCTGTGAATAGTCACTTTTGTTCCTGCGCACCTCACATACTGAAAACCTAAGAAAAACATCTCAAACTCAGTTTCCCTGTGCAGGGCAACTGTCAATTTGGCAAGTCGTGTAACAACAGGAATATTTTAGATGCCAGAGAAGACTCATGAGGAAATAATAAGTTAAATACTGAACCATCCTTGGCTCACGTGAATAATAATGGTGGATAATATTGACTGTTAATCTCTAAAAGGTGTGTTTCAAAGCATGGTTCAATCACTCTGCAGATCTGCTGAGAATTGAATACTCCGTCCCCTGGCGGTAAAGTCCCCTCTTCTTTTTACAGTCTCTTTGTGTGCTACCACCAGCGTGAACGAGACTCTGTTCCTCTAACCATTCTCACATGTGCTGTTTATTACTGCCTGTGCTGAGTCAGTCTACAATGACTGCGGATGACACTGTAGGTGGATAAGAAGCAGTTTTGCTCAAAAATGTGCCATAAGGTTTTCAGAGTAGAGCACGTCACACTCAACATTACTATTGTGATTTCCTAATATTTCCTTTCATGTAGCTGTACTTTATCCCCCACTAACAAGACAAAATCAGAACCAGAATTAGTTTAATTCTGACCTTTTGCTTAATCTCCAACATAAGGACATTTCTATATACTTATGTGATCATTGCAGCTGAATGGATGTCTTTTGATTCTCTGTGTTCCAGATTTGCTCACAACTTACTGTTCGTGTTGGTTGAAGCAGCAGCTGTCTGATGCGTTTTCCATGTGGAGGAAACGGATTTCACAAAGATGGTGAGGTAAAATGGCAAGAAAAACTCTCATCGTGCACTCCAAATTTTAGTCCAAATGCTGATATCAGTCCAGTGGCATCTTAAAACATCAAGTTGTGTCTCATTCTGACTGACTTCCAGCTGCTGCATCTCAGAAGAGACAAACAGGAAGTTGGAAGCATCAATATGCATGCAGCTTCTCATAAATATGAATCACACCCTATCTTGTTATCTTTAGCAGGAAGATCCTGGCAGCACGGTGTCGATTTAAAAACACCACAGATGTGTTTTCTGCATGTTTGTTTGCTGTTTTAATTTTGCTAAAAGCTGGCACAATATCTAAATCACACCCATTTCCTGTTTCCTCTGGACTGGACTCCACTCAAGTCAACTCACATGCAACTCATGCTAAGTGAAAATAGGCCTACTTTCACTTTCTAACATGTGCTAGTCCCTTAAAGAGAATTAAACTAAACATCGCCTTTATCTTGGTTTATAATCAGACTTTGTTATTCAGTGCATTACAGCCTGCTGAAAAATAGCTATATAGATGGTTAATGTGTGCAGAGGATTCTTTTATTCTGCAGCTTTTAGGAACACTGAAGCAGATCGTGTAACTGTTGCATTTTACTCCAGATAGTCAGCTGACTTCCAGTGCAGTTTATTATCTCTGTGGAACTTTCAACATAGCTCAAGAAAACAGAACTCATAAACCAGGATCAAAGTCACTCACCAGTGTCAGTGGCTCTTCTGGGATGGTGTTAGGTCAAACTGACAGACTTCTGCTCTTAAAAATCTCTCCTGTGTGTTTGTCTAGTAGCAGCAGAGCAATGCAGCATGATTCAGTGCAGCCAACCTGCTGCTCTGCAGGGTGAGGAAGTTCAGCCCATTGGCCTCTCACCATAGACAAGCCTCAACTTGTCATCTGGTCTGGTTGCTAAGATAAGTGCCAAACAGCAGTAGAAGCAGTTAAACAGGTCACTGAGCACCACCCTGAGGAGAAAAGAAGGACTTGCAGTGAAGAAAGGCCCTCTGCTGCAAGAGTTTGGTATGTAGCCTTGTTCATTTGCAACATTGCTGGAAAAATATGGACACTAGAGTTCTGTATCTACTAACGTTTATGCAGTGTTTATGTGCAAATGGATCCGTTAAATTAGCAGTGAATTGAATGTTGTTTTAAAAAAAAAATAAAATCACAAGCAAATATGTAATTGTTTTCTTAAGAAAATACTCAGAGTGAAATAAATTATCAAGCCTCATCTAGAATATTAACAACAAAATTGTTTTTCCTACTGCGTTATTTCAGTCACACATACTTACCTGTTGTGTCTTCGCTCTACGGCCTAACAGTTTGGGTGCTCACTGCTTCATCATTGTGTGTTACTGTGAGGTAGTGCCCTTCTGCAGGATGTGTGTAACTAAACTAATGTTGAGGCTACACAAATATATTAAATTACATTATTAGTAGTATTATAACAATATATATATATATATATATATATATATATATATATATATATATATATATATACATACAAACATGTGTGTGTGTTTTTGCATGTGTTGTGATGCTGAACAAAAATTTGATATATACATGTACAATTTTTTTAAAGGATTCAAGACAAAGCGGTCAACTCCTTGATATAACTGAATTCTTCAAAAAGTCCCTGGGACAAAGTAAAAGACACACTTAATTGATAGTCAGAAGAATATGTTTAATAAAAATAATTAAACCTCAATTTCCTCTATAGAACTTCATAGAAAGTAATCCAATAAATTACAAATGACTTTTAAGACGTGTTTTCCTGCACTACATTAAGAATTATTTTGACTACACAGACCACAACTTGCAAATATATCAACTGTCCAATGAGAAAGAAAGAAAAAAAAGAAAGTAAAAGACACAAACTGACCAGGGTGACATTTAGGATACTATCAAGCTTGAAATAAAAATACAAACCCCATGATGGTAGTTTTGTCATCTCAGTGATTACATGTATGAAAACCTCCCTGTACAGCAGTAGTGTGTTTTGTCGTTCCTCTTGCATATTGGTCATTGTTTTCTTGTGTCTGTGTTTAATGCAGATTCAGCACAGCCTCTTTAGCAGCAAGCAGTGCTTTCAAGGTCTGTATACAATATAACCTTTACAAAAAGAAGGAAAAAAAGGAAGGAAAGCAATGAAAGCGAGAAGTCCCATCTTGTGTCTACATTTCTCTCTTAACGAGGATTAACACAGTCATCAATCCATCGCTGCGGGGCAACAAAAAGTAGCAAAAGTCATCAGTCAGTCACCTACAGCAGATGTAGCAGTGGCTGGGTGTTTGCATAAGGGCACTACAAGTTTAAAGAGCGTAGAGGTGCAGATATACAAAATGACAGTGGCATGTTTAAGTTCATTGCTCAGACATAGAAAAATACCGTACTGTTAGTAATAATAATTAAAAAAGAAAAAAATGCAATTGCATTGCAAGCAAACCCATGACGAGGTCTATATATAACAGGCATACAAGAAAACCACATTAAAGCAACATTAGAAATCAGGCATGTCTTCAGTCTTTGTTCATGTCTGAACCCACGGAGAAAAATGCTACAGCTACACTTAAGAACTAAACAGGTTTTTCAGCGGGCTGTCACCCTCAGCCCAAACAGAAACCTCACCTCGGAAATAATTTGTGTATCTAACAGTCCACTGTGTAACAGCAGTCCTAGAGCAAGCACTGTTGTGCTGAAAGAGACTTACAAAAAGGTACTTCGGTTCGAGTGAACTCCAGTGTTTGTGTGTATATCCTGGTTACAGGTTTAAAATGGACATGTGCACGGATGCTGAGCAAAACACACAAGCATGGACAGTGAGCGTAGATGTGAGCGGTGAATGAAAGAGAGTGAGGTACAGGATAAGGGCACTTCTACATCTATCTGAAGCTCTGTTTGTCAGAAAACAGAGTTGAGGGTGAAGTGAAATAAATCAAGACAGCGCTGAAAACTCCCAGCAACAAAAGCTATTATTGAGCCCTTCCTGAAGCTAACCCGTGTGGCACTGCGTAAAATTTAATACTTAGACAATGACAGTGATACTACAATCTTAGCCAGGAACTGAACTATCTTGTGCTTGTGCTCCATGGGCTTTGTAGGAACACAGGTTGCCATGCAATGCGTATCATCAAGGACTTGAATCCTCCAAATTTCCAAAGAGAAATTTCTGACGGTATTAAAAAAACAAAACAACAAAAAAACAACAACAGCAATGTGGTGTTTACGTCTCATAGCCTGCCCGCCCCCACACCACCACCTAACATACAGCCTGGTGAGTTATGGATGCGGCGAGAGGAGCAGCTCAGGAAGCAAAACACAGAGGAAGGTTTCATTTAAAATAAAATCAAAAAAGGCCTCTGACACACATTCCAGCAGAGATGAGAACATTGTGTACATTGACAGATCACACACACACCCATGCACATGTACATTTGCACAGTGAAGCCAATCCATTTAGCAAAGTTGAGGTAAGATTCAGTCAAATACATCGGGGTTGTAGAAATAATATCCATCAACACTACGAAGACCAAACAACTCCGTCAAGACCGCCAAGGGTCAAAGGGCAGTTTTTTGGCACACAGTAGAAGGTTTTTCTCTGTTACCGCAGCTCAAGGAGCTTTTAGTTATAATTAAGAAATGTGCAGGTGAATGTGAATGCCTACTGTTGGTGGCTAAAGTGCGCCTTGAACATGCTGTGGCATGTTTGTAAGGTGATGGTGAATATTAAAATGTAAAGTCAGACAGTAGAGAAATGAATTATGTTTAACTTTTTTAGATTTAAGATTGTGTACGTCTGGAAAAATAATCATTTTACCATTTTTCCAAGTCCTTACTAAGGAAGGAATCATTTCCTGACTGGACAAGGAGAAGTGATAAATAACCTCTTCAAGATGATATGAAGGTATTTGACAGGTTTGTGAGGCTGTGAGAGTTGTGCACTCGGGTAGAACATGGCAGACAGAGAATCTACAGCTTCAGTGACATTCATTAGCTGCCCAAGTTATTGCTGACATATCCAACGTATGATCTGCAAAGCATAAGTGTCAACGAACCTGTAAAAGTACTATTTACAAGAGAACCCAAAGTGTTTGTCAAGTGTCATTCCCCACACCCCTGACAATCAAAATATATTAATAGTACAGCTCAAAGAGCGTGTTGATGTAGTTTTACTTCTTTTAATAAAATTAATCCTGACATAATTACAATAATGCCTTTTTTGTTGCAATAATTGCATGGTACAAGTTCAGAGTTCAGAAATCTACTAAAGTCTGACATGCAAAATGTCTCAAAACAAGACTGTACCTTGTGAACAAACATTGACATTTTATTTCAGTTTCTTTAGGTCAGTTTTTCCTATTTTTTTATTTATTTTTTAAAGGTTTTTGTAGTCTTTATTACAGAACATTGTAGTTAGTTCTTGTATTTACATGTAAAGAAATCACAACAGAAGTGCTGGAAAATCCATATATATATGTGAATATATGTATACATTTCTAGGCAATACATAAATAAATTTATATTTATATATTTGTAGGATCAGTCCTCATCACTGGAGTCTGAATCGTCTGAGGATGAGGAAGAGCTCCCAGACTCTGATGAAGAAGACTCTGCTTTCCCTGAACCTTCAGGACCACTGTTATCCTTTTGTTCTATGGATTCATCCTCTTCCTCCTCCCCCTCATCCAAAGCGTCTTCCAAAAGCTCGTCTTCCTCCTCTCCATCCTTGTCTCCCTCTGGCTGCTCTGTCTCCTGATGTGATGACTGGGAAACTGAAGGTAGAGGAGGAGCAGTTGGAAGGGTGGGGTCACTGTTTGAGCTCTGTGGCTGTGTGGTGGACACAGGAAGGTTAAGGCCTGGAGTGAGAAGCATCCCTGGGTAAAGCATACTGGAGAGTAACAAGGGGTTAAGAGACAGTGGCTGACTGGAGGCTGCAGAGGCAGCTGAAGCACTTTGTGTGGCGGAGGAAGAGGAAGCAGAGCTGGAAGTGGAGGAAGGAGTCGTGTTTGAGCCCTCTGTCCTTTCTCCTTTGGTGTCTGAGGTGTGAGAGGGGGCTTTAGAGGCAGTTGGCTCTCCTGTTCCACCGCTGGTTATTCCCTTTGTTTTCTCTTCAGAGCCTCCTGCAGCTTCCTGAGCAGGCTTCCCAAGCAAGCTGCCCATACTAAGGAGGTTTGGCAGTCCAGCCATACCAGAAAGCATCATGGGAAACATGGCAGCCAAGTTACTTGCAGCCAGGTTACTAGCATCAGACGGCAGCCCCATCAGGCCTGCAGTGAGCTGCAGGGACTGTAAATTCTGGAGGTTTTGCTGGAAGGCCTGCAGACTCGTGAGGTCCATTCCAGAGAGGAGGCCGTTTGCCAGCAGTGGGTTCAAACCTAGTGCCGAGGCTGCCGGGTTAGGTGGTGCTCCTGCCGCTGCAGCTGCAGCTGCCGCTGCCTTGGCCAAAGGATTCTTAGGTCGCCGTCCACGCCGACTTACCTCCTCGGGAACAATGGGTCCAGTCAGGATCCTGTCAAACATGCTCTCTGGGAGGTAACCCTGGAAAAGATGGAATGATGTTGGTACATTCCCCAATATAAGAAAATAGTCAGGTAGTGACAGTGACAACAGTTCACTGTTACATAATTAGGCTCATTGAGATAAAACTAATGTTGTCCTAAGAGAAGAACAGCACATATTTGAACATATGCATTAAGGTTAGTCAGGCCAGTTTTACTATTATCTGCACTCAATAACATGAATGGGGTGAATTTAAAAACCATTTCGATGGCACCAAACTGCCGTCTCTAAAATGATCAGAAACAGGTTAAAACCTTCATGACAGCAGAACTTACGCCTGTTTAAATTTTATAAGGTATAAATTTTATAAAAGTGTTACTCTATAACTTACCGACTGTTTAACAACATCGGCCCATTCAGGCGGGACTCCGTACTCTGGGTTTTCCTGAAGGAATCGGCATAGGTCCTTCAGCGGAGGAGCAAAGGCTCCACCAATCTTCAAGAAAGAATACAGGCAACATAAACCCAAGTGCACATCACTGTTATAATGTACACACTATCAAAATGATTATTAACAAATTAAAAGCCATCTTTGTATTTGTATGGCTGGTTATGACTTAAAAAACACCACCAACACACCTTGCGTGCATTTCTCCTGTTGATGATCTGGACCCTTTCTTCTCCCGTCAAACTGTTCACATCAATCTTGTTGGGGTTTCTACAGCGGTGCCTTTTCTGCTTTGGCCGACCATCCTGGAAGTGGAACTGCATTTGCATCTTATTTACCCCCTAAACATGAAATGTAACGACAGTTAGTTACATAGAAAGTCTAACTACAAGAAGTTTTCTGCTCATACTGGTTCCTCTGTTTTTTAATTAAATATGTACTAAATAAAATAATGTTTCTAAATATCTATTATTTTAGTTAATCAGAAATTGTCTCTTTTCAACAGACAAGAAGAATTTGAAGCCCTTGGAGCAAAAAAGTAAAGACTTACACAGATAAAAGCTCCTGTGTCTGCCACAAAGCCAGGGTTTTCTTTTAGCCACTGCTCCAGTTCTTTCCTCCTGGGAGCATCATCCCCAGCCAGCCGGGTGCCATCTTTCAGGTTGATAACCGGGACCCTGCTCTCAGTGTCTGCAGGGACCTGACTGGGGTTCTGACTGTAGCTTGATGCAGGGCCTGGAGTCATGCCCACCTGGCCAATACCCCCCCACCCTGGAGGTACCTGAAAGCATATGAGCATGTCATTATATACTGTATACTTTGCAGAACAGCCATTAAAAAAACAAAAACAAATCAGAAGAGCACTTTTAACAAATATAATTGGTTCCAAAAAATAAAATAAAAAAAAAAATCAGGAAATTTGTGATTGTTTTCTGATTTCTAGCATAACACGCTTACTAAGAAGTATGCTCAGCTAACAAAACAACTGCTTACCTGATCGGGAACTGTTGGGACTCTACTCTTGTTCATGAAGAGCAGGTCCATTCCCTCAACGTTCTTCCTCCTCCCTCTCCTCCTTTTAACCACTGGCTGGCCATCTAATACTCCATTTGGCCTCATCTGACCAGTAAGACCTGTAGGAACTGGAGGAGAAACAGCCTGTTAGCAGTGAACTACTGTGTCAGAAAAAGGGCTAACTGTAAGTCTTTTCTTAAATTGGAGCCACATTCATATTTTGGTGTCAGGACTTCAACTTTTTCTTACATTTAAGAATATTATGAACAGACCAGATGATTTTCTTACAGAATTAAGATATTTAATGACTATTAAGTGTCTGTATTGAGTACACAAAGCCAATGCAACAGTCCAGACTGTTTTTCTCTGTAATTTAAAAAGATCCTTTGCTACCATCTTGTGGTGCTAAAGAAAAACAGCATTGTCCATTTCAGCACACTGTGCAGGAACAGATGCTCAGATCTTTGCTCTATTTACATTCAGATATATTTTAGACAGCACACATCATCAGGCAATAAATTTCTATAGTGCAATGTATTCCCTTTTTGGATAACACCAACTGTTTAACTGCACACAACTAAAGCCTACTCAAATATGAGTAGTCCTTCCTGTTGCCTAGAGATTTGCGTATTCATATGCCAAATTTGTTGAGGAAGATTATTTTTAAAGAAACATACCCGTCTGGAAGCTGGACTGAGGTTTGGTGATGTCAGCAAGTCCTGTATCTGAGGCACTCTGGAGCTCATGAAGCCGAGCCAGGTACTGCTGCTGGGCCTGGGGACCTTCCTCGGACTCCAGGGGCCTCTTCAGAGGTAGACCCTGTTTCTGGAAGGTCAACTTCAGACCTCCCTCCTGTTATACAGACACAACAGTGTAAGACAAGTCTAGGAAAATGACTGTCGGGCAAATGTACAGATTTATAAAGAAAGAAAAGCTTTAGACTTTATTTGTTGAGTCTGTCTGAGACTTTCCTGAATGATCACATTCTTTTTGTCTCGTGATTTAAGGATGACTAGGACTGTGTTGTTCTCATTGCTCTCTCTTAGTGGAAATGCTGACTTGAGATCTTTGTTAATTCATCTTGTAAAAAGTTTCTCACAAAATAAAAACAAATCTTGTTCAGATATTTTCTGGTTAGTAATACTGGGACACATGGACACACAGTGGGTAGTGCTTAGCAAAGCAGTGGGTAAAGCTTTTTCAGACTGGAGTTGAAAGCCATGCCAAAGCAATAGCTGCTGTCAGCATATAATATCTTAATATTGAAGGTAACAAGCTTCTGGTGTTTAATGATCTGTGATGGTAAAAACCATAAATTTGGAAAATGATCCCCATCAAAAAACAGCATAAAAGGAAAGATGAATACAAGCAAATCTGAAGCCTGCCATGTTAATGGCCACATTGCTTAGGAGCATATCAGAGAACACCCACAGCAGAGGTTTCCATTTCAATCTGATTATTAGCAAGACCCCCTTCAGTCTAGAGAGGCTTCAGACTGAACCTTATTATATTCTCATGACTGACTGATTTGTGCTCATGTAATCACAGCCCAAGAGCCCAATTCAAATTGAGTGTGTGGGAAAAGAGAGGAAGGCTGCTATTAAATTAATCTCTCCTCCTGCCAGGCAGTCAAAACCACTAATCATACCCAAAGGAAAGCAGGAAGAAAACCAGAGAAACATGCTGAACACGGCAACTAACACCGGTCATGGCAGCAGGAAGTGGTAGGGTCCTAGGATTAGGGCGAAGCGGAGGGAGGAGGGGAGGAAGGGAGAAATCAACATACATCGTTGAGTTTTACTGAGAACTCCTTGTTTTCTGCAACATGCTTGGTCACCTTTGACCCCTGTGGTGAAGCAGAGGGGTCCTCGCACATGCTGTTGGCATTGTCCAGCAGCTTGGTGGTGTAGAAGGAGGCCACAGCGCCTCCAGGCTCATAGACCCGACGTGTTCCCGGCCATTTGCCTTTAAGCACTGCCTGGCAAATGCTGTCCAGGCGGTTAATAATCACGCGATCCTTAAAAAGCAAGAGCCACAGAATTTTAGTGTGATTTCCCCACAGCACCTGACCACACTGTGAGTGGACATACTAATGTGTTTTCAGCATTACATCATCAGCAAATTATGCAAACCGCACATATACATAGTTAATCACCTTTGGCCAGTACGATGCAGCCAGCATGTACCCTCCACCCTGGAAAGGGTGTGAAGAGTTGTTGGAGATGCCATTCTCAGCTACATGGGTGTCTTGTGTTTCATCCTGCGTAGCGCTCAGAGATGCCACACTGTCCTCATCAAATCCCTTTACACTTGTAACAGTGGGGACTGAGAAAAATCGCCAAAAAGACATTTGAGATCCACAAAGAATGCAACAGAGAAAATGCATTTATTTGAACCTAGATAAGCTCACTGTCAGCACTCCTAACAAAACATTACTTGCTTTCAGTTTTCTGGAACTTACATAAGAAAGTACTCACCCTTCTTTTTTCCTTCCTCTCCCTCACTTTCACTGTCATCAGAAGAAGATGAGGAGGAGGAGGATGATGATGAAGAGCCAGAAGAGCAAGATGAAGAAGAAGAGGAGGAGCTGGACCCTGAATGTGATGAGGAAGATGAGGATGACGATGAAGAGGAAGAAGAGCGTGACGTCGAACTCGAGGAGGAGCCATCTGAGTCGGACTCTGTGCCACGCCTGGCGTCCTTGCGGCCCCTCTTGGTCTTCTTCGGTTTCCTCTCTGAGGAGTTGGGTGTGAGGGGTTTCGTCCGTGCTGCCACCATCTGCCTTTCATTGTCCCTGGCTACTGAAACAGGCTTCTCTTCCAGACCCGTGGGAGTAGCTGGTGCTTGAGTCGGGGTCCAACTTGCTCCCTGTCTTTCCTTGCTCTCCTCACCCTCTGAAATTGGTTCCACTTTGGGCGTGACCCCACATAGGTCTGCGTCTCTTTGAGTGGGTGGAGGCAGTGGAGAGCCTGTCAACACTGAGGTGGTGGCTTGGTACTGAGGGTGTAAGAGCGGTGTGGATGTACGTGATTGCTGCTGTGCAGCTTTTGTTTGGCTGTAGTTGCGTTGGGCAGCCATGAAGCTGAGTTCAGGGTCTCTCAGAATGTGGTAATCAGTGCGACTTACGCCATGCTTTGCAGCACCAATTAGCAGGTCACGGTCATGAGTACCAGCCTCCCACCAAACAGGTAAGTCAGAGCTCATCTGACACAGTGGCAGACGCTCGTACAATAATTGATGTCGAAGGACTTGTTCCCTCACCTGCCGAAGCAGCTCTATTCTGTACAGGGTACGAGATGCTCGCTCTTCTGTAATGGGCTGGATGTTTAGAGAAGGGTCCACTGCAGAGTCTGGAACAAAACGAACAAGCCGGTTTGAGAAAAAAAAAAAAAATTCTCAACAGGAGACTCTCAGACGTGTTTTTGTCTGGAGCGTCAATGTCACAGTGTTTATCTTTCCACAAATGATTAACCTTATCAGTCGTCTACCTCAGAACTGCTGATATAGCTTGTTTACTAAGTTGTTACAGACCATCCTCCAAAACAGAACCTTGGAGTCAGGATTGAGTAAGCAACATACTACATGAAGCACTGTTTTCACGTTAAGTTATCCAACTAAATTGATTTTCTTGATCAGATCAAATGGCTTAGAGACACTAACTGTTGAAAATAATCTGAAGGATCCTCCCTTCAGATATAGGTGTGACTGGACCATAATATATGACACTGTGATCTGCATACATGTCTGCAAATAAGAAAATGAGCATCTGACCTCCCTCTTTAGGTGGCAGGCGACACACACGTCGGCACATGGCAGTAAAAGCACAAAGGTATTTCTGCAGGCTCTCATCAGTCTTCTTGTGCAGCCGAGCCATAGCCCTGAACTTGGTCCAATCAAACCGCCCGAGGTTTGGGTCAAAAACGACACCAAAAGTGGAGACAACGCGATAAAAGTCAGCCTCTTCTCGTCTGGTCCATCTGTTGAAAGTGGAAAATAAATTTAAATTATATTAATTAAACATACGCTCTCTGTCTCTCAAAAAAAAAAAAGATTTCTGATGTCTGTGGTTGACATACTATTGACCAGTCACGTTTGAAACTGCGATACTAAGAATGGAATTTGAAAAAGTGCATCAGATAACTGATGGCTATCGTTAACAATCTTTATTTGTATTTACTATTTTTACTATTTTTAAAACTGAAAATGAATATCCATTGGCCCATTTGAAGTCCTAGAAAATTGGCTGCTGCTCTGGGAGGCTATGTCAGCACATTGGGTAATGGGTTCCCACACTGCCCATCCCCCGACACATAATATTCTGCTTTTACAAGAGCATATCAATTTTGAATTGCTTCTTTGTCAGCCATCACTGATATAATCTGTGTTCTAACCTTTGTTGCCGTTCAATCTTAGCAGCCATCTTGGGGTTGAGGGTGTCGTTGAGCGTGGGGGGTAGCGGGCAAAGTGGCGCAGACAGCACCATAGTCTGCTGGGAGGACTGAGACTGAGTCTGGTGGATGTGTAGGATCTGGCGGCTCTTGGTGTAGCGCTGAGAAGCTGTTATCAGACGTCTCAGCCTGGCTGTCAGCACTGAGGGGGAGGGCCAGTAGGCACTTTCACTTTCTGTCACTGGAACAGGATCTGAATTAAATAAACAGCAAAAAGAGTGGCATTATTTCTAATGTTTTTATTAAATTTACCACTTGAAATCTCTAGATTTCTCCTGCCCGTGGGAGGCCTGTGCTTGTAATCATGATAATTTGCTGTGAATTACAAGCATCTAATACTTACCTCCAGCACTGTCAGTGATAACCAAGTCTCCAGGAGAAGAGGCGTCGTCCTGAATGAGAAGAATTTATGTTTAAAGAAGAATACCGGAGAACTGACAACCCCAACAAGTCAAATTAAGTATCAAATATCTTGATGCATGCTCAATCATCCAGGTAAGGAAATCCTAAAAAGTTGATTCTGTTCAGCTGAACAGAAAAACGCTACATCCACATGAACAGAATAAAATTTGGGGGAATAAATATCAAATAGCAACATTCACCTTTGAGTCTTGTGACCTTACCTCCATGTCGTCCTTTAACAGTGCTGGAGCCGGCTTGTATTCTGGATCATCCACATCCCTATCCACATAGAGAAAGTTTGTGCCTTGTTGTTTTTTTTTGCAGATGACAGATTAAAAGATATCTGGACCAGCCTAATCAAATTAAAGTAAAAGACAAAGTATTTTAACAGTTCAGGACGGTGTCGTGTACTCACCCATCCATGAAATCATTGTTTCTCTGTTCAGCAGCGATGGCCTTCTCATCTGGTTTCCCCACACGCTCTAGGAAACACAGGGTAGGGTCTCCACGAATAGTGTTGTACTTCTCATAACCTGGGAAAGCACAGGAAGATAAGTAAACACCAAAATTAGTTAAGGATAATGCATGGAAACAGATATGAAGTAGACAAGCTGGTTCATTTCCCACCAACCAAAAATATTTTAGCAGGTTTCCACTGATGGTACTTTAAATAACAAATACGGACTTTTCCTTTTCACCAAACTCACCACTATCATCACGGAAAAAGCTTAACTTAAAGCTAACTTTTAGTTGGAACTTAAAATCCAGAATTACATTTTTTGTACTGAAGTTTTAAAACAAACAAACAAACAAAATAAAAGACCCCCCCCCCCAAGCAAGTCACATTAGTAGAAAAACTGTTACCATGCTTAAAGACACCCAGCAGAAGACACTTGTCAGAGATTGCATCCCACCACAGGGCTGGAAGCTCTGAATTGTCAGGCTCTGGAACCCAGATCTTTACTTCACTGTAGAGGACAAGAAGACGCACAGCTTTAGACGGGTATTATGGGGAGTGATGTTTATACATTTCAATATACTTGCTGATAGCTGTGACCGTTTTTCAAAATATACTTCTTGATGTATTGTTAAAAAGCAGCTGGATTTGATTAAACAACTTCAAAAAAACAAAACCCTTCTACATCTATTTGCTTCAATACAAACATCTTTTATTGTTAATCCATACAAAGCTATTTGTAAAATGT
Organism: Neolamprologus multifasciatus; assembly: GCF_963576455.1. NCBI lineage: Eukaryota > Metazoa > Chordata > Actinopteri > Cichliformes > Cichlidae > Neolamprologus > Neolamprologus multifasciatus. The sequence goes on along the minus strand of NC_140439.1, from coordinate 30,639,067 downwards.
AAATAGTAATAGTCAAAGATGCAAAAGCACTGTAGTTGAACCATCTTGTTCTTGAGCAGAAAATAAATAAGCCCCGTCTTTCACCAGCAGGTGGAGCTCTGCAACCTTCTAATGAATTTGGCTGATCATTTGTTCCCTCAACAGGTTGATACCATAGGCTAATGACACCACTCCAGGAGAGAAGTCTGTGGCAACGCCTTTAATCCTTTAATCAGAGTTGTCATTTAACATCTCTATCAAGCCATTTACTGTTGTATTAAGGCAGAGGAAGCATTGGTCTTTTCTGTACAGTGAGATTGCGACTAGTGTACAATTATAAAAATGCTGCATAGAGGTTTAAAAGCTGTCTACTGCTAAGTATAAACAGATGAGTTATGTCCTAGGAAGAGTATAGTATAGTCTTTGCCAAAAATAAATTCTAATGGAGACCCAAGCAATAAGAGTTGCAGGAAAAACTCATCTTAGTGATAAACGGTTTTAATTCTCAGTGCAAGCAACCCAAGTTGACATCAGACTAGGTAAAAGTCAAGCTCACCTTGAGTCCACGCCATCTAGCACCTTCTGGGCCTGGCTTCCTATCACCTCTTGTTTCAGGTAGTAGAGCATTCTGACCCTGAGCAGCACCCTGCACAGAGAAAACCCACTGGTCAGAACAAAGCCCTGACCACTCAGCCCTGCTGAGCAAGCAGAAGTAATACACAATACACAGACGTACGCACACAGACTCACCAATTTGTTGGGCAGAATGCAATTAAATGTGTGGTCAGACTACAGACTGTATTGTAAACTCATTTCATTTTCACTTATACATTTAGTCACATTCATCAATTTATGCCTATAATCTCTCATCTTTAAGTGTACTAAGAGCAAAGTACAGCTATAAATACTCCACTGTACAGGCCTTTGACGGAGCAGGAGACACTACACAACTCTTCTGAAGAGACCGGCATATGTGCCAACACTGATCAATTAACTATGAATTATTGTATCACTTAAAGTGACATTATTGTATAGACGTCACAAGGGAGTCATGAGCACATCCACAGCTCGGCTCTGAGGACTGAATGAACAGACAAGCGTCTCTCTCCAGTTGTCATGTGGTTGTACTGGCAGTAGATGAAGGCTGGGAAGTCGAGGCTGACAAGGTAGAGAGGAGGCTGACTCACAGGGGAGACATTAGCTCTGTGATGCATGATCGCACATTACAGGCAGCAGGCTTTGAGCGCAGACAGTGAAGTGCTGGGAACCGATGTGCTGGTGTACCAGAGCTGTAGCGTCTAGCAAGCCTTGAGATTTTCTTGGTGATGAAGACCTACGGTCTAGTCATTCTGTAAGAATACATTATGATGCCTGTTGGCCAATTTTGGTTCTAAGGTTTCAAGGACAAAAATAAATAAATTAATGAATGAATTTTGAAAAATCCTAAAATTATTTTTTTAGGTCACATCTCTGTTAGTACCATTGTTGGCAGGCTAGTCTGCTTCCTTGTATTTGTGACCACTTTTCCTCATCACTTATACCACTATATTCATACATCATCATATGGATCCATTGCTTCTCCTGCCAAGGCTTCTTTTCAGCACAGCTTTTCTATCAAGAGCACTGAAAAAACTGTGGGCTGCTGCTCACAACTACATCATGTCAGGCATTCCATCTTTCTTCTGGTATAACTAGGCTAAATATTGTTATAAATGAGCCCAAAATCCTTCTTTCATTTACTGACACGACCATGAACAACCGGAGGGCTCCAGAGTCTGTCCGTCTGTAGGAGTGATGGATGTCTATGTTGACCGGCCTGGACTTGTGGCTCTGGTAAATTAGAGCTGAACGTCCTCCTCCCTCCGTCCTCCACCCTCCATATTCCTGTGTGACTGGACCCGCCCAGGAGCAGCTGCTGCTTCCTCTGCCTGTCAGCACCCCTTTTCCAAGCCTCTGTTAGTTGCATTTGTGTTTGTGTGTGAGAGATGTGGTTCACTCAGAGAGGCTGCAGAGGATCTCAGCACAGTCAAACACAGTCTTTCAAAAACAAATAACCCAAGTATGTCTGACATGAGTGGCATGCAAAAAATCTCCAATGGGCTGTACATAGAAAACACCATCAGCGTAACAGAGAGATTCTTCCTCATAGATAATATTCTCATCCAAAACACGCACTGACCATAAAATGCCTTCTTAAACCTGCATAGTATAAGTATATTTTCATAACTATATTCTTCAGCATGCAGTAAAAAAGGGGAAAAAAAATCGACTGCATTTTATTCAGTAAGGTCCAAGATGTTCACATTGTTATCACCCACTATGACCCAGTTTCATAACCTGTTGATGCTTAATCTTTTCAAGTCTTTTAGGAAACAAGCTACAGTAATTTACCCCTTCTTCCCATAGCAACCATTGCTGTGCAAGAGCTGTGTCCTACATTTGTGGGTCTGTTAAGAAGCCAGTGCACACCCCCACCCCACCAGTCACATTCCAGGTCCTCAGAGGGAAAACGCACAAGTCAGCAAACCCTGCTAGCTGCATGTCCCCAATTGCCCGGCGTGTCACATATCAGACAATCCCTGGATTCAGCAATACTGGAAAAGGAAACAATGGAGAACTTTCTATGGAAGCTTCAGTGCTCTGCATCCAAAGCCCAATGGACACAAGCTCTGCGTTTTATAGCGCTATTCCCCCCTCTGTAAATAAGAGAGATCTATGACAGCCATTAGATGGGCTGAAGTCTCATGAAGATTCTTATCAGCTAGTCTCAACGTGAAGTCTGTTAATCAATCAGCGGACTGTCAGCTCCAATACATGTTTTAGTGCTTCCTAATTATTGTTGCTTGAAGGTGCCGCGGTTAAAATTTGAGCCATGTGCAAACTGTATATTCATACACTTAGGCTTCATTACACGAAAAATAAATCGAGATCATCTTTGTTAAAAGAGAATAATCACCACCTGCCAGTTTCTATAATAGCTTAAAGTTTTACATCAGTACTCACACACCTCTTTCTCACGCACGGGAGACTAAACAACACAGCAATAGACAATTAGTCCCCATCTCCACTATAAGCCAGTTAAATGCATACTCTCTTTTATCTTATAATGCTTTTGAAATAGCAATATAGAACCTCTATATTGTGGTCATTTGGAACATTATTTGTCTTAATTGATGAAACTCAAATTGGATGAAAAGTGTCATAAGTGAATACTTACTTGTTGCAGTGGTGTTTCAGGTGCTTCTTATAGCCATCGTCCTGAAGCATATGCTCAGGGTTGTGCTTCCTGAGCCACTCAGCCTTGTGGATGTCAAAAGAACTAGACTGGGTCTTCATCTTTTTACCCTTTCTCCCCCGAGGAACTGGGGCAGACAAGCCTAGCAAAATAAAAAAGTAAGTGTTGTGGTTCAAATTAATTCTTACTACTTACTGATTGTAATAAAGTCAGTAAATGTCAGCTTGAATTGCTGAGACTCACCTAAGTGATTCTGCAACTCCTTTGTGCGTCCATCCTCGGTAGGGGCTATGAGGTCCCACATGAAGCTTTTGATTTTGTCATCTCCACGATAATGGACCAGGCAGTAGGCCAACAAGGCCCTGCAGATGGACTCCACATCCCACTCAGTCAACTGCTTCTTAAAACGGCCATGGTTGAGGATATCCTTCCAACGACCCCATCTGGAAACAGAAGGGGAATGCCACACTTAGGAATACTCATTTGAGTATGGAAGCAGACTCTATATACAGTTTGGATGACGTTTTTTAAGTGTTAAAGCAAAAATGCATATTGCTGTAATTTATAATCCTGATGGTCTTGTTTGTTTGTATGTGAATGGAAAAATTCAAGTGGAGATAATAGGATGTTTAATTCAATCTATTACAAATTTTTCAGGAGCCTCTTTGTTGACAAAAATTCAGGTGAGTCCTTCCAAATACCAGCTATGTTATTTAATAGTTAGTATTAGGTTAAACTTATTAAATGTATCTTACCCATAGACAAGCAAGTTCTTCTCTACTCTGAAGCACTCTGTGCGGCCATAGCTGTTCAGGCGATCGTAGTTTCGTCTGAGCTTAGGTTTGGTCTCATCGCCGTCACTCTCGCCCTCTGAAAGCTCTGCTAGCTCATCCTTGGTGGCACTAAAGGGCCTTGTCTGCTTTCTAACACGAGGAGTGTCAATGACCAGGCTGTTCTGTAGAGGGGGAAAAAATTTCATGGACTTTATGTCTTTTATGCAGTTAAAGGGGAATAGATGTCCTGTGTATGTCACATTCCAATTATCCATTTCTGTGGATATTGTATCCATTTTAGTCTGGTACTCACTCTGCCGTTGACCATATCCATATCAATGTCAGCCTTTTTGGCCCACTTGTCCCAGAAATTAGGGTCATCCAGGGAGATGTCTGTACGGTTTCCAGATGCTACAAAACTGGCCTGAAAGCAGACATCAGAATCACATTAAGTTATAATCATATTTGTTTTTCCCCGTATGCCTGTGTCAGGAATTGGCACAGGTTGAGAATTTTAAAAAGCCAGCGATATGCAATCTCCACACTCATGTACACAAAAGGTGATAAAGCTGATGTTAAATCATTTGTACTTAACGAGTTCTATTTATCAGATTTCTTGTTTTTTTACCTTGGCAAAAGTGGATCCTCGTCCCTCAGACTCAATGGTAATGGTCTTTGTCCTGCGCTGCAGGATCTGGTCAATGTCCTCCTCACAGAATTTGGCCCCTTCATCCTCCTCATCCATGATTGCCCCGTAGGCCCCACGTCGCAACAGATCTTCAATCGCCTTTTTGGACAGCTGCTGCTGCACAGCCTGTAAGGTAAAGAAAAAAAAATCACATTAAAGTCATAAAACTATAACACGGTTATAATTACATGATAATAGTTCACAGATTACAAAATAGACTTCAGGTGTGAAATGGAACCACAGGAGGAATGGCACTACATAATGCATGAGTTGATCAAATCTCCAGTTGACAGAAATAGCACACTAAATGCAGGCACACAGCTAGAGCAATTATTAAAATGACAAAATTAGCAGCTATATATCCAACCCCGGCATTTGTTTAGTATGCAGATATGTTCAGTCAGACCAGATGTAGAAAACTGCTAATACATCCTCCTTATAGTTCATATAACTCCCAGGGGACACAAACTGCAGCTAAGCATCCACCTACACACCTCACAGTGTTGACACACTCCTTCACAAACAGATTAGAGTCTAACAGGATCGGTTACACATCAAGTGGAAATTTTAAGAGTGACCTTCACGTTTTAGTTTTTATTTTTTTGTTGGCTTGACAAGAAAAAATTGGCTTAGTGTCATTTCACATTTGCTACAGTGTCCTCCTAATGTAATTCAGTATCCCCGGGTATGTATGTCAACTTTTATGTTACTGGAATGGCAGCTGAAAGAAATGCAGCATTGATCTCTTGTCTTTTATAAATGTAATAAATTTCAGGAGATCATTAACTTGTTTCATATCCAGCTTTTCAGAGTTTAAGATGGCAAAGCTGGAGAAGAGAGTGGACGGTGTACTGTTCGTTAACAATAAACAGAACACTTCGATCAAAAAACAAAAAACATTTTATTATAATTTATTTGCATCTCCCCATATGAGGGATTAGTCATTGGCGCTGGGGCTCGTGTAATTCTGCAAGATGGTTTCTAATTTACAAGATTTTAAGATTTAACTACTCGTTTCTATTCCAGACCGTATGGACAATTCTCAAACTTACCCCTCCCCCAGTGCCTCCTCCCAGGCTGTTATCTCGGCCACTCATGCTCTGCAACACTGCTTTATCCAAACCCAACTTGAGGCTGGCGCGATCAAACATTTCTCGCTCATATGAGTTCCTGGTGATCAAACGGTACACCTTCACTGCCTTGTTCTGACCGATGCGATGGCAGCGAGCCTGGGCCTGTAAAGTATACAAAAACTGAGGAAACTGCACCGAGCATATAATTTGTTTTAATATCTACACATTGATTTGTCAGACAGCTCTTCTTAAACGACTCATTAAAATGAGATTCAACAAATAACATGTAAGTTGTTTGTGGAATGACTGAGCATTCACAACATGTACTTTTGACTAGACACAGTGTAATGCACTTCCCATGGTGGCTAGTTTTGCTGCCTATTAATTGCGTGAGCAGATCTCAGATAACTGTTAGTATGCCACTTTCTCGAAACAGCAATAAAACATAATCTACAGCATTTCGCTGAACCCACTGCTGAGTCCTACCTGCAGGTCGTTTTGTGGGTTCCAGTCAGAGTCGAAGATGATGCAGGTGTCTGCTGCTGTGAGGTTGATTCCCAGCCCACCAGCTCTTGTACACAGAAGGAAAACAAAGCGATCTGAGTCAGGCTTACTGAAGCGGTCGATGGCAGCCTGTCGCAGATTTCCACGAACCCGTCCATCAATACGCTCGTACAGATACCTGCAACATAAATGAAATAAATATGATGAATGTTTGTACAATACCTTTTTAAATTGTTTATTCTGACTTCTTGTACATGGGATCCAGGTATAGTGCTTATCTAATCGAACACCTCGGTATGTTCAAAATGTGGGCGTTATTCTTTGACAGCCATATTTATCCATACTCAAAACAAGACTACAGTATTATGGTCTTCACACTATCAAGTATTCTTGTTTTGTTTTGTATTCCCTTTTTCTTAACCCGAGAAATATAAAACTATTTCTACAAGAGGTGAGTATGCTCTTTCATCCTCGTGTCCACAATCATCCCCTCCTACAGTCCTACCCCTTGCTCTTCCTGAGGTTATCCACTTCCACTCAAGAGAAACATCAGAATCTCCCACTTGTCTAATGTGATGGAACCCTGAAGGCTTTTGTAACCTACTGCTGAACCCTGTCTGAGGTCTGTGTTGCACAGCACCTCACATGTTTACAATAGCTTCAGGTTTGTTCTAGCTTCTGGTGGGCAGCCAGCAGAAAGAAAGAAGAGAAAGAGAAAGGAAGAGCTAGAACAGGACAGTGAAGGGCTTTAGCTGGAACTTAGTTTGTACACATTAGCTTTATATCTTTGATGAAAGAGGAAAAAAATAATTCACGTATACTGATTGAAATAGTTCCGTGTATTGCACTCTGAAATTTAAACCTAAAACCCTGTGAAGGAACTGAGACATTATCAAGTTAAAAATGCTAAAGAGAAGATTAAAATAGCAGGCTGTCGTGTAAAGTGCCTGGCAGTTTGGTGTGATAATTTGACATCTCTTTGAACATAAAGGAAATTAGAAATTTAAACACTGCAGGTAGAAAGGAACATTTAAAACTACTACTAAGTGTACAACTAAAACCTTGTTTGGTTGTGTACAGCAGATATGGTGCTTCCTTACTATCAGACTGGATAGAACGAGGTCAAAGGTAAGCGAGTAAGGGCCATATCACATTTGAACTGCAGGACTACAGTTTGTCTAGTTACATCCTGTTACCTTCTCTGAATGAGGTAGTCTTCCAAGATGTCCAGACAGCGGACCATTTGGGAGAAGATGAGCACCTTGTGCCCTCCTGCCTTCATTTTAGGCAGCAATTTGTCAATGAGGACGAGCTTCCCAGCAGACTGCACCATAGCCTGCAGGTGAAAGTCTAGGGCAGTAGGGCTGTGCACTTCCCTGAAGTCTTCTAGGATCTTTTCCTCTGCTCCTGTCATAGCAAAGACATGGGCGCATTAAAAATAAGGGACGCAGTATTGTCAAAGTTAATTATTTTATTTAAAGCCTGATTTCAATTCAATGACTGATATATAAGAGCATAATTATATGAGAAACAATGGTACTTGTGTACCATAAAAAAGCAGATTAAAGAAAGAATTTAAATTTGCTAAATTTGGCTGTTAGCTCTAGAAGGTGAGAACAAAAGTTGTTAGTTTGCAGTTATTACAGAACTTCTTTATTTAAGCTTTCAGCGCTGTCCTACCTTTGATTAGGTAGGGGTGGTTGCAACACTTTCTTAGCTCCATCATAGTGTTGACCAGGTTGGGCATATTTGCCGGGCCAGCTCCTTTAGCCAGGAAAGAAAAATTCTTCTCTAGGATGGCACGGTAGTATTTCTTCTGAATGTTGGTGAGCTCAACTTCAATGATGGTTTCCTCTTTCGGAGCCAACTTCTTCTCCACATCTTCTTTCAAACGACGCAGCATCATAGGCTTCAGGATACCCTGAAGCTTTTGCACCTGTGGGTCACAGAGACAGTTTGAACTCACCTTTGGCAGCTGCTTCTATGCTGCACTTGTTTGGGGGCTAAAAATTGTATGTTTGAAAAGGATACAACTGTAGCTGTGTTGGGTTATAACGAACAGTATTATCCAAGTCATCAAATTTCCATTTCCAAATTTAGATTTATTGCATTTAATAAGTGTATTTTAAAAGTTACAGAGCAGCAAAAAATGAAGAAATTCAATTTCTGTTCCATATCATAGACAGACACGTATCATTACACATGGAAATGTGTATTTCACAAGTATAGTGGGTGATGCAAAGAACCACTAAAAGTAGATGACATACATTATGTAAATAATCACTGGCTAGAAGTGTAACTCGGTGTTAGCTCAGCAGTTGACTGCAAAATTGTTTTCATTTCCAGCTACTGTTAAGAAATGCCACAGTGGGGAAACTATTTGCATCATTTGGTGTTAAGAAATTGTAACACATACAATTTCACTCTTAAAGCAGAAGTCGCTGAAGAGTAAAGCTGATCCAAGCACAGTATTTTATATTACAGAGACACCTTCTTCATATTATCATTATTATTGTAGCTTGCCAAAGAGATATAATCTAGGCCATCTCATATGTATGTCTAGTAATTTCTTTCCCTCATCTTATGAAGACCTACATCTCACAAATCATGAATTTGTGCTGTAGTGCAGCATCACTGTGTAGATACTATTACACTCCAAGGACTAGGCCAGCTTTACAAAGTGCTTTTTTTTATTACACACCCTGTGCAGGACTTCATTTAATATCAGTTATGCTGTGTGGAGAAAATAAGTCTCCTAACAGCACCAACAGCTTTTACTATGAAAAGGATTACACATTTCTAAATTTAGTTCCATGTGTTGAACGCTGGCTGCTCCAAATTTTTCAACTTCCACACTCCTGACATTGAGATGTTTTTAGCAGCCTTCCGTTGAACACCTCTTTGGTAACACTGACTAAAAATGAAATGCCAAACAGCAGTATGTAGCAGGAACTGCGAAACTGTCACATAGTCCAGCATTGAGCAGTGTAATACCTGTTGTTAGTTGTTATTATTCACCATGTGTTGGATGTGTGTGTTTTATGACTGTGCCCTAGTTAGAATAGGCTCCAGTTCAACAGTATCTTCACATCTGATGAGCAGTGTGTTTGAAATTTGGCTGCCCATTCATAAAAAAATTACCAACACTGAAAAGAAAGATCTCTTTTAGATTCTGCAAATATTAAGGTGCTGTGTGGAACCATAAAAGCACAACAACACAACACACATTGATGCAGTTTTTCTCTAAGGTGTATTTTTGTCATGGAGAATATTGAGACAGAATGTGCACATATCTAAGCTCACCTGCTCTTCAGTCTTAAGGTCTCCAAACTCCTGCATGAAGGTGTTTTCAGAAGGGAAGCGTGCCGGCTCCAGAAAGTGAAGCAGGCTGAAGAGCTCTTCCACTGTATTCTGGAGAGGAGTACCTGTCAGCAGGACCTTGTGTTCCTTGAAGAGGACAAGAGTTTAAATGTGAAGTGAAAATTGCTTCAATTGGTATTTCTGAATAAAATTCGGACAATGTGTAATAATTTTCTCTAAGCTCATGATTTATCTACCAGGTTCATGAGCTTGAATCCCTCTAGCAGCTTGCAGTTCTTGTTCTTGAGACGATGGGCCTCATCAATAATAACGCAGCGCCACTCTATGGCATTGAGTTCGGGACAGCCTCCAAGAATCATCTCAAATGTGGTAATAACAGCCTGAAACCTGTAGGCACCACGTATGATACGACCCTGAAGACAAAAAGGGGAGAAGTGTACATATTTCATCCGTTTAGTTAAAATATCGTATTTTATCAGCTAAAGTATGCTCAATGTGTTTTGTGATTAAAACTATTTTGTTTTCTGTTTACACAAGCTGAATCTGAAATAATGTACTGGAAAAAGTGCTATAAACAGATGCACATGAAAGGTACATAGTTCTTCTGACACAGCTTGTCCTTTTCTGTGTTGACATTAGAAACCCACATATTTGCAACCTTTTTAGCTGTTGACAGCAAACACAGGGTTTCCTTTATTTAGACTTCTCAAACATTAAAAAACATACATTATGGTTAGGAGGCTATCTACAGCATATCCAGTACACAAGCACCTGCCAGTGAGTATTTATTATTTGTTTATTTGTTTGTTTGTCTGGGGAAGCTTTGCTTTCCCCCGCCCCTCCATTTGTATCCATTGCCTTGACAACAGTCCTCAAGGGATACTCAGTTATCCAGTAACCCCCTCCCACAGCTAGCCAGCCAGCCAACAGGCTGCTGTTGAGGAGTCAGCCACTATGATATGCCTGAGCAGCGATGACAGAGATCTCCCCGTGGGGGCTGCTATGACATCACAGGCTGCCTGGGAGACAGGCTGGTGGCGGCTCCACTCTGTTCTCCTCTCGCCTTAGATTCCTCCTACGGTTCGTCAGAATACTAAAAGGTCCTAACTGCCTGCTGTGACACATCACATGGCCTGCCAACCACATAAAGCTTCTGTTCAAGGCTCACTAACTACCTAGCAGCCTACATATTGTCAGGCACGGGCCCTATTTGGATTCTTGCTATATGCATATCTTAGTATTATAAATCAGATATTTGTTGAAACGCTATCTCTCCCAGTGTGAGCAAACCCAAGCTGTTTATAGATTTATATTTTATACAGGCTGACAAAAATCAATACAGCTACGAAGTGATACCTTTTCAAGCGATTCTGAACACAGCCTTGACACAAACCTTACAAACAACTTGCACCAAGCACAGAAATCCACTGTGCTTGAACTGTTGTTTGTTCCTGTCTTACAGCAGATGAGTTTTCCTTGAAAAACATGGTGTTAAATGAGGTTGCTGCACTAGCTATAGGACTGTAAAGGGTATCTGGCGTTTGTGTTGCACACACAATCACGGTTTTCCTGGCTTTTCAATATCCGACTCCTATTGTTATAAGAAGGCCTCCTGCTTTGAAACATATCATTACACTACTCGTAGGATTTCATGTTACTGACACAGTGCTGCTGTTTTTTAAAAAGCACTGTGATTACTTTAATCAAAATGAATCACAGCCTTTCACTCTTAAAAGGTAAGCACAGCAGAATTGAGTTCTGCTTGCCTGTCTTTAAAAAGGAAAAATTAGGTATATATATATTAAAATGAACTAAAAGACCTCCAAATTCTTACATTTCTCTATGTGGTTGGTAAGAGAGACAAGCTGGGAGCCCCCCTGTGCATCCAGAGCTGATTCCTTTATAAGTCCTTAAGTCTTCTCATAGCCAAAAACAGCCAGCGTGGTGATATACAATCATATTACGGTACCTACTACACATTGGCCAAAACTATATGAAAGGATGCAAGTAATATATAGCACATTTCAGCTTCTTAAAGGGCTCCTTTCTATATTATTCTCTTTATTGTGTGACAGAATAACACTGGTACTTGTAAAATAAAAACTACTGTGCTCAAGAGCAATAAAGGTGAATTCTTGTGTTGAAGCTGTTGTACTCATTTTAAAATTTAAAATTTTCTGCGCTTGATATATTCATTTACCTGTGCATCCCTGAAATACATCTCATACTGCTGGAGCATCTGCCTGCTGACCATGCTTCCATGGTAAACGATGACATTGAGGTGGGTCCAGGTACGGAACTCCCGCTCCCAGTTGGTGATGGTGGAGAGTGGGGCAATTATGAGAAAGGGCGCTTGGATTCCAACGCGATAGATTTCTTCTAGGAAAGTGATGGACTGTATTGTTTTCCCTAGGCCCATCTCATCTGCCAGGATGCAGTTCCGTCTTAGAAAAGAAAACAGTGGATTTAGGACAAAAAGAAAGCAGGAGAAAATAAATTCCTTGCTTTGTACAAAAAGTAAAGTAGGTGGGGGAGGGGGGGGGGTGCAAATGTTTTGAATCTAAGTACTGTATGCAATTTTATCACAAACACAGAGTGGTGTATATTATGAGAAATTCTTCTCTTCTAACAATATACAAAATATGTACAGACGGCCAGGGGAATAGGTGAAAAGAGGAAAAGCAAGAAAGTGAAAGGAAAATGCAGAACTCCGGTGACAATAAAAAACAAACAAAAAACAGTGAAAACAAGATAATCAGCAGTAATAACAGTCCCAAGATATCATACAGCACACAATGGTAAATGCAACTGCCTCTGCTGCGTGGTGTACTCCAGCTAACCATTTATTCAGCTGTCCAGTGGGTGGGGGTATTATGTCTTGATGCTAATTGCAACGTGCAGATATTCCCACTGGCCTCTTAAGCAGCTCTCTACTTTTGATGAATCTCTCTGCGTAGGCATACACAAACTCCTGCATGCTCACACATAACAAAACCAATTCCCAGGGTTAATGCAAGCGCACTGACACTGTGTTCAGCAGATGTACTGTGCAGCACATCTTTTGAGATTGTAGGCGAAGAAAAGCAAATGTCGCAGCAGTATGCACCTTGACAGGAAATTTGACTACCCTCACAGGCCTAAGCAAATAATGTGAATACAGAAAAACACAAGATGGTCCCACACACACAGGATTCAAAGCAAGATAAATCATTCATTATTTATAATCCGCAATGCCAATACACCCAAAAGACCTCTTCTTGAAACACAAAATGTATGTAAAATAAATCAAATATACTACAGTATCCTGAACTGATAGACGTTTCTGTTATTAATCCAATTTGCACTGATACAAATAGAGCAAAGAAAACAACAAAAAACCTCTTTGTACAACGCTAAACAGATTAGCAACACTACATATTATATCCCCAAAAGAGACCACAGAATTGGATAAGCACATCTCTGAAGTATAAAAAACAAAATATTATTACCTTTATGAAATTAGGGCACATTACATAACCACTGCAATTTGTGATGTGTATGAAATTATGTGCCTTTATTTTTATAAAACAATGGTTCCATAATTAAATTTGATTTCACTTAAATTAAAAAGAAGTGTGTGTGGGGGGGCTCTGTGCAACATTTCACACAGTTGACTGCTGATGGTTTGAATCATATCTATGAAATAGACTCCAATTTGTTCATGTAAATGGAGAGTCCTCTTCAAACACCATAGGTTAATTATGAAGTTCCACAGAGTTACGTGCTAGGGCCAATTCCGTTTACATTATATATGCTTCACTTAGGCAATATCATGTATCATAGCATACATTTTTATTGCTTTGCAGGTAATACCCAACATTATCCATTAAGCAAGATAGCACACACCAATTAGTTAAACTGCAGGAATGCCTTTAAAGACTGGATGATTTTCAAATTTTCTGCTTCTAAAATTAGATAAAACTGAGGTTATTGTACTCGCCCCAAAAATCTTAGAAACGTGGTATCTAACCAAATGCTTACTCTGGATGTCATTACCTTGGCCTCCAGTAACACTGTGAAGAATCTTGGAGCCATTTTTGACCATTTAATGTGCATAACAAACAATACGTAGGAGTACTTTATTATATTTGTGCGCTCTCTCTAAAATTGGAATACCCAGTTTCAGAGTGATGCTGAAAAACTAGTTCATGCATTTATTACTTCTAGACTGGACTATTGTAATTCATTAATAGTAGGCCCTCCTAAAACTCTTTGAAAAGCCTTCAGCTGATCCAAAATGCTACAGCAAGAATACTAACAGGGACTTGGAAAAGAGAGCATATTTCGCTCATGCTGGCTTGGATCTTGTTAAATCATGTCAAATCTTATCAAACCAGTTTCTTTAACACGGCAATGACTTCAATGAAATGAAATGCTCTCCAAGTTTTCTATTGGGCTGTGATATTGCAACCCAATAGAGCATCTCTGGGGTGTGGCTGAGTGGGAGATTAACATCAGCTGACAACTACAAAAACTACGTGATGGCATAATTTCTGTACTGTGACACCACTTAAAAGCTATTTGGGTTTTTCACAATAGCTGCAGATTTTTTTACAGGTATGCATACTCACAGTGCTTAAAACTAACCTGTTGTACCAGTTGAAAAGAAGCCAGTTGACTCCTTCTAGCTGGTAGTCCCTGAGGCTGTTGCCATTCCTGTATTGTCTCGATTGTTCCCTCTTCTTCCACAGATTGGCAGGGGGACGCTCCTAAGTGACATATATGGCAGATAGGAAGTTAACTTTACATTTTTGATGAACACTTTTCAGTAGAACGTAAATATTACAAATGCATGACACAATTTCTTATACATAATGTTAGCATTATGACCGTACAATTGACTGGCACCCCATCCAGGGTGTACTATAGCCGAGATAGGCTAAAGGATCTGTAACTTATACAATAGTAAATTGGATGTGGAGCTAGCAGCAGTGGTCATAAGCAAAATGTTGGTTATTTGAGCAAACTGGAGAATGACAATGGTTTAGAATATATAAAAAATAAGGAAATCCAGCAGTGTGACATACATGCAATATAAAAACAAAATCTCCAGCACGCCAACCTTGCTGCATCTGCAAACCTATATGGTAACATTGCACGCAAAAAATGCCAGTGTATCTGATATATACACAGGGGTGTAGAGGTATAAAAACTGACCTATTGTTACAACCACAGGTATGCAAAGTGTGAACTATTATAGTGGACAGGGAAATAAAAGACGAAAGATAACCTGAAACTAAAACTGTCAGTCTTCATAGTACAAGTTACACGACTGATCTCTGTGTAGTCTAGTTATAAATACAACAGTTTGTTGCTCAATAAAGGGGAACTATAGAGTATGATAAAAAACAAAACCAAAAAACATTGTTCTCTTTGAAGATTAGTCTATTTCTTTTCTCCTAATTTTGACTTCAGTCTGTTCAGTACATCTTGCGAATCTTCAATAGAAAATGTTTTCCTAGTTTTACCTTTCCAATAAAAACATCAATCACTGATGTTGAAGTGACTGACAGCAGGTGTTTGTCTTTCAAGCTCGCTCATACCCCTGTGCGAGTGTTGTCTTATTTAGATCACTGTAATATGTGTGTGTACACGCACACGCACACACGCACACATGTATAAGAGTGATAAAGAAACATGGAAATACAGTGATAACTGAAGAAGGCTGGCAGGCACAACTTACCACCCTGCGTGAGTCTGGCTTGGCTGCCTGCAGCTGCTCAAACTCCTCAATCTTGCTCTGATCTACATCGTCCTTCAGCTCCCAGGTGCTGTCTTCATAAGGCAGAGAGCACCACTTTACCAGGTAGTACACCACTTCCTGTAACAAGCAGAGGAGGATTAGCACTGAAAAAGACTAGAGTGAGGCCAAGCTTTGCTTTTACAATATTAACAAAGGCTGCGAGGAAGCCCATTAGGATGGCCTTGGGCATTTCTGAGATACAAAGACATTGCTAGAGTGGAGAATCTTTTGAAAGGAACAAAACCATGAAAACCATTCAGGAACTTATACAAATACAGAACTCACGTATGTGATGAAATGAAAAAGGATTCGCTTACCTCTCTTGTATCTTTGTCCTCGCAATATGACACCTCCAGCACTCTATCTACTTCTACGTAGTCAGGGTTAAATGGCTCCTCTTCCATCTGAGCGAGACAGAAGGAAAACACAAAAGGAAATGAAAAAGATTAAATAAAGAGAATAAACCAAAGTGCCCACTCACCATCTGGAAACTGAGATAAACATTATATTGTATCAAATGAGTGAGCAAAGAGACTCAAATATATGCACGCAGATGTGTACTGAACGTGCAGTTGCATCCTAAAAGACACACCAAATTGTGGAGACACCCACACCCACTTATAGAAATGTATTCGACAAAAAGTACCCCCCCCCCCCCCCCCAAAAAAATAAAAACCAAATAATTGTGTCGACACACAAACCAGTCGCACATTCTTACATCTGCAAAGAAGAGTGCCCTCTGTGCCTGTTTCATCTTGAAGCGTTTGATCTTCTGCTGAATCCTCTTGTCCTTCTCCAGCTGCTGTTCTGTGGCCCACTCACAGTGTAGGTAGGAGCTGACACACACACACACACACACACACACGAGATCAGTAAGGTAAGGGACTCGTGCAATCACCTAAACAGCATCTGGGGGAACTGCTGAGGCCAGCAGGTGTGATCACAGATTGCAGATGTGGTCACAGTCTCTACTGGCATGCTGTTCTCAGTCATATTTGTTTAGAAATATTAAAGTGTTTTCACATTCATATTTCCATCCTCGTTATCATTTGGCTGCGAAATGATGGATGTGATCTGGCTGATGACAGATTATCTGCCACACACAAAAACAAAATTCTGGGAAGCTGAGTATGACACTTAAATCTTAATTTCCAAAACATTAAAACTGATAATTTGGTGTGTGAACACGCTAGAATTTGTATTCTTCTTTATTAACAGAAAAAACAGTAATCATAACATTGAGGACACGACAATACTAAAAGTTGTCTCATGCATGCCTGTGATGTATTGATGTTTGAAAAGTCAAAAGTTCTTAATTACGTCCTCTAGCTTTCATGTTGCCTGTGTTTCTATAGATATATCTATAGACAAAAACATATATGCCACTAACCACCCAGAAACTACACATGAATAACTTACTAGTTTTTGTATTTTACAAAAAACTCTTCCACCTCAATGACCACTCCTGGAGAGACCTAAAGAAAAAGAATGAAAAAACATAACAATGAGAAGCAATGCTTTCATTTAGTTTTAGTGCTATAATAAGGGGGGAAAAAAACATAATACAACGATACAACTCAATACATAGTCCCAAAAATCTATTAAGCTAAAAATTTGCAAGAGAAGCTTTTATCACAACTGTGCAATGGTTAAAAAATAAGGCAAAACAACAAATTAAATATTTACCTCCTTCTTAGCAATACGAGAAGACATGATTTTGTCAACAACAGCAGCATCCTCTTCACTGGGATTCTCCTACAGAGAACATGATATGGTTAATGTCAACTGATAAATTCATAACAGTCACCCCAGAGCATTACGTTGCATAAATGTCTTCATAATATGATAACAAAAACAAACACCAGATGCTCTCTTATGCTTTACACATCATAAATCCCTTTGTCAAATTTATGATTCTGCATTACATAAAAATATCCCAGAATTATCTAATTAGAAATTAGAGGACAACTAATTTTATTTTTAAGTATTAAAATGTTTCTGTGGCCCTTTCTAACTTCTGTGCTGTTGCATCTAAATCATAAAAAAGAAAAAAAAAAAAAAAAAAGGACAGTGCAGTGAGTATTATCCTTCTTTTTTAAAGCCTTACTGCAGTGGTCCTGGTTTGTACGTCACAGTGTGTTGTTGAAAAGAACAGGCTATTCAGCAGAGCAAGCAGTCCTATTGTTTTTTGTTTTGTTTTTTTACTGAGTGTGTTTGTGTTCTTTTATGGTACAAAAATAAGATCTTCCCAACAATGTTTATGTGCATTATTTCCACAAACAATTCTATTTCTTTTCAAGACAAAACTCTTAATACATGTGAAAAAGAGAGACAAGACCAAAGTGGAGAGGTTTGGTCATAGAGCAAAGCACCATGGTTGACAAAAATCAAACAGCATATCAGCACAAACACCTCATACCAACTGTTAAGAGCAAGTTGGAGGGACGATTATTTGGGCTTGTTTTAAGGCCACAGGACATGAGCACCATGCAGTCACCAAGTCGACCACAAACTCCCCTGTATACCAAAGTATTCTAGAGCCAAATGTTAGACCATCTGCCCGACAGTTAAAATCTTGGTCTAAAATGGGTAATTGTGGACCATGATCCCCAACACACCAGCAACTTTACAATACAGTAACTGGAAAAGAACCAGGTTGTTGCAGTTGCTCAGTACAGACTTTAACCCAATTCAAATACTGTGGCAGGACCTTAAGATAGCTGTGCATAAACAAATTCCCACAAACCTGATAAAACCATGCAGAAAATAAGTTACTTCAAGTTATTGCTGCTAAAGATGGTTCTACCAGCTAGTCAGTCATAGGGTGTACTGTATCTTTTTCACAAATGCAACATTCACTGATTCCAGTTAATACACTGAAGCTGTATTTTCCCATTTATGTTATAACTGAAAGAACTGAAATTAAACATGTTTCCCACAGAGTTATATGCAGAATTACTTACTACAAATAGCTGAAGAGCGGGTTCCCTGGATGCTGCAGTATTGGTTTTCTTGGCTTTGACAATAACCTTGACTTCTTCATCTGACAACCTGGTCTCCAGCTCTTCAGCATACTTCTTTCTCTTCACCTGTCGATTAGACCGCCTCTTCTAAAAAATAAATTAATTTAAAAAGATATAAGCCAAAAAAAAGGAGTAAGAAGCACATTTACACAAAAGAGAAATAATCTCAACTACTTCATTAATCAATTTTGAAACTGCAAAATAAAATTGGTAATTAATGACTGCTTCGCATGAAAATTTCCCATATGGCTCTAAGACTGAAGATTTGATCAAGACTGAGCAGATGTTGCTAACAGAATCTTGTGCATGGACTCATTTCATTCTTAACTAGTGTGCCTGTTACAAACCGGTGTTATTTATTAACAAAAGCAACAATGTAACTACTTCACATAGGTCGCCAAAGCAAGGTAATAAACTTAGCTAAAGAAAACACAAAGAAAAAAAACACTATATGATCAAGTTCATGATTGACGTATTATCAAGGCTCAGAGTGTCCTAGGGCTGTTCGATATAAATCGGATGACGATATAAAAACCAAGCTGAGCGTTGTGTACCTGGAGTCGAGTGTTTTAACCGATGCATGAAACTATGCATTTTTAGACATAGGTTGTAACGGCCGCCGTTTTCTTTGTGAGTATTTATTACACAGCGTGCTGCGGGGGAAAGCCTGTTCTAATGTTTGAGTCTAAGGTTTATTTTTTAGCACCTGAAGGCTCTTTTTTGCTTCTCATCCATAAATACTCTGCATACTTTTTCACGTGATTCAGTTTATTTTGAAAAGTCTCAACATGATCTTGAGCTTTATTGTGAAAGGTTTATGTGGAAAATAAACAAGCGGACACGCGATGGTTTTACCGTCGTTGTTGCTAACGACTGCGCATAAAACAGGCGCTTGTCCGTCCGTAGTGTGGTTATATTAAATATAAGAGAAAGAGAGAACTTTAAGAAATTAATATAGCCACTACAGTGACCATCAAAACGATGAAAAAATATTGCCATAAACAGTTTATTTTGCGACACCACGAAGCGTAAAATGAAACAATAGATGTTTTTATATTGTCATCCGATATACATCATTATATCAAACAGCCCTAGCAAAAGCACTTAACATTTATACATTTCCCTGTTCAAAATGATAATATAGAGTTTTCCATTGTGCAGGCCATTGCCCAACATAACCTATTACTGGCCTTACGTTACTAAAACCAAGTCAAAGTCCAGAAAAATATCCTTAAAATCAGAAAAAAAGTGCTCTAAAACCCAGCTTCTTTCTATTCCTTCCTGTCAAGCCTTTATAATTATCATATGCGTGGGCAGCTGCATCCTGCATCAATACACGAGCCCCTCCTAATGATAATATGTAGTTAATTAGGAATAAATGCCACTGAGCCACAGTTAATTAGGTGTGCAGCACAGTATTCCCGTGGAGATATACCCTTACATTCACAGACCCAAACTGACCAGAAGCTGGAGACTCAAACCTGCCGCATGCCACAACAATAGGAGCGAGCCCCTGAGGAGATCATGCTCCTGTTCCAGCTGGCGGCCAAGCTACTTCAACCTCTTCCACAAGATCATCATAAATGAGTCATCCACCGACTATTTTAATTAAGTCCTGGGGTGCCACTTAGCGGGCGTAATTATATCATACAACACACTGTAGTTAGTAGGGTGTCGTCCCCAGTCATTCATTCATGTCACTCATAACCTTTTGGATATCTGTCAGAACCTACTAGTGAGAAAAGCTCCACACAGACCAGAAGTGTGTTTTAAATGCTCAAGGGTAAACTCAGGTGACACCTACTTCAATTTGCCATTCTATCATTGATGCTCTGACCTAGATAAAAACCTCTGCTGTCAGTTTTCTCAATCATCAACACAGATGAGAATGTGTACTTGAGATAGCCACCCACTGTATGACCTCCATATGAACCAGAGAGTGGAGCCTTCCAGGATCAGACTAAAGCTGTTAAGTCTTCTACAATGCTCAGCAGCAGTGTGAACAGCCAGGCCGAGGACACCACTTAAGTTTTATCAGAAAGCTAACAGAAAAAGCGTCTCGTATTTCTCGTCTGCTCTCAATAACACCTGCACAAAATCTGAATAAAGTAGGGAAATAACAGTCAAATATAGCCAAGTTCCAACTTAAAATTCTAGTGTTGTCTCATATGTAAGGTTCATACTTTGGTTTGATAAACGGCAATGAAATGCACTAATTTCTCCCAGTCTCATTAGAGCCCCTGTTCCTTGTTGGCTTGTACTGTGCATGCATGTCTGCATAAGTCTGTGTATACTTTATACTGGAACTCACAGAGTCATCATCCTTCAAAGTGTGTTGAGGGGGAGGGTCATCATCCGACTCCTCTGAAGACTCGGGCTTTCGCCTTTTCTTCTTTCCAATCTTGATGACAATTTTCCTAAGAGAGAGAAAAAGACCCCATGAAAACAATGAAAAACATGTACCAAATATACAATTTTTACTCTGCTTTAGGCATATTTAGGCATACAAATGCCCTAATGGTACAATCCAGAGGCTTCTGATTAGTGTTTTCTGCCTTTTCGTGCTTGATTCTACACTGAAATTAATCCACATTTATTTTCAAAACATTGTTAAAAATCTTGTTTATCTCACAAATGTGTCCATGTCTAAAGTTCTTAAATAAGAAATGATAAAAAAATATATATATCTACCCAATAAACTTGTTCAAGTGTATGAAGTCCTGCTAAACATTCTACAATCTGTTTATCATGTATCATATCAGTATAAATATTCTACATGGGCAATTTGGCTTGTTCATTGTTTTTGACAATTCTTCGTATAAAGATGCACTTGCATAAACGTTATGGAGTATATTAATGCAAAGTGAATGCATTTTTAAGAGCTCATCACAGAAAGCAAAAACACTTCAAAAGAAGTGACATTTATTTCAGAAGAAACAGGGTTATTTTGAACTAAATCTACAGTGAGACATTTTAACAGCTTTTAAGTGGGTGGATAAGGAACTACTTCTAACAAAAAGGCTATCATTAATGGCTTCTAAGAGAAGGATGGAAAGACAACCAAAACATATACATTGAAAAAGAAAAGCATTTGCTGCATTGGATTCTGAAAGGAATAAATGCAGTTAAATGTAAAACTCCAACATACATATAACAACAGCAGTGGAACGATTGTAGAGAATGGCTGCACGTATTAACATGCTCACAATGGACGCTGCCTCAGTTTATACAGAGAGGAATTTGGTGCTTTGCTAAAGCTCCTCCTTAAATGGAAGATTCACACCAACGTCATTCGATGCTAATTTGGTAAATATTTTTTTCCTCTTTAAAATACCATTCCTAGTTTGACCTTGGTCTAATATACATTTATAGTACCAGAGCTCCAGATATCTTCAGCATCTCAGCAAATATCACTAAACTGCAGAATGACTATATGCAAGCTTTTAATTTTTTGCCAGCATTTCATATTCTAATCCCCTCTCCTCTCTTTCAGTCACATATCATTTCTGTGACCTTTCTCCATATATTCTCTAACCACATATGCAGACACTTCCCATCTTCCACTTCTCCACATGCATAATCTCTTGCTAGCCGCAAGTGGTAAATCTTTGGCTTGGTGTGATATTGATAGAAAATATATATATATCTTCTTCCCTATAAGCTTTCAAACATGTTAAGAGTGTGAGAGGAAAAATATGTGCAACTAGGACAGCAAAGAAACAAACTGTCAAGATAGCAACTTCAATATTTAAAACCACTAATTTTGTTGTTTCCAATTTATCATTTTATCCCCCTTACTCCTCCAAAATATGCTATGTCCAATCACAAAAGGGCATGAGTGAGGCATTCCCTTCTTTATTCTTATTCCAGCAACATGTTAAATTTAACCGAGGGATAACCACAGCACAGCAAACCAACTGCATTTTGTATATATTGTTTTGTATATATTTTTGTATATATTTGTAAGTGTGCATAAATATCCTTATAACCCTTTTTTTTTCATAGTTAAAATAAAGTAAAAACAAACAAAATAAAATTCCTCGAAAACATATTTTTGACACCTTTTCACGCATTTCACTTTTAATGTCAAAAGATTAATCATCTGAAGCTTATCTACATGGAAAAATACTTGAAGCAACATAGGAATTAGTGGTCTGATAGACTAGATACATTTCAGGTGATACAAACACTCATCCACATACCTATTAAAATATCTGACTGTGTAAGGTAGAAAATAACAGACTTCCAGCAATACTGAAGAGCTGTCCCCTCAGCTGTCATCCCTGTCCCCCCACCCCACCCCTCTCTGGATGATATTACATCTCACAAATCCTCTTGACAATGACACTTTATGGTTGCCATGCAACATGCCCTTGGGAGTGTATTTGGCTATGTGGGTGTTAAATCTTCCTCATGACATCACTTCCTGTGAAAACAACACCAGTACATGGTTACTAACACTACGAATGGCTAAGATATATGCCAAGTCAGAGTGACACAGTGGAAGAAAAAAGAAAGTTTCCAGCTCTGACGCCAAGAAAAGAAGACAAAAACCTAAATGAAACAACACAAAAACAATACTGATAATAATGATAATAATAAAGTAGCTAAATGGGACTGAACACAATGTTTATCGTTGACTAAATAAAAGCTGGCTGTGATATGGGTCTTGCTGAATAGCAGTGTCACATCACCATTTAGCAGCTTGGCAACTAACAGCACATAACAGGGCTAAAGCATCTCTCTGACCCCCATATGGGAAAACTTGAACTGTGAAGCAAGATACTTGAGGACTCTAGAAACATCAATTGAGCCAGACAGTGAAGACAGAAAATACGGATGTCGGTGTGATACATTTGTATCGACATCTGCTGCATGTGTGCATGGCATTTACGAGAGTCACGTGATTTACATAGATGCCATCGTAATGAAAAATAGATTCTACACTTGCACACACAAAAAACAAAACCCACATCTTAGTGATGGTAACATCCTGTTCCACCGCTTATGTGGCTGATACACAGGACCACCCAAAGATTTACTAACATCAGTACTAATGCACACTCTCCCTTTGACTGGATAGCCTTCCCACAAGCTGAAATATGGTAACTCAAATGACAGGGAATAAACTCAGACTTTGAAGTCAACCCCGTACTGACAAAAAGTGGTACAAAAGCAGACTCTTCTGGGTACTAGTTAGTTCTCCCTGATGTAAAGAACTTTAAAAGATCAGCATGAAAACCACTGAATTACAAAAATTCTATCCATTCTCCTAAGTATTCAAAATGCCTAACAGCCTGACCAGGTAAAGAGACAGCTGTAAAAAGAGGGGTTTTTTTATATTGAAGGAAAATGCCAAATTTATCAGAAAGTGAACACAAGAAGAAACTGTCTGCAACAAAGTCTCTGGGGCATGTGTTAAACAAATAATTACCTTATAATACCAACAGTCAACTCTATATTGATGCAATTTCCCATATTGAATTTTATCAATTGGGTCAAAACCATTTCAAATTATTAAATTTGTTCGCACTGATGTTTTCCAATCTTGAGCAAAACAAATGACCTTCAGACCAACCCTTCGAAACATTATTCAATGAATAGTTTGTCCATTAAAACTAACTGATATCAGAAGGTGACTTCATAACTTTGGCAACCATGTCATGTTTCTTGACACGCGTTAACCTCTATGGTTGCAGAGCACACCACTTCTACTCATTTTTGTTTCCTATATTTGTACTTTATGGTGCATTTCCACCCAGAGTTGCTGGGTGGAAATGTTTGTTCCTGATAAAGATTCTAAATTTTACAAGGCCATGTTCAAGACATAATCCTACATCTTTAATTTGACTACAGTTGCCCCTGATCTGACATTACTCTGTATCACTGATGATAGGCTATCACAAGCTTTTTCCTGAGAGTAATAATCTAGTTGCTCGGCTTTCTTGGCTGCTTTTCCCCCATTGTGCCAAATAACCCCATCCCTTGTCCCCCAGTGTTGTCCTGTCCTACTTGGCATATCGCCAGTGAGAGTGCATGAGTGAGGGTTTGATTTTAATAGAATCAAGATCTGATGGTGCTTTGCCAGCCAAAACTGCAATGAGGCATTTCAGAATGTCGGAGGAACAGTATTCACCTATTAGATAGCCTACCTCAGAAAATTATGATTTTGAGTGAACGAATTATACTCAAAAATGCCGTTAAGTATGCTGCGTGTTTGTGTGCGTTTCTTATCCTGAGGGGCTTATTGACACAGCACTGCAGGTCGTTCTCAGGAAATCCCCCTTCTTATGAATGGAAGGCTATAATCTCAGTACCACATAGCAAACAACTGGAAACAGTAGCAGCAGCAGCGCTATCAAGCACCCTCTAAAACACAAATACTATATCAGCGCAGAGCACATGGCCTCATGGGATTTCTGCTTTATACAGCAAACATTTTTTTTTTTAAATTAAAAACGGGTAGTAGCCTCTTTCTCTTCCACACAAACACACGCGCGCACACACACACACACACACACACACACACACACACACACACATATAAGAACATCTGAGTTTGCATTAAGACATGCACAGACCCCCAGAATGTTTATATATCACATGCCTGCACATGTGAACACGCACAAAAATGCACCCTGCAAGGGATTAACTAGGAAAACAATAAAAAAAAAAAAATAAAAAAAACAGCTTTAGCTTTCCCTAATGAAAAAAGTGAGGGAGAAGAGATTAGACAGCTAGCAGGCAAGCATTGAAATATGAACAGCTATACGCTGCAGCACATACACTAGACTTAAACCTCCATTTTCTATCATGTAATTGATCTCACAAGCACCATTTTGTTTGATATTTTCCTACTACCCTGCTGCTTTGTAGTATCAGCATATTTATAACATGCCTGCTCACAGGAAGCATTGGATGCACAGCTTTGAGCATGCTGATTGAACCAAATTTATATTAGGAAAAAAAATGTAAAGAGGAGGGGGAGGGTGGAACAAAAAGAGCAGCACACTGCTTTCATCTGATAATTATTTGAGGGTATTTTTCAGCAGGTAGGCTGCACGAAAAGCACATTCCAGCCTACAGAGAGCCGTGATCGGTCAAGCCTATCCAGTAAAATAACCACCTCCTCTCCTTAGAGTAGATAATGTTGGTTAATATTTAAATTCATAAAATTCTGGCTGAAAAGCGGAAAAAAAAATCTATCAGTGCCCTAGTCCTGTTTATTAAGTTTAGGTGTATTTACACAATATTAAAAACAGGATAGGATGCAGGATGCAGGTCCTATGGTGACCCTGAAAAAGGCATCCTGCCCACAACATCTTTTAGGGTCAGTCCATCATGTCATGCTGAAAGCAAGTAAAGCTTTTATAATTAAAAATGAATTATTTTACAATGATGGGTTAACTCACTAATCTGTTTTACTATTACAGTCTGTCATTTCCAAAGCATACCACAAGCAATTTTATGTATGATATTAAGGTATGATATATCTTTGAGGCACAAATACGTGCTTAAGTTTTAACTTTTGATTAAAACAAAAACAAAAACACCACAAACGAGTGAATCTGAAGATTCAACATAAACACCTGTAGTACTAACAGTTGAAATGATTCCCCAGGGTTATTGCACCTTATAGCAGCAAAGCATAAGAGCTTCCACGATGATGTGTCTGATTTGCCTAAATGCTGTGGGATCTAATGGTCTATGTTTAAGCTTTGATAAATATTCAGCAGTCGTAGTGATTAAAGTCAATTTAATTATTAAGACGGTTATAAACCAAGTTGAAAATTAGTCTCTATAATTCCCCAATAGCTGATTTTAATGTATCACCTCTTGTTTTGCCAAAGTAGGACATCAGTTAGGACTTTAGTGCTGGAAAATTCTTGTTGGGCTATAGTTTCATTAAAAATCCCCAGATAAGAAGAGTCATTTGATACTGAAGCATATTAGCCAAGACAAAGATAACAAATATGTAACATTTATTCTCCGGTTTGATTTTTCTTGGATATCTGTCATGTCCACCTGTCACAGCGGCTGTTGCATCCATATTTTAATCAGCTGCATTAATTTATTTATTCTCATCAGACAGGCAGATTTTCCATACGATTGTATGACCCCCCAATGTGCTTTCCAAGCATCTGGTGAGCAAACTATCCACGTAATCCAGAGGACACTTATTAGGCATTAAACAGAATGGATTCTCCAAGAAACATTGGTAGTGATGACAGTATAGTGGTCTCAGAGAAACAGAGCCTTAAGTATACTGACAATTAGGGTAATGGTCTTATCGTGGGATCCAATTCCCTGCTTAAAGAACAGTCAGACGATGCGATGGAAGAGTGAGCACATACTCAAACAGCACCAAATACACACAACCTCCAGCTTTCTGAACACAGCCAAGCACACACCCTCAACAGAGCAGAGCCTGAATTAATGACTTTAGCGGAAGGTTAGTACCTCTGCAGTCGGTATACATTAATATTTTATGTGGAGATCCTTGGTGGTGCATGCATATAAACAGGACTCTCTCCACTATGAATACAGAAAAGACGCTTCGTGTTATAGTCTCAATCACCGCAGTCTTCATCACAAGTGCAACAGATCTACCCCTCACTGTACATATATAAACATATTCCAACTGCATCTCTGTGGAGCAAAAATAGAAACTGTGAATCTTCTTCACAAAAAAAGAAAGAACTAGTAAACAGACTATGCATAATACAGCATATCTATAATTAATTGTGTACTCTTGAATGTATGCAAATGTGTGTAGAATTGGGCTTTTATTGCCAGACCAAGAGTCAACCCAAAATCCATTTCATCTATGATATGGGTAACTAGACTTCAATTCAGCTGTAACTACCCAAGTAGTTGAATGACAAGAAGATCATGACAGGTATGTCACATAAGGGCAAGAGGCCAAGGCACAGTCAGAAATACAGCCATTCATAGCCTTAATGCAAGAACACTATTATGGATAGGCCCTGTGAAGTAGTTCTACAAGTCCATAGTCAAAATGTACAATACAAAAATGAAAATAAACACTGTAACTGTTAGAACAGTGCCAGTCACTTCAGTCTTTTATAGCTGGTATGTTTGTTCTGTTAGCCTTGAAAGTTTTCTCCTTTCTGTCTTTCATCAACAAGTAGTCACTCCCTGTGCATTTGCAATAATACATTTACTTCATTACTGTTTAGAAAAAAGTTAAGTCAAAAAGTGGGTGTTGAAAATGGCATTTATGACAAAATCAGGCCATCCAATAGGTTTTAGTTTTTATGTTTATGATTAGAGTGCTGCGAGACTGTGGCGGATCATGTTTTGACTTCGTTATTCAAGGTCTACACCTGCCTGTCTCAGTTAAACTGGACTTGCTGGATTTAGGTGAATGCACATTCTATTCCTGTGTCTTTGTTTATATCAACATGGCCATCAAGAGTCACAGTTATTTTGGTTTTTGAGTCTTCAAGCAGCATCATTAACTGGAGCTCTTGAAAAAGATCCTCTCCAATTTGTCTGTTCTTTATTTGCTAATTAGCAAAGTAAAAGCTCCATTAGCCTCAAGATTTTCTTAGCTATGAATCTTCACACCTCAGAGGAAACATTCACACACTCCTACAAACCTCTTGTCATATACAGACAGCTATACGTCACTGCCGTGTTCGCACCAAAGTCTTTTGCATTTTAACAGCTTAACATATTTAAGAGCAATTTTAATAGCTTAAATAGCTTAAATCACAAAATATGATTAATTAAGGCATAGTAATGTCATGTAATGTTTAGCAAAATATAAAGCAAAGCAGTCAAACTAATTTGAAATGTTGTGCACTTTATAAATTTCTCAGTATGGTCATTCTAGTCAGATGACCGGTCCATCATCTGACCTGAATACACTTCATTTTTCAAAATGGCTGGAATACATGAAGAAATGGGTGCTATAAAATGTGGTCCATATCACTGACTGTATTTTGGTCTGACTGTTTTTTTGTTTTTTAAAACAACATTTACCCCAGGTATGGTTGCTAGGGTTACTTAGCTCATTAGCTTATAACAACAATGACTTATCTGTGACACATTTAAATGACAGACTGCAAACACACTGTTAGCTGTCCTTTAAAGCCATCAAGTCTTAGACTGCACTTGATTACATACTGATGGTTTTAAGAACTGTCTCAACGGATGCAAGGTGGTTAGAAGAGTAAAAGATCTGGGTGTGCACTCTCTAACCGATATGAGTGAAGCTTCCTGATCTTAAAAGTCAAAGATAAATAACAAGTTCAAACAACGCTTTCATTTTAAGATCACACCTTAGCTTGTTCAGAAATTCAATCACATCCACAAACCTCATGGAGCTCATCATGGAGCTAAGACATGACTTAATGTGAACACCAACAGACACCTACCTCCAACTAAACCTGAAAGTGTAGGCAGACTGTATCACAATGACTGATGCCTCCATCATCTCACTGTTCTCCCAAACATTAGCACTTCCACAACTTTGTCATTATCACACACAGGACATGTGAAATTCATTATGTGCTACAGCTTTTCTCCCTCAGCATACCTCATCTAATTATTAACCAAGGCCGCAACCAACCAGATATTCAGTTTGACCATTTCCAGCCACTCTCACGCTAGGTCTCAAATGTGGGTGCTGCTTTAAAACCAATAGCGATTTTTTTTCTAGCTGTACAATGTGATATATTTAAACATTCCCCCATTCCTTCAGTTCCCTGCCTCTGCATTCACATCTGCACCAGCTGATATCTTAACAGGCTGCGCTGGGTGTGGCTTAGAGCTACATACTGCTCATAGCAGTTAAAAATGGGGGGATGGGAGACAGATTAAGGTATCTTTACATCAGCACTACTCACCAAAACATACTAAGAAGCACTGTCCTGCATGTAAATGGAGTCTTTGTGTGCTCCTCCCATGTCTATGCTGATGACTGAGCCTGGTTTATTGTTATGGCGTGCAGTAAAGTCTGTTGAACTTTGAGCTTCCATCTTGGCAACCACAGGCAGAAAATAAATGTAAAAATGTACCAATAAAAATCAACCGATACACAAGAACCGAAAATCAGTCAAATGCTGCTGCTTTATTGATGCAAATAGCAAGCAGACATTACCTTAAGTCAGAAAAAGACAAAGTACATGTATAGTAACATTAATTCAAGTTTAAACTTACTGAGCTGTGACTTGGGAACTTGAAGAAAATATTTTTTTCCCCTATTGAACATTGCTCTTTTTAAACTGGCTCTTGAATCAAACATTTAGAACAATCATCATAAATATGTAATAGTTTCAAACTCTAAACCATCCCTTTAAATTCCTGTTAGAAAAGTGGATGTGGATGAAGTGAAGTGAAGAGCCTCAACATAAACTTGACTTTTACTGAACGCAAGCTATGCGTTTCACCATTTTCCAGTAGTGACAAAATAGTGATCAATAATGTTAACATGTTTTTCACTACATAATCTATAGAAAATACAATAGCTGACATAAGCTTTCCAATATGTAAGATTTGGTCCTGTAACTTTTCATTTTATATGAATCTCTGTCTCAATGTATTGTTTATCCTATTTACATATTAATGTGGTGTATATTGTTGCTATACAATTATTTAAAAATCCTAATTTGAATTCTGAAACGCTGAAGCTACAATTTCTTTGTCTTTTGTATATTAAGTATAATGACAGATAGTTAATCAGTGGCACATGTTACTTGCTCATACGGGCTCATGAAATGCCGCTGTTACTTAAGCATGAGTTGAGTTAAAAGAAATGAGATCAAAGCAATGCTTAGTGGATTATTTTTTGCCAAAGCAACAGTGCACTGCAGCAGTTTATAGCTGAGCATTTATGGTTTTGACTACATACCCGATCTTGGCCTTCTGCTTGGTCTTGGAGGAGGGTATAATACAAGCTTTCCTGCAGGCCTTCTCCTTGGACCGTGCCTTCCCATTTCCTTTGTGCTCATGATCACGGTGGGCTTTGTACTGCGAAGAAGAGCTGGGGAAGCTCTCTGGGCTCATAACCCTTGGGATGTTTTTCTCCCCTCTTTGCCGAGCCTTTGCAATAGCCTCTGATATTATCCTATTTGCCTTCTCCTGCTTGTCCTGTGGAGTTGAATCCATCTGATGATGTGTCCTCCGTGGAACCCTCTTCTCTGATGAGGAGCTGGATGAAGATGAAGAGGAAGATGAAGAGGATGATGACGAGGATGAGCTGCTCTTCATTGGGGGACTGAGGACCCGTATCTGGCTTCCGGGACCATTAGCGTTCTTTCGAGGCTATGGTCAAAGAGAAAAATAAACAGAAACATAGTGAGCATGGTACTGTAAAAGGTGTGTGATGTCATCTAGTCTTCGAAACAAAAAGCTGCACCTTAGAAAAATCTAGCGATGCAAAGATCTTTAAAAAGAAAAAGCTTAATAACAAAAATAATGTCCAAATGCTAGCTTCAAAACACTGACTCACAAAAAATAAATAAAAAATACAAAACAGGAAAAAAAACCCCAAAACATCAGCCTTAATTTACATAATGCATATAACAGATTACAAAGCCAATGAGGTACAATGTTGATGTACTGATACAGCCTGCAGCCATTTACAGGTTATGCATTTCTACTTATATAGGTGTGTTGTCACTAGGTTTGTTAACAAACAATTTTTTTAAAAAAAGAAAAAAAAAAGATATTGTTCAAAACATCTTCCTGTTTTGTAACACCATAAGCATTTATTTAAAAAAAAAAAAAAAAAAACAAGCCATTAATACCACTACTTGTATTTATAGCTGCATTCAGCATGTGGATCCACTATAGTCACACAGCTCAGCTAACGCAATCGAATTATTGTTTCCTTCACAGAATATCGTGGAAGCACAGTGTGATGCCATTTTACTGTACAGTAAGCAGCTGAATGTAATAAATATGAAACGAGGTCTAAAACAAGGAAGAAACTAAATGTTAAAATCCAGCCTTCTATGAATTCGCAACATACTAGGGTGCATTTGTGTGACGGATGAAAATATCACTCATTCAGAAAAAAGGAACCTTCTCAAGGCTGTGTGAAGCACTCCGGCAGCAGAGCTTGTTGCTGTCCCCATCTCAAAAGCTGGGGGTGGGGGGTGGACCTGCCATGCTCTGCATGATGCCCATTTTAACTCTACTCTACTAGTAGACACTGAGCTTGATGAAAGGCCAATGTTTCCTCCAAGAATTCATTTAGATCAAGGGCAGACGACCCTCTGTCTGAACTCTGAAACCATGTGACATCAAAAGTCAAATGAAATTCTTTTGGCTCAAGTAAGCTAAGTGAGCTTCAAACGGAGGGTTAAACACTGGTTCAATGTAGCAGGTCACAGTGAGCCTCGCAGACATAAATAATCTAGCCTGCCTGATACATGATAATATGTGCATAATAGATGGCGTGACTGCGGTTATGACTACACAAGCACCCTGTGGTGGGCTTTAAGCCCAGCAGAGAGGGAACCCATAAATGGATGACCTAATCTAAAAATGTGTTGCGTATGCCTACATGGCCCAGGCGCGGCTGGTTGCTTTTTTTCCACACTGCTAGCTAAATAAAGAGAATTAGCTTGAACCTCACTGACAAAGTGGGGGAGGGAACTGACTAACTAGCAATTCATTTGGAAGAAGTGGGGAGAAAAAAAATACACACAAAAGCTGCATTATGATTTTCACGTGTGCCACGCCGCTGAGGCTATTAGGAGGAAATTTACCAGATCATGCTGGAATGTTCTCATTTAAGTTATTGGTGAAAAGAAAGAAAATAGAGAGAGAGAGAGAGACAGAGGGAGGAGTAGAAAGTAATGTTTAAGAGCGGAAGAACATGAACGCACATGAAAGACGTAGGAAAGGGGAAGACTAAATATGAAAACAGGTTTCTATCAGAAAGGCAGCGCAAGGGAGAGAGAGAGAAAAGATAAAATGCACCAAAAGTGAGAGCACTGCAGCTGTGTAATACATCTATAAATAACTGAAATTACAGCCTGCCAGCACTGCAGTGATTTCAATCTCTCTAGCAGCACGCAGTCCCATGAAAACGGCAGGGACTATTACAGCTAATGAAAAGGTAGAGTAAGCTCCATTTGGGCCGGACACCTTTCCCTCGCTCCCACCCTCTCATTTCCACATGTAGTGAGGTCTCTGGTGACTGACAGGCTCAACTCATAGAGGGCACAAACACACGCGCGCACACGCACACACACACACACACACACACACACATCATACACTGTACATAAACTACAGAACAGGGCAGCAGAATTCAACTGAGAATGAAAAGTGATGTATGATTGGACAGTGGGGATGGGGAAAATACTGTACATCCAGTAAACCATGCTAAAGTCTAGCACAGCAAAGCAAATGAATATAGAGGCAAAGGGGAAAAAAGCAGCAATGAGTTCAAGATGGCGGCAGTGCAGCATGAGCCAGTAGCAGAGGAGGTTGTTCAGTTCCTGCCGGCCCCTCCTCCTCCCCCTTGTCCCTCCTCCCTCCCAGCTCTCAGCACAGCTCACTTACCCTTCCTCTTGGCCTCTTCACTGTAGACATGGTGTTTTTTTTCCCTTCCTCTTTCCTCCCCCTCTCCAACCGGCTAACAAAAGCCTTGCCCTTTTGCTGGGTTTCTTCTCTCTCCGTTGCTCACTCACACTTTCTGTTACAAACACACTCACTCTCTCCTTTTCGTTTGTCTCTCACTCTTCCTTGAGCCGTGTGTCCCCCCCTCCCCTCCCTCTCTCCTCGTTTGCCTCCCCTCCTCCTTCCCGGTCAGCTCTTCTCCTCGGGCAGTGCAAGAGCGCCGGATCTGTTCGTCTCCTCCTCCCCCAGCAGGCAGGGCTCAAGAAGAGCGC
Source organism: Neolamprologus multifasciatus (assembly GCF_963576455.1). Classification (NCBI taxonomy): domain Eukaryota; kingdom Metazoa; phylum Chordata; class Actinopteri; order Cichliformes; family Cichlidae; genus Neolamprologus; species Neolamprologus multifasciatus. Next base: position 30,605,816 of record NC_140439.1, on the reverse strand, counting down.
ATGGGAGCTCACTCTCTCTCCTCTCTCTCTCCCACTCGCTCTTTCTCTCTCACCCTCGCCTGTCTCTTCACAGGGTGATGGGGGAGCAGCGCTGTTGGCGGTAGAGGAGGTGCGTGGCAGTCCAGGAAGCTCTCATTCTGCTGCTGTGTGCTGCTTTACTGTCGTCCGGCTTCACCCAAGTCTCCCTCACTCACTCTGTGTGTGTGTGTGTCAGAGTTGCCTTCCTCTCTCCTCCCCTCTCATTGATTCCTCTTTTTGCCTGCCTTTCGTGAGTGCTCTCAGTGCCTCTCTGAGCCTTCACCCTCTTGTTTCTTGTTCTTTCTTGCTCTTCCCGCTTAGCCGTTTCTCTTTTTGTGCCTCTCCTCGTCTTCTTCACCAGCTGGGATAAGGTAGGTTACTCCTTTTATTACACACAAAAGCCTTTTTTGTGTTATCTTGCTCGCTTGTTTGGCTGATTGTTTTTTCCTCCTTTCTCCCCCACTTATCTTTTTCCTTGTTCTCCCTCGCTGCCCTCCCCTCTCCTTGGCTCGGGCGTGTGTGGCGAGCTCGAGACTCTGGCAGGCAGAGCGGCGGAAAATGAAAGCACAAAGCAGCAAAATGCATCAGCATGAATATTAGAGATGTCGTTAAAACCCAGACTCGTTTTTCTCTCCCTCTCTCTCTCTCTCTCTCTTACTCACTCTCTCTCTCGCTCGCTCTTTGTAAGGAAGTAGGCCAGCAGATGGTGCTAGCAGTTATTACATTAACTTTCACAACTTAACCCCCAAAGTACTGGATTTCTCCCACGCCACAGATTGTCAACATCGTAGCTTTTCACTTCTTCATATTGGTTACTGATAGTGATATGTTGATTTATAAATAGAACAGCAGATTCCAAGAGAGACAGAAGAACAAACAGAAAAACAAATTTCCAAAGGCTAAAAATAAATTTCTCATACGAACAGAGTATAACAGACTTTCAACTTCCTAATTAAATCTGGCACACACAGCCTACACTGTCTCCAGCGGTGAATTCAAACACTTTTACCGGGTCAAGGCCAGGTCACCCTGCTACGAGTCTTGGAGGAGGGGTGACCAAGAGTGGAAGCTGGGATGTGTCCAAGACATGGAGCTCTTCCTGTGAACCACAAACTCTTTGAGCAAGAAGGCCTTTCAGGGAACTCCTGACAGCACAATGTAGGGGCCATGTGCACAGCCTGGCACATGGTATTGGGAATTATTTAGACACAGGCTGGCTTGACGCCAAGTACAATACCCCCCAATGACTGGGCTAGGCCTGAGCTACTGACGGACGTCATCAGCTGTTTTTAGTCTGTGTTTACTGTGCAAAACAAGGTAAAGCAATATCCTTCCCACACAACACAAAGTCAATTTCAAATGCAGCTGCACACAACAGAGTTTGTTGTCTGTCTAGTTCAATTCAAGGAGGGACACACTTTTTATGCCGTTTCTAAAAAAAAGTTATTCTAATGGCCAAATCTAAGACACCAAGAAACTAAAGGACTAAATGGTTGCATTCATGGGATGAATAATTACCACAATTCAAAACACGAACAGCTTTTGAAACACATGCCATCTGACCAGTCAGGGTGACACAAGCTGCATGGCGGTTGTGAAGACATTACTAAATAAAACACAGAGTAAGACATCATCCTAGGAAGCAAGGAGTCAGACTTCCAGGCAGGAACACATCCCATATAGTGTTACTTTATATATAACTTATTATATTATTAAATGCCGATCCTCTTCACATGGGTTGTGAGTTTATGGTGTGAAATGTGTGGGGTAGTGTGTTGAGGTTACAATACAATATGGCTTTACACTCCATGTTGTACACATATTCTAACAGCCTTATTCAAAATCTGTATGTGTGTAAATGGAGGTGTTGTTATAGCAGTGGCTTTAGAAATTCTCACACCATCTCCCTCTGGTTTGCTCTTAAAGCTCTATATTGTCTTTTCTACAGAGATCACAGCCATGTGTGCACAGCAATATTCCTTTCTAAGTGTTTGCAGCAGCGTGCCTTGTATCAACCTGCCAAGTCAGGCCTTGGAGTTTGGACTTTAAAGCAGACCACATGCTTGCTGCGAGCAGAGCAACAGCATTTTCTCCAAGCTAAACAAATCTATTGTCAGATAATGTCCACCAGGCTACACTCCCCAAGGATGACTTGACAACACACACACACACACACTCACACTGTAATGAGTCCACAGTCATATATTGCATAGTCATATATTCAATCTGCCCTAGACAAACATAAAAATAAATAAAAATACTGTCTCCTCACAGTCCTCATTAAACTGCAACAGTGAAAACAAAAAAACTTTGTCATTCATTACTTTAACTGCTACAGGTTTACACAAGTATGCAATTTTGTACATCCCACAATGGTTTATCTTCAGGAAAAAAAACCCATCAAGTATTTGAAGAATAAAATAACCTGGTACAATCCTCTAGAGAGTCAGAATAATGCCTCATTTAAAACCAGATTCAGTAACTATGTTGCTTTTAATGAAACATTTTTGCTGCATGGTAAATGTTTTTTCTACCCGGACAAGATTTTAAAAAATGAAGGTGAAAAAAAAGAGTATAGCAGTCAACAACGTACACATGCTTCAACGGTCACATGGCATGAAGCCACAGCTCCTTGGCAACTAGACAGTTAATATGCAAACAAGCTTGGCAGCTCTGTACAAGGGGAGTGGCTTCCTTTTAGGACAGATGAGGGAGGGGAAAGGAAGAGGGGAGGGAAGTAGAGAAGGGGAGGGGAGTAGCAGAGCTGGTAAAAGGAAGCGGGTGGAAAAAGAAAAATGTGTGTGCGCATAGAGAAGCAGCGTGGCTGCAGAGGCACAGGTGTCTGTCTCTGAACACTCCATTACTTCCTCATCAAAGGGTCTGTATTAGTGCGCCACTGCTCTCATTTCTTGCCTGAACCACCATGAGAGTCTCCACCAACTCACCATTAAGAAAATGGAGAGCTCAGCGCTAGCAATGCACTGGCTGTAAATGACAAGATGGCTAGCACCCACGAGGCTCTAGAACCAAAAGCCAGCTGTTACTCTCATATCCCAAACATTAATTCCTTATCCAGCTCAAATGCAATGACACCAAGTGTCAGTGACAACACTGTGCAGGATGAAAAAAAAGGCTGCACTGGAATAGACAATGCACACACTTCACATTTTTAAATGTTATTTAAGAATTAAATTTGAACAGGTGATTGATAAAACACTACTTCTTTCATATAATGAGGTTTTCACTGGTGAATACGTTTAAAGCCGTGTTCTCAAGCTATAAAATACACACAAAATCAAGGACAGCTATTCTGTAGCGGAGACTCAACTGTGTGATTTTGTTTTGTCTTCAGTGACGAATGCTAGATCCAATCTATCCTTGCCATGATTCGGAATTAGACATGCTATGATGAAAATGGATGGTGTCCTGTTTAACCATTTTTCTTTGTAGCCAAAAAAAGAAAGAAAGTTTAAACAGGCCTCAACAATATAATGATTTATGCATTTCTTGGAAAACAAAGCCAGCCTTCAAAATTTAATGAGAATCAATTCACAATATTCAACTATATCTATCTACTATTTTCATTTCATTTTGTAGCACAGAAGTAGATAGTCCACTTAGGTTTCATTTCAGCTCATATGTTTATAACTTCGCTTTTCTCCGTGGCTGGCTGATGGACCAACAATAGCACAAGCAAGAGTAGCCCACAGACCGGTTTTACCACATACTTCTGATACTGCCCCTATCTGATGATTTATGCTTTCTACAGGTAGATGGGCAGTTTGTAGCTGCCCATAGACATCTAACACACTGCCAATGCACTGCAATCACATGTGCACAATGAAAGATGACATGACCTTTTAACTAGGGAGCTCACAGAGTAAAGACCACTTGATGACTGTTTGAGCTGAACCTGTTATTTGTGTTCTTACCTACACCTCAGTCTGGAAAAATTTTGGATGACCATGACTGTTTAATTTCAGCCAGGCTGTATGTTTTGAAAGGATATGGGCAGGTTATTCATTCACCTTCCAAACAGGTGTCCTACTTTAGAATAACAGAAATTGTTTTGCAAATATTTAAACTTAAAAAACAAACAAAAACAAAACATTGACACCCATGAAAGAGGTTTTGGCTTTCTCCAAAAGAAAAAACAAAACAAACAAACACCAGAACTGCTATTTTTCACAAGGACTTTCTAAGCTGGGTTTAATATACTTAAGATCAAAATGTATTTTTCTTTTTCATATGGTGAAATTTAAGAGGGAAATTGAGAGACCTCACTTAAGTCGCTGCCTGAACTATGTGCCAGTTGTTCTTATATTCTGAGTCACCCCCTAAACATTTAAACCAGGATGAAGCCAGCTTTGAATATTTTTAATAAACTCTAAATTAGACATAGTTTTTTCTCTGTCTTCTGCAAGTGTGAAAGGTGTTAAACCATCAAAATGCTTGTAATGTAGGTGTTTTTAAAAAGGTGATGCTGCAGCTAGAAATAACAATTGGTCACAGGGGAGTTGTTCAGGCCACTTTCATCTTACTATTAGTTCAAAACATTTTGTATAATACAGATAATTATAATGCTGCATCCACTGGGTTAACCATTCAATAAACCCAACAATGAATGAGTGAATGAGCATGAAAACTGTACTAGCCTCAGGAGAAACAACACCATCAGCACACTATGCATTGTGTGTGCACATGTATGCATCTGTGAAGATAATTATAGATAACGTACAAGTAAACCAGGATCTCAAAGCCGAAAAGGAAAAAAAACAAATACAATACCCCGTTTTCTTTCCTCCATCCTTTAACAAACAAACATTCTCCAACAGACTGCATGATCTTTACATCAGGGTTATTTCAGTACAAATACAACACTAAGTGTACTGGATACAGTTAACTAACTAATAGGTCCAGCAAATTGAAGGACAGGCTTTACAAATGTAATCATGCTACACTCCTTAGAAGCACAACAACAGATCCAACAGGCTTTCATAAAGAAAGACCATATATCCTTGTGTTTGTGCAATGCACTATTTGACGTCTTCCTTTATTTAAACAAGTTCAGCACTGAAAGACATTCCTAATTCCAACAAAAAGCCTTTTGGGCGCAGATGGGATATAGGTATAGTATGCTGGACGTAATTATCTAGCTATGTCAGTATTAAACACTAGGGGGTGACTGTGAGGAGACAAAGCAGGATTGCAAGGTATAGAGAAAAGATGTCTACAGCCACCTTATGTGATTCACATCCAAGTATGAGTCCAGAGTAAATGTCAGGCCTTTGTCTAAATTCCACCAATAAAGCAAAAGAGGAAAAAAAAAAAAAAAAAAAGAGGAAATTGATTTTACATTAAACAGCATTGTTTTTAACTCCTGAAGTACTATCGGAAATGGGTAAATATTTGAAACTGTTTCTCTCTTTGACTTACTACCCACTTAACCAAATAAAACTGAAGCACTGTCTGCCCCGCAGCAGTGTTTCTAAAGTTACTAATTAAACTAAAGCCATGTGAATAGCAATAACGTCTTTCATTATGCTGATGACTAGATTTAAAATCATATTTTGTTAATTAACATACTGAGGAAAATAAACTCAGGCCTCTGTTTTGTGTTTGCTTTGCTTATGATGCTCATTTTCCCAGTGATTCCAAAAAATTAAAACATTTTAAAAAATTAACAGCCATGACGTGGGTTTGGGACTTGGTCAGAATACATAGTATGGTCTAGTCTGGGCTCTTTGACAACCAGGGCCAATGACTGAGAAGAGAGAGAGCAATTCTAAGTAGGACATTTGCCCCTCTTGCATCTTTAAGTGTCAGCTCAGAGGGCAGACACTCAGTGAGATTTAAGATGATATTTCAAGGACTAGCGCTGCTTGCATGCACGAATGAGTAGGAGTCAAAATGAAAGCAAGAGACCATCCATCCAGAGAGGGACAACTCTCACAATTAGTAGCTGACAAACACACTTTACATACCAGCAGTGCAACTAAGGAGCCTCACTTCTGAGTACTGGTTAATATAATTAGTATACTTTATTCTTGACATTCAAAACAAATCTGTGTATGTCTTATCGCACATAAACACCCCCACACACTCGGTCTTATCTTTGTGGAAGTGCTATCTAGTTGTATGTCACTTTCAAACAGAGGAGAGGACCCTATCCTAGACAGAATATAAAACAATAAGTCAATGTGACAACACCAGTTAGTGAAGTCCTGTCATGAAGGGTCAGTTTTGACTATTACCATCTTGTTGCTTTGAAATTGGACTTTTCAAGCAAGAAGTATAACTAAGAAACTGATGGACGGTGCATCATAATTTATATGAACTTTCTCAGTCTTGCCACCCCCTATTTATACATCACAGTTTAAGTGTAGGGAGAGTTTGGAAACTCATCTATTCCCTACAAAATCAGTTTTTATGTTGAATCAAAAAAGCTATTTGAGCTACTTGTATTGTAATATTTTTGATTCACATGCATTCTCCCAAATATATTTCTGTAGAGGGTCTACTGTTAGTCTCAAATGCGAGAAAAGGCTTATGCTCCAAGATGATAGATCCAAGATGATAGATCCAAGATGATAGATCCAAGATGGCGCCGCGTATGGATGCCCTGGTGCTTCAGTGCGTTACTTCTGTTTTGTTTTTGTGCATAACTTCTGTGTCTGGGGACTCCTCTGGATATTCTTACACCAGAGAAGAGCTTCTTAACTACAGGACTACAACACCTGTGGATTTACTTCCAATATTTGTCGCATCTGCGGCAGATTTACTGCAGACTTTGATCAGGAAAGTGAGACGCCGAATGAGAGGAAAGCGAGCTGGCGCACTCGTGCGTCTGAGGTGACACGGACTGCGGACTGCTCTTCCTGGGATCTTCCTTTCCAACGTACGCTCACTCAGGAATAAGATGGACGAGCTGGCCATGATGAGAAGCATGAACAGAGACTTTGCCTCCTCCTGTGTCTTATGTTTTACGGAGTCGTGGCTCTGTGAGGACATCCCGGACTGCGCGCTCAAGCTGGAGGGTTTTCATCTGCTGCGCGCGGACCGGCAGGCCTCTCTCTCTGGTAAGACCACAGGTGGAGGTGTCTGCTTCTACATTAATAGTGGCTGGTGCACAGATGTAACAGTGATTGCTCAGCACTGCTCTTCCTCTCTGGAATACCTTTTTATTCACTGCAAACCGTTTTGTTCTCCGCGGGAGTTTGCTTCATTCATCTTAGCCGCTGTTTACATCCCGCCAGATGCGGATGTGCAGGCAGCTCAGTGCGCACTCGCGGAGCAGATACTGCACATGGAGCGGACATTCCCGGACTCTCTCATTATTGCTCTTGGGGACTTTAACAAAGCCAATCTGAGCCAAGAGTTTCCCAAATACAAGCAGTATATTAAATGCCCGACCAGAGAGGAGAGGACATTAGACCACTGTTACAGCACGATCAGCGGGGCCTATCGTGCGGTGTCCCGCGCTTCACTCGGACTTTCTGACCACGTCATGATCCACCTGATCCCCGCGTACAGACAGAGGTTTAAGCTCTCCAAACCTGTTGTGAGGACTAAAAAAACTGTGGAGCAACGAGGCTGTGGAGGAGCTTCGCACGTGTTTGGGGTCTACAGACTGGGACACAATGAAGGCTGCTTCTAACAGCTTGGACGAGTTTACGGACATTGTCACCTCCTATATCCACTTCTATGAGGACAGCATTGTGCCATCACGCACCAGGGTGAGTTATAACAATAACAAACCCTGGTTTACTCCTAAACTCAAAAAGCTGTGGCTGGAAAAGAGAAAGGCGTTCAGAAGCGGAGACAGGGACTGCTACAGAGAGGCCAAGTACAGGTTCACTAAAGAAGTGGACATTGCTAAACATCAGCACTCTGAGAAGATGCAGGAGCAGATCTCAGAGAATGACTCGGCCTCTGTGTGAAAAAGTTTTAGGAATATCGCCAACTACAAGCCTAAAACCCCCCACTCCACTGATGACTTGCTCTTGGCCAACACCCTTAACGACTTTTACTGCCGTTTTGACGAGCCATCAGACAGCCTTCACACCTCCAACGGCCCCAACAATAGAGACACTTTGGACACTCATTCCCCCACCTCTCCCCCCTCCATAGAGCCATCACCACCATCAAACACTTCACCTACAACACCTCCCTCCACACCCAACACCAAGGAGGATTTCACACCACCTCCTCCCACCACAACTCTTCATATTCATGAAGCAGATGTGAGGAAGCAGTTTAAGAGTCTGAATGCTCGAAAAGCTCCTGGCCCAGACGGTGTGTCTCCTGCCACCCTCAGACACTGTGCAAACGAGCTGGCCCCAGTGTTTTCTGGCATTTTCAACTCCTCACTGCAGGCATGTCATATGCCTGCCTGCTTCAAGTCCTCTACCATAATCCCTGTCCCCAAGAAACCTAGGATCACTGGACTAAATGACTACAGACCTGTGGCTCTGACATCTGTGGTCATGAAGTCATTTGAGCGCCTGGTTCTCTCCTACCTCAAGACCCTCACGGCCCCCCTCCTGGACCCCCTGCAGTTTGCATACAGATTCAACAGGTCTGTAGACGACACTATTAACATGGCTCTACACTTCATCCTGCAGCATCTGGACTCCCCAGGAACCTACGCCAGGATCCCGTTTGTGGACTTTAGCTCTGCCTTCAACACCATCCTTCCAGACCATCTCCAAGGCAAGCTTTCCCAGATGAATGTGCCTGATTCCATCTGCCGGTGGATCACTGACTTCCTGACGGACAGGAAGCAGCATGTGAGACTGGGAAAGAATGTCTCGGACTCCCGGACCATCAGCACCGGCTCCCCTCAGGGCTCCCCACCACTAACACATGATCCTACGCTGTGTTCACTACATCATTCCATGTTTGGCACTGATCACCACCTGCACTCATGTATATATCTATCTACTTAGCACTTTTAATTCTTATTTTTATGTCTATATAAGCGTTGTCTGACAGTATGTTTGCACTAAGTACCGCAGCAATTTCCTAATGTTGTAAACCTGCTCAACATTTGGCAATAAAACCCTTTCTGATTCTGATGCTGCCCAAGATAACTAGCATTGCCTCCCTGCTGTATTTTCCAATCCACATCAGCCTCTTTACTTCACTTTAATGTGGAAATAAACCCTACTAATAAGGGATGACTCAGTTTGCATTTTTCAAGGTAAACTCATAACTCTTATTCGTGGTAACTCCATCACTGATCACCACAGCTGGCCAATCAACACTGTTTTTCCTTTCAACTCTGATAAATCCTGAGCTCTGCACTCTTTAAAAACATCTGTAGCCATGGCATTGATTCATCATCAGAACAAAACCAGAGAATGCAGGAGGACCTCTCTATCTGTTATCTTGATTTAAATTAAAGCTTAATGTAAAAGTCTGTTTGCAGAGATACTCAGTTATTTCCCCCCTACCTCACAGGGCCTGTTTCCAAATGAAAGACTCCAAAGTGTGGTGACTTTTGAAGAAGGGAGGAGAGACAGACAAGCTATTTAATACTCACAGCAACAGAATGAACGGAACAAGTTAGAACTTTAAGCATAAAGAAAAAAAAGAAGCAGCAGCAAATTCAATGACTTAACAGTTTTAACTTTGTAGGTGATATCCACAAATGTACGCCCACTAATTACGGTAGGCTCGTTATGATCATTCAACACTACATATGCACAAATGTCTCCTGCTGGTATAGCCTTACATGTCAGGCTGGAATTAATAAAATAAATCCAATTGTGTCTCTTTATTTCGCTAGCAGTCGAGCTAGTTGGATAGCTTTGCTGTGTGTTTGAGCCACACAGTACACAAACATGGAGATTGGACAGTGCCACCTTTGCATGACTTGTCCCAGCACAAGTGGTTTCACTTACTGGCAATCTCACAAGAGGGCAACAAGACCGATTCAGAAGATTGCCCAACCCTACCATATTCACACAGTGGAGACTTGTCAATGACAATGTAGGCCCACTCTAAAGGATACCCTGCGTTACTGTACTTTTTCACTATCAACTGAAATGATAAAGTAATAAACATCATAACAATCATAGATCAACTGAGCAGTAGGGTGGTTTCCATTTTCATTTGTAAACTCCTACTTCTACAAATGGACATCCAGATGAGTTACCTGGTCATGAGAAAGAATGCACGTTAAAGGAATCAGTGTGTCTGTCCTTTATATTGATTGATTGATTGATTGATCATACTTTATTCATCCCGAGGGAAAGTGGGTTATGTAGTCCATGGTCCATTCTCAGGGCTATGTGCTCATTCTAAAGTCAAATTTCATGGGATTTTGTTCATACTGGAAGACCCCACTAAGGCAGAAACAATTTAATATGGGGACCAATCTGAAATGCTTTCTTAAAAATTGTGAAACGGGACATCCTCGGTGGAGGATGTGCTTTGAAAGTGCCCTTCTAGAGGTTTTTTGAGTTAGTGTGTGCTGTGGTTGTTCTGAGTAATGATGTGGTGCTCTCTGAATCAGAGATGGCACAGCAGGTCAGACACCAGGCAGTGAAGTGGAACTGAACTGTGCAAAACAAGCAAGCCGGATGATGCCATTCATTAATGGGAACATCGGTGCAAACTGAAGAGTGGAGCCGAGAGGAGGTCCCTTAGGATGCAAGAGAGAGAGAGAGAGAAGGAGAGAGAGAGGGAGCCAGACAGAGACAGAAGGAGAGGGAGGGAGGATGGGAGGGATGTGGTGGAAGAGAACTCAGCAAAGGGCTTACTGCCAGACCTTTACAGCTCCTTCATTATTGAAGCAGTGCAAAGGCAGAGCAGGGCCAGTGCCTGCGTAAGGAGGAACACACATAGAGGCAACCACGTACATTCATGCACAAGAAGCACAGTGCGGGTGTGTAGTCAACCTACAGCCTTCAAGATTTGATGAAGTGAGGACTTTTTTTTTCCCCCAAGCTTTGAAACAAAGAGAGCGAGAGTGCAGAGCAAAAGCGTTTTCCCCGCAAAAATGGAAGGAAAAGAATTACCTTAGTTGCATCTTAACTTTATATTAAGATAATGACATTGTAATAGTTAAATCCAAATTATATATCATTTTTATGACATGTCTCATAAGCTGCAACATAAAACTGAGTTGTTGTTTTTTTTTTTTCAAACTAATATGCAATCTGAGCTAAAGGTAAAGAAGGTAAAAGAGCATGGTGAGGTCTAACACGATCGGGTCGTCACCCCCAAGCCAACTGAGGCATAACGTAATTCACACCTCATCAGGGGTTCCCTGTTGACTAATTTACTAGTCAATTAAACATGAAAGAAAAAATACGCTCAAATTGAGAACAATAAAAAAGGAGTGGAAACTGTATCCAAACAAATGTGGTTACACACTGCTCCTGTCGAGTTGCTACGTGCCAATTTACTCACTCATTTTTTTGGTCAAACTACTGCAGTCATCTGTCTTACTTTACCACTTACTAGTGGTAGGTGGGTGTGTTATCATTACTTCCACTTTCCCAAGCTATCAAGCTCATTGCTGACATCACTGGTCTGAACGAATCATCTTTCGGCCCATCATCTTCAAGCCAATCGGCCTCCACTTTGTGCACTTTCACTCAGTGCTCATCAGCCATTCTCCCTCAAATTCAAATTCAAATTTTATTTGTCACACACACACACACACACACACACACACACACACACACACACACAGTATGACATGAGGTGAAATGCTTATAGCTGTGCAATGCCCGACCATTAAATGACAGTAGGTTTACAGTAAGATATACAATGAAATATACAAATTTACAGGTTACCTTCGTGTAAACCACCTGCTCCTCATCTCCGCCTCTCTCACATTACCAGGAGCTTCATCCAAGCCTCTGTCTTCATCACCACCACCAGCATCTAGACTCCAGGGGGTCTTGCCTAAGTCATCACTAGGAATCTGTACAGCTGTGATGGGCCATTAAACTCTAGTTGCCAAATAGCTTAATTCAATCATGACTCGTGTTCAATCCACCCTAATGATCTTTTCTTATTAAACTTAAAGCTAACTGAAGTGAAATTAACAATATATGATTAGTTTAACCAACTAGCATTTCTGGTGCCAACATTTCATCAGCTAGTCAACTAGTCACACATTTCACTAGTCCCTTGTGGGGACTATATTCCTGGCTTTACTTAAATTGACAAATTTGTCCATCTTTTGTACTAGTATGAAATCACCTTAAGTCAAAGACAGACAGCTGTCAGCCACAAATGTCTAAATGTCTAGTGGCAGGGACGAGTTATGGCCAGATAAGAAGCAGTTTCCCTGCTGATAATGTTACAGCTGAACCCCAAAATAAACACAGAAATGAAGGGTTTAAACACACTTCATTTCAGTTATTCAGTTTCAAACAGACTGTCAAATTTTCATCAGTAGAGAACAACATTGTGAAATGTTTGGCCACAAAATCTAAACTAAGGCTCTTCAGGTTTGTTTTCCTGATGCATTATTGAACAAAGTACAAGAAACAATAATTATATTTGATAAAATTTGTAATTTCAAGAATATTTTGATTTTTTTTTTTAAATTTTTAATCACAAAATAAAATACAAAAGAGTCCAATATATATATATATATATATATATATATATATATATATATATATATATATATATATATATATATATATACACACATATATATATATATATAACTGAGTCAGAAATACTAAAATGAAGTATAAATATATTAAAACTATAGTTAGGTAAATTACTTGACTAAATATACTGGTACCATCCATGCTCTTATTCAGTGGCAACGAAACAAGTTGTATGAATCATATCAACAGTATTTATACTATATTTTATTTTTACGTTTTTATTCTTTTCCACTATGATCTCAAAATTGTAATGCAGATTTATGGTGTGTGAAAAACTGAAGTTATTTTATGCTATTTGCATTTCTTCTACAAATAATCCACATTTAAATGACAAAAAATAATTTAGCAATTTTTAAAGGGAGCAAGTTAAAGCAAGTCTTCAATTATGCTTCTGATTTCAGCTTTATTAAAAAAAAAATCTTGGCTATGGTTGAGTTTAATGTTTTCAGAATTTACTTTACAAAAATGTAAAGGTATTTTTTAACATACAATATATGTATTAATTTTACTGGTGTGACCTGGTTGAAATCAAACTGGGCTATAGACACTACAATACAGCATAACCCCCTTACCTCACTCTAAGACTGCAGACTTACTTTCCTAATGTACTTAAAAGTAAAGTGGGAGGTGCAGGTTCAGCTTCCAGACCCCTCTTTTGTGGAACCAGTTCCCAGGTTGGATTCAGGAGAGAGAGACACTTACTCTACTTTTAAGATTAGGCTTAAAACTTTCCTTTTTGATAAAGTTAGGGCTGGATCAGATTACTCTGAATCCTCCCTTAGTTACGCTGCAGTAGGTCTAGGCTACTGGGGACTCCACATGATGCATTGTTTCTTTTTCACTCACTATGTATTTATACACCACTCTGTATTTAATCATTAGCTATTATTAATCTCTGGCTCTCTTTCACAGTGTGTCTCGTCTTGTCTTCCTCCCGTCATCCCAACCAGCCGACGCATATGGTCGCCCCTGCCTAAGTTCTGCCGGAGGTTTCTTGCTGTTAAAAGGGAGTTTTTCCCTTCCCATTCTCTCCAAAGTGATTGCTTTAAGGGGGTCAAACAATTGTTGGGGTTTTCTGTTTTCTTTGTCTCTAAGGTAATGGGGTTTTGGGGGCTAACAGAAAGAGAGAAACTGCATAGAGCATGCAAGACTACAGCTCTGCTTGGTCCCAACTCTACATAGTTATGCATCACACAAACAGCAGGTGCTGCTCTCTCAAACCCATTATTTTCAGTGGCTTTCACAGTACAACAAAGAATGACTGGACCTTGTGGTAACTTAAAATGGGCCTTGGGGTGTTGATGAAGCAGCTAAGTATGATTAACTCAGTTGCATCCGCACTTTATATACGGATATAGCATTGTCCACATAACTGTTTGCATTTGTTAAAACAGGCCCAAGAAAAATCCTGGTGCCAAAAAAGTCCACCGGAGGATTAAATGACTACAGGCCTGTCGTGCTAACATCCGTGGCTGTGAAGTCCTTTGAAAGACTTGTGTTAAGCCACCAGAAGGACATTGCACTGGAAGTTCACCTAGCTTCCACCTGTCAGTGGATCACCAGACCATTAGCACCAGCCTCATCCAGGGATGTGTTCTCTCCGCTGCTCGACTCTCTCTAGACATGAGTGCATCTCAGGAGAACCATATGTGAAACTCCTATAGTTCATCAAGGACACCACTGTCATTGGTCTGATCCAGAAATATGACGTGTCCGCATACAGACAGGAAGTGGATCCCCGCAATCTGAAGTGGTCCTCACATATAGACTCTGTCTGAAAGAAGGCCCAGCAGACTTTGTACTTCCTGCAGCTACTCGGGAAGTTCAACTTGCCACTGAAGCTGCTGGTCACGTTCTACACTATCATCATCCAATCTGTCCTATGCATGTCAATCACTGTCTGGTTCAGCTCGGCCACAAAGCAGGACAAGGCCAGACTGGAAAGGACAATCATGTCTGCACAGAGGATCATCGGTGCTGATGTTCCCTCCATCCAGGACCTGTACAGGTCCAGGGCTAGAAGATGGACAGAAAACAGCGCTACAGGATGTCATTTACTAAAACCTATAACATTTGCTTTGACCACAGTTAAGGTAAAAAAAAGATAAACCCCCCCCCGCAAAAGAAAAACATCTGCAAACGTACAAATAGCAGCTGTTGATATAGCAGGTGTGAAACACCTCCAAACGGCTGGTGTTTGCTAGTTTTGCTGAACAAAAGAGAACGGCTTAGATTGAACTGATGGATTGTGTCATTGTCACTAATATGCGATCCAGTTTTTTAAATCAGTATCAGATTAATATTTGGTTCAAATACTTGACTGGCACATGGCTAATATGGTTAAGAGTGGGGTAACTTACTTAACAGAACTCTGTGCATTTTCCTGTTGTTTCTGGATATTTAAAAAACAAAAATTAAATTGAAGCTTGATGAAATGAAATTTTAATGGCTGTTTTTTGTTTTGTTTTCTGTTTTGTTTTTTTTTCTTTAATGGGTTTCAGATATGTTTTTACAGAGTACTGCTCATTTTCCTTTGGAAGGTCAACACCTCTTTGATGGTGACCAACATTGTTTTTGTCATATGCAAGAAAAAACCTGGCTCCATGTGGATTACATTTTGTAGGTTTGCTACAGCATGATCAATATAAAAAAATATATACCCAAAAAGACACAAATAAAAGTCAGATTTTCACATTAAAGGCCCAAAATTAAGGTGACTGAAATACTCTTGTCATTTTTTTAACCTTTGCAAAGCCTGTCTGGCAACACTGTAGCCTGACTCACAAAACGGGGAGCAATGATTGATTATGACATACCGGTTTCAACAGTCAACCCTCTTCTGCTAAGATAAACAGTCAACTGAGTAAGTCAAATGTTGTTAAAAAAATGAAAAACAAAAAACACACACACACACAGGCATAACACACAATAAAAGTCTCCACTTACAACGTCCGCATCCATGGCAACTATTTAATGACTTCCTACTGACACAAACCTGTTTGCTGAAGTTACAAATCACTAAGCCAACTGCCGTCTCTCGGGACAATACAATTGACATTTAGTTTGTCAAAGTCAAGCTGTGGTGCAAAAACCACAGACTGGAACAGAATGACAGACTTATGCACTTATTCCAGTCGTATTCACTTTAGATAACTTTCTTTAAGTTTTTAGTCATATTAAAGGTTTGCTTTTATCTTCTCAATTTTCTCACTCATTGTATTAGGTGTAAACACAAGGACAAAGGGGTCATTACTCCTCTGCGTCTTTTCTTATTTCATCTTTTGCACCCTATACTGAAATAATTTACAAGTGATTTTTAAGCTGTCCCCCTTGAACTGAATCTTTTCATACTCAGAGACACTGTGGTAGTCCAACTGCCCTTTCTGCCAGTCAAAGGTTAGCGTGAGTTCAAGAAGGTTGCGTCACAACCAAAAAGACATTCCAGTCACATACACACACAAAAAAAAACCTCCACATTTTGACCGCTGGGCAAACACTCACCCACCCATCACCCCCGAAAATATTCAAAGCCATTTAATCCCTGGAGAAGGAGGCAAAAGAGAGTAGAAAGGAAAGAAAAGCTGCATAAAAGGGCATACTTTAAATTCAGACCTACTGTGCAGTTGAGGCTGGCAGCGTTCCCACATGCTCCTGACACACTCAATCCAAGTACAACTCCCTCCTCCCTCTCAGTTCTCAGCCCCTCCCCCCACTGAACCCTCCCCTTCCGCTCACAGCAAAGGCCGCCTGACTTCCTGTCTACCTCTGACCCTCAGTTATCCCCCGCCCTTATCTGGCAGGCCTCCAAACAGACAGGACAATCAGAGCGGATGAAGCAGACAGAATGCTTCGTAGAGTGAGCAACCAAGACAGAAAGTGAAAGACAGACAGAAGAAGAAATGCACACATACAAAGCTCTGCGTGTCACACTGGAGCAGGTTATTAGACAAAGTGGAAAGTGTGTGAATAAGACAGGCTATCACCATGTGCGCACAGGTTTCTCCAAGTACAAATGTGTGTGTGTGGCACATGTCGGTTGTGGGGTGACAAACGGGGTGACGCATGGTGTCATGTTTCAGTACTGATTATGGCATTGCTTGCCTAGTCTGGGTGGCTAGAAGTTACATAAACCCCAGAGAGGTCAGGAAGTACTCAAGCTAGCCTGTCACAGAAACAGCAATCCTTTTTACAAGCATGCATATTCAAAGTTGATGACTGGAAATACAACGCAGAGGAAAAGGCTGGGCAGAGAGGGGAAAGCAGCAATACACCAGCGATACAGAAAGCCAGCAGGGAGGTACCTGTTCAGTATCACTGCTGGGGGGCCCCCAAATGACTACAACCACCAGGGCAATCAGTGTTCATCAGTCTCACTTCTCTTTTCTATTCAGCATGAAAGCCGTAGCCTCTAGTGTTATGAAAATTACAAACAGTAGAGTGTAGTAGCATGCCAAAAAAAAAATGACAAAGCCATTCATTAACACAACAAAGCTAGCACTCCACACATCCAGGTGCCAAAACAATGACAAATAGGGCCTTATATTTGCCACAACAGAATAAAATGAACTGAAGCTGAAATAACATCACATGGTAAAAACATGACTCCATAAGAAAGAGAGGCTTAATGGAAAAAGTCGTTTTTTTCTTGTTTCTTTTTTTTTATAAACTTGCAGCATCAAAATGCCAGTCCCAATCAAATGTGTAAGACCAAAATATGCGATGTAATGTCATATTGGCCTTATGGACTGTCAAGGAGCTGAGTGCCCGGAAATATTTTGGTTTTGAATGGAAATGGGTCCTCAACACCAAAATGCAATACATTCAGTATTGCCTTTTGTTTGGCAAATATCTGTTTGGCAAATATCTTTCAGTTTGAGTACACTAGGAACAGAAGTTTCAAATAAATTAATTTTCATTTTTTTCCACCCAAATTTAAGCCAGCACACTGGACTGCTCTGAGACGTCAGAAATTAGTCAAGTACAACATTCAACCACTAAAACATTTTTTTCTTTTTGGGAATGCAAGTGAATAACAGTAATTTGGCATCTTAATAAAAAAAATAATACCGTGCTTCACTTTTTCCTTCTTTTATATAAAACAGTCCATTTTAAAATTAATGGATAGCAACAATATGTATTAAAAAAATTAATTTTGATAAATAGCATTTTGTTAAAAGAGCTTGCACACATACTGGTGAATTAACCACTACAGAAACATAGAAAGTTCGTATTTAAGGAGTTTGCCAATCTTCTCAGAAGTGGATGCCCAAGTCTCAATGTTTTATCCAGTTTTCTTTCTGATTTTAAATAAGAAAGAAATACTTTTTTTCAATTACTAGTTATTTTTTAGTTTTACTAACTAAAGCACACAAGGTTCACATATTCACATAGTGCTTTTAATACAAACATTTCCTATTACACATATTTACTCCTATGTCTGCATCAAATATGCTGCTTGCAGCCTGTATTATATATATTTACCTTCTTAATATTTTTCTAATATCACAGAATCATCATGTCTTTCTTTATAAAATTGGCCGCCCTGCTAATATACACCTATAATGTAGAGCTGTCCTTGTTTGTGACTGGTCATATGCTGCCAACTCTTTCATGTGTTTCAACGTGTTTGTAGTTGCATTTGGAAACCTTAGGTTGATTTTTCAAGTTGATAACCACCTTCGTAAGGCCAGATAATGGAAAGATATCCTGGGTAGGCTGAACTTGTTTTGTAGTATGAGCCTTGGCTGACCAACACACACAATGAAGCATTTTCAAGTAAAGGTGGTTATCTAGCTAAAAAGCTCTAGCTGAGCTTGCTAACTAGTTTAGTCAATAGCTGATTTAAAAACAGGGCTAGACAACATTCTTAAAAGAAGAAAAAAGGGAGAAAAAGATAATCATATAACTTATATATCTAAGGAGATATCAATGTTGAGATTTTAAAATCATCTGTCCTTCACAATTAGAATCTCAAAATTCTGAGGACACAGCTGCCCTGTTTCTTTGTACAGTGATAAATAAAGTTAGAAAAAAAAAAAAGCAAAAACAAGCGCATGTCCTCGGGGTTGGAAAGGCCACAGTGAATTCAAACCCAGGACCTTCTTGCTGTGAGATGACACGCACCATTGCACCACCTATATAACCAACAATTAATTTTCAATTTGTAGCTCTAAAGGATTACCAAACCCTTAAGTCTTTCCTGCAAAAATGCCTAAGTCAATATGACTTGCAAAAAATAAACAAAGTGATGTGTGTGTGTATTTAGCAGACTTTCATTTTGCTTTACTGGGTACACTGCCAACATAGACATCAAACATTCAACAACATATGACACTGGATAAATGTCATTATTTCAAACATGCCTTTATCAAATCAATTCAAATTTCAGTGGCCAGTGTGACTGCATGGTGGATGAATATAAAATGAGTATTTATTGCAGTCTTCTCTTTGTATTACTCAATACAATTTCCTGACAGCACTATGGATGTCAGAAGACCGGTCCTTACAACATAATTTAATATCAAAATCCTGAAAACGTGATGGTACTTGGTTTGTTTTTGGCATTGTAAGCAGTGTACTGGCTGAGGTGGCTACTCTTCCAGAACTGCAGGGGGAGGCACATGGCTACAAGTATTCTAGTCTAGCTTTACCTTTTGAAGAACAAGGAAGCAAAGGCAAAACTAGAAATGGCACAACATATGAAAAATAGTGACTAGTGTAGCGGTCACAATAGCTCTGTTCTGAATCACTGATGAGAAGGGAAGATTCAGCTATAGAAGCACTTTGTGTTTAGAGTAGGGTGAGTTGAGTTGGTGGACCAAGGCATTGATTTAATTGATTCACAAAAGCCAATATCCAAACGATGCTATTTCAGTTTTTGAACAAAGGGACAAAATACTTCCAATTTAGTGAAGACAAGCCTCCTCCAGTTTCAATTCACGGTAACGACATCCACAGTATTACCTCTCTAATTTTATCCTGAAATGCTTGTTACTATTTTGTTTAAGACAGCTGAGACTGATATTCTGAAATCAGCTTTACTCCATATACTAAAATATTTTTCAATGGCTAAAATTAAATGCCTATGCTAACATAATATAACTAACATTAGTAGGCCAGAACAGCACAGTAAGGTGGTGGTTAGTAGGGCTGGGTATCGTCACTGATTTCTAGAATTGATTCGATTCAATTCCATTCAATTCCATTTGAATCTGGGAAATGTTGCCTCAGACGTTCAGAAATATCATAATTCAGATCAGTACATTTACATAATTTTGTATCTATAAAAAGGAAGCTGACACTCGCAAGACTTTATCAAAAGTGTAAGCATCACAGCAGATGCCTTTGTGTCAAAGTAACTGAGGATAAAACACAGAAAAACACGAAGGTGATTTTCCTGGCCTGGGATTTTATAAAAATATTCTGCAGTCGATCAAAAACGAAAGAAAACCATTAATCAACATATGAACATTACCTCTGAAGTTACAGAGGTTTTATTAGAGACATGGCTAAGCATTTTGCATTTTGCATAATTTTAAAAAGTTTATATTTGTTCAAAAGCCTGTTGAAGGGCAGAAATTAGGTTTTCTTTTTGGAAGTAAGAAAAAAAGGAAAGAAAAAACAGCGGCCAACAGCGCTGTAAACAACAGTAGACTTGTGTGTAACAAGCAAGCGAATAATGCAGAAAACAGATTTTTAGATGGGAAACTGTTCTTGAAGTATACAGAGAAAGCGAGAGAGAGAGAAAGAGCTGTGCATGAAGTGTGATTTTTATCGTGGTGAAAGCAAAACAGCAAAAGTCAGAGTGAATTCATGACAATGTTTATGTGAAGCATAGTTTGGATCGTCTTTTGCTGCTGGTTTGGTCAATATTGTTTGGAGAGAGATAAAACTAACAGCTTCAGTATCAGCGCAAAAAGGGCGTAAACACAAAGCGCGGACCCGCCAAAACATCAGAATCAGTGAGCTGTTGGCTTTCAGCCCCGACCGTGTCCGTGCCGTCGGGTGAGAAAGGCGACATCTCACTGCTTCTGATCCGTCGGCGGGTCCACGCTTTGTGTTTACGTTTTTGTGCAGAATCCATGTACCTGCTCTCATTTACTGTTTTAGCTGTTTGGTGGTTCTTGAAATTTTATGAGGTTTAACCTGAAATTCTGGCTTTTCGGGCAAAATAAATTTATATTAAAAAATCAATTCAAGATTTTAATGAATCGATATCACGTTATCCAAGCCAGAATCGATTTTAATCGATAAATCGATTATCAAAACCCACCCCTAGTGGTTAGCACTGCTGCCTCACAGCATAAAGGACCACACAGTTTGCATGTTCTCCCCTGTGCTTGTGTGGGTTCTCTCAGGGTCCCTCTCACAGTCCAAAGACATGCAATTAGTTGGGTTAAGTTAATTGCCGATAGGTCTGACTATGAGTGTGAATGGTTCTCTGTTTCTCTGTGTACAACCTGACCAGGGTGTACTCTGCCTCTCGCCCTATGGTAGCTGAGATAGGCTCCAGCCACCCCCAAGCAAACAAAGGACTTTGTGTTTAAGTACAACTGAATTTGGCATTGTGAATCATTTAGTTCTATTGGTATTGGTACCAACTACTAAATTTCTAGTACTGTAAAATCCCCAGTCATCACTAGCTCTAGTTTCATTATTGCTTTTACTACTGGATCAAGATGCTGAGAATTAGAGATGAACACTCAGAATTTTCCCACGCCTAAAAAAATAAATAATAATGTAGTATGATCTAATTGATTATTTACTCAAATTTGCAACTTAGTGTAGAGATGAAATGACCAGAAGAAAGGTACTTTTTAGTTTACCCATGTTTAAGGAACAAACTAAACAATTACCAAATGACCAAAGAAATGAGAATCATCAGAATCAGCCCACTAGCATGGAATACATGTTGCCAAATTGATTCATGGAAATAAAGCAAGAGTTCTACATATATCTAGTAGTAGCTGAAATACTGCTGTGGTATAATTATCTGTCACTGTGACAAAATGTGGTACTATTGCTTTTGGAATAGCAGGAACTATTCCAATGTTGTCTTGAGTACATCTGGCAACCGTTTATGTTTGAGGACTGATTTTTGTCAACACTACAGTCGTGCAAAACCAAGTCCAGAAATTTAACAGGTATGTAGCAAAAACCAAAATGGGTGTGGTTCAACCTTTGCTTATGTAATAATGCAGAAATTGCTACCAGGTAGGGTGTACCCAGCCTCTCACCCTATGACAGCTGGGATCATGGGCTGCCCTTCCACTAAGCGAAAGAGGATAACCAAAGCTATCTCACTGATTTAATGTCAGTATGCTGACAGACATGATATTTGATTTGGTTCCATTGCAAGAAGGTCTCTTGTTTATTTTAAAATTTATTTCAACCGAACTTTGAAATTTTCTAAATATTTAATTATGTAAAAGTTCAGAATATTGAAACCTGTGATAAGTCTTAAATCTTAACCCTGGTGAGTCATTACATCTGTAGCTGACCATTACAAACATTGGAAATCCTAATTAGCCACATTCACTGTGGGGGAGTGAAGAGTGGGCCGCTATCCCCTGATGCCTTGCCTGTTCAGCAAACACACTATCAGCAGGCTCTTCACACATCAGTGCACATGAATAGCACAGTCAGCCTGTAAGCATCAACACAGGGCTGGATGTTGACACAGACAGGGAGAGGCTTGTTCATATGGCTGTGGTTCATGGCCCCATTTCAATCAAGGACCTTTGCAGATGAGCAAATGGCCTGTGTGGATGAGCTCTGGTTTAGACGCAGCACCAGTTTTGTTATCACCTGCTGAATGCTGGGGTATAGATGAGCTACTCAAAATACAAGTTTTGTTTTGGCTCTGGGGCATATATTTGCTTTTAAAATTGGGGAGACATAATGGACCTGCTGCTAGTAAGAGGTCCCTGTTTACAGAGATTTAAATGAGTCACTCAAACACATACTGTAAAACTGTAGTAATATAAGTGTTTACTACACTAGGGTAAGTGCAGATACAGACAAAGGTGAGGTTGGTACAATATTGCCAAACAACACTTCTGTACTGTTAGTGGTTATGAGATGTTTTGTCAGTAGAGGGCCATAGGAAACACAAGTGCTTTTATGGTTTTAAAAAAGTGCCTATATATAAAGTGTGCCTTAAAAAAAACAATTTTCATTGTTTTAATAACACAAATTCTGAAATCTAACACAAATGTTCTCAAAAGAGAACACAAAAATATGTTTCTATCTACATATGCACATAAAGTGTGCAGAGCATGATGAAAGGTCTGTGACTTTAGCTGGTGGTCATGTGTCACTCATGGGCGATGGTAGTGCATGGATGCTGCTAAGTTACAAGCCATCTGAGGTCCAGGAACCGCCTGAAGCCTGTTACAGCCAGCTAATGCATTCACCCAACCTCCCCCTCCGCTTCTCTTCTCTCTGTCATGCTCTTCCTCTCTGTCTCTTTCCCTCCCTTTCTTTCCTAAGCTCTCCTTTTTCCATGAGCTGCTGCCCTCTCCATCTCTCAAACCCCCTCCCCCGCTCTGAAGTGCTAACCACTCTCCTTCACCGTGCTCTTTTCCTACCGCTCACTCTCTCACACGTGCACACGCACTCACGCACAGACACACACAGAAACTGTGGCAGCTACCACAACAGCGTGCAACCTCCCCCACACTCCAGCGAGGCAGTGTGCAAGTGCTTCTGGCTTGCCCTGACCCACATCTTGATATAGCCCTAAGTATGCTTACAGCTAAGTCCTGAAGACTCTCCTGCCACTCTTAGCCTAATCAGGCCTGAGCTGCTGTCAGTGCACTGGCCAGACAGACAGGCCAGGTTGGACTGACCATTATCATTTTCAGATAGCTTTCAGACTGCCCAAGATACACCTTCCCCTTTCCACTGCTGATTGCAGGTTTTCTACTAGGCAAGCACATGTTCTACCTGAGATAGCTAAGCATTATATGAGTGGACGAATTTTGTGCCATAATATGGAAAGAAGAAAATATTTCTCCATTATTAAAGAAAAGAAAATATTTAAAATTGTGAAATTCAACACATCACTATTTCATTTCATTCAGCTTATTCATTTTCATTCTTGTCACTGACTATAACTTAGAAATGGGTGTTAAGTATGAAGTGTGTGGTTATATATAAAGATCCATGCAGTGCCTTTAAACAAATGCTTTGGGAACAAAAAGGATGAAATGTGTTACCTTATCTTCACTGTACTCAATGGGTGATGGTTTCCTGTACTCAATTCCCATCTCCTGAGTAGTATCAGTCCAGCCACAGTTATATTTGTCCTCTTGCTTAAAAACATGCTCAAGCTGGGGCAGTAGGTCAGGCAGGAGTTCAGGAGGCTCCAGGCCATCCAAGTCTTCATCATGAGCTGCTGATGGTAAAAGGCTGTCTCCCAAAGCTTGGTATCCATTAGTGTTGATAACCCTACAACTCTGAGGGTGCTCAGAAGGCAGGTGGGTGGTGATGTTGGGGTAGGATCGCATAGATTCACCAAACATCTCAGATGACTTGCAGTTTCCCTGGGTTTCTCTGGAGCAACGTATAGCACGGAAAGGACATTCCTCTGCCTGGCTAATTGGGGTCCTAGTGTGCTGCTGACTCAAATGTGCAGTGGATGAAAACTGGCATGGTGTCCCTGTAAGTTCAGGTATTGTAGAAGTGAGTGGTGCAGTGGTGTTGCTGGGCCTAGACACCGAGGCTGAGGACAAAGATTGCTCATTGAGACTGGGTAATTCTGGCTCCCCAGGATAAGTAGGGTACTGAGTTGGTTGGTAAGCTCTGGCAGAACTGACAGAGCATGTGGGCAGGGAATGAACCATAGATGATGAGTGCATGGGAAAGGAGAGGTTAGATTCTTCCAGTCCTGTTCCAGGGAAAGCTTGACATTCCCTGACCAACTGGTAGTTACCTTGCTGTGGCTGTGTTTGCAAGCAAGTTGCAGTCATAGAAGCATTCTGACTTTCCAAATAATGCTTACTTGGGAGAGCTCTTGAGTGGAACTGCTGCTCTCTCACAGTTAGTTGGCGCTGAACCTGCTGCTGAGTGTGGTGAATTTGCTGTTGGCTGCTGGACTGGCCTCCCTGGTGAAACGGGAAATTGTGATGCTGCTGCTGCAGGGACACAGTCTGTGTGTTAATTTGTTGGTGCTGGTTTAATAGCTGTTGCTGATGACTTTGCTGTTGTTGCAGCTGCTGCTGTCGCATTCTGTGCTGCTGCTCCTCTTGCTGATAACAGGGATGGTGCTGTGTTTGATGTCTGCCATGAAGTTGCTGACTTTGTAGTTGTTGCTGTTGATGACAAAGCTGCTGTTGAGGTAAGGCCTGGTACATGTTCCCATTCTGGTCTTGGTTACCCCACATCGGACTGCCACTGTTACAGAAGAGCCCATTGGATTGAGGAACTTGACTCATGGGAGCATTATGGTATGAGCCATGTTGCTCTGTAATCATGCCTTCACTTATGCCCTGAGAACCAGAAAATGCCTGAGCCACATTGGCCTTAATGTCAATGTAATGACCCATTGACTGGCTGTAACTAGGCATAGCTTGTTGGGTAGAAGCTGGGGGCATCATGTCTTGATGCTTCCCAGGGCCAAGAGGCTCCACTTGGAGCGGTTCAAAGTCAGCAGTAAGATTTAGCTCGTCCACGAGTGATGGTGCTGAAGCGAAGCCATCGTCATCCAGCCCTTCCAAACCTCCACCAAAGAGGCTAGGGTCATTAAAGAAGTCCATGGTGGAGGCTGGAGGATGACTGGAACCTCTGGAACACCAATGGATCCAAACTGGTCCCCAATTGCCTCTCTCTAGAGCTACAGCATGCCGACTATATAGTTTTGGTGCCCTAAAATGAAGAGAAAAAATATAAATTATAATACTTATATCAGATGATAAAGTTTCAGCTGGTAATCTATGGCCTACATCAGATTTCATTTGGTAACTTATTAGCATAATCAACCTTTAAACACACGAACAAATAATTTCCAGTTAAAAGATGACACAACAGTTTATCAAGTATATTTTTGTCCACCATATTGAACTTTGTCATCCACTTCATCATCAATGATGCATTCTTTGAGAGATGTAAAACTGCATGACTCTATCAATCTGACATATAAAAGCACTTATCCAAGTGAAGGCTATGTCATGGTTCTGGAGAAACTTGGTACTGTCAGTTATCTGTCAGCATTGCCTTTCATGTGTGCAGCAAAGCAGCTGGTGCAAACCAACCGCCAGCCACCAGCAGGTGCCTCTTCCTGTACCCCCACCCTTTTCAAATACACACATACGCACAAATGCGCCTCAACCCCCTACCTTCACAACCAATGAAGCTGCCTGCCCTGCTACTGCAGAATGTGTGGGAGGTGCAGACAGCTGATAGAATTTCAACAGCTAAGGACAGAGGCAAAGGAGGCCCTTTAAGCATGCGCATGTGCGTGTTCTGCAACCACAGACCAGCGGAAGATGACAGAAGCCTACCGAGGTCAGTTATTATGCTGACTTAACATGCACACAGGCACACAAATGAACACAGACATTTGTCCCATATTTTTGTCTGGCATCTTTTTCTTTATCACAGCATATATTTAAAATAATAGCCATGCTAGTAAATGGTTTAACATAACATTCTATCAGCATAAAAAAAAATTATGGTGCTCTCAACTACTGACTGTGTGATTTGTTATCAGAGACACCAGCCTAATATGGATAATATTATACATAAAAAACAACAACAGAGCAATGTGCACAAGCTAATAAACTAAAAAATGATTCCTAAAAAAGATAAAGTCATAAGTTAGATTTTTCTTGTTTAACTGGCAGTTACCCAGCTGCTGCTGCAGTTTTGTGATGGCTATAAGAAAAGCCCACCTAAAAAATCCTTTTGACTAAGTGATTCTAACAGCCAACTTCTCTGTATGCAAGTTAAGTTCACCTTAAGGTGAACCAGCATAGGTTGCTTGGCCCATAGCAACAGAAATGTCTACATGAACTACATAAACAGTTCCACTAGCTACATTACGAGTTTTATAGTGACTTTATAACGTTACTAACATCAAACCTGAGTAATGTGTAAACTCATATATTAACAAACAATTCATAACATTCTCACCACCTCATGCCACTGCTTTGCATTCCGAAAGCAATATTTAAATCTTAAATTAAACACACAGAGAAAGAAAATCTACTTTACTGTACTATCACTACATTTCCTTTTAAGACTCATTGTCATGCACATTACCACTCTCCCCACTAACCACCAGGTCCCTGCAAAAGTCAGTTCACACAGGCATGAAGCAATTCCTGTTTTCACATTAGGCTGTTCTTCAAGCTCAAGACTCTCTCCAGTGCTTTCTCTAGTGATCATTATGTTTATTGGGAAATCATGTGACTGCCATGTAATTACTTGTCAGTTTTAAGTTTCTGTAGATCCCTATCTATATGCAGGTTCCCTATAGCTAAACCAAGCAACTGCTAACCTTCAAACGCCACCCATCTGGCTCCGAGGCATAGACCAGTCCCCTCTCCCCTCTGATGCTTTCCAGCTGTTTCCTTCATAATTGTGACGTTGTGAGCACCATCCAGGCACGTGCAACTCATGCCTAATATCAACATGAACTGTGTTTATAAACTGCCCCTGAAATCTGGGAAGATGTCCGTGTAAAACTAACAAAATTGAAACAATATCAATTTAATTGAAAGTTGAAGCAAAAGCTAAGCGCGTATACGAACGCATTTCAGTCCACTTTTAGGAAACTTCCAAGGTTGTTATTGGTAAAGTGTCTCAGTTGGCGACATGGCGATACATCTGTGGTGTTTTCAAAGCCCTTAAGCGACCATGTTTAAGTAAGACACCGAGCTCACCTCTTGAGTTAATATCATCCTCTTCATCTTCCCTCAGAAATGGCTACAGCCTCTGCGAGCGCGGTGGTTGATAAGCCGACGAGGCGGCAATGTGTTGCGCTACTTTAAGCGCAACTGCTCGGCGAGCGGAAAGAAAATGAACGCACGTGGAACATTTGAGTTTTAGATATAAAACTGTTTGTCGAGGTGCGCACGTGCACTCGAACCGTATAACCTAAGGATTCAAAAGGTGTCGTGACGCTGCTCACAGAAGAAGATAGGGAGAGGGAGGGGGGAGGGGGCCGGAGATGGATGGAGAGGTCGTCAATGATTGTGACCGTGATAACAGCCAACTAGTTTATCCTCGCCTGACTTTCGTTTTCATTTCAAATAACCTGTCGAAGTATTGGTACTGTTAACTACATCGGCGTCCACATTCAAGTACCATGCTGCTTTGAACCCGGCTGTTCGCTGTCAGTTCAGGACCACCATGACCAAGAAGAACCCACTAAGGAGTACTTTGGAGACACGCGCATTTACATGTAGGCGTCAAACTCTGAAAAAGTACGATGATATTTGCTGCTTTCGGTGCGAATTCAAAGAAAACAAACAAGTTTTTGGCTCCTGAACACCCTTGCTTCTACAGGGAAGATACACAGCCAGCTAGGCGGTGTGTCATCAGACAGCTGAGGCGACCCTCATTGACTCACTGTCCGAAATTTGACAGCTACTTGACTGTATGAAACAGAAGCCCACAAGTCCAAACGCGTCTCAGAAAAGTCAACGAAATTAGCGTAGTTTCTTACCTGAAAGAACCACAAAGCGCAGCTCCAGACGCCAATGAAGACAGAGCGGTATTAGCGAAGTTGTTACTGTGTTGTTAGTTGTACTCCTGCTGGCGACCACGGCACAGCGGCTCTGCTGCTGCTGCTGACGTGACTGTGATAACGCCGCATTTGCATATTAGTAACCCCCTCTGTGATTGGACCGCTGACAATTTGCCAAAATCACTAATTTCCATGTTAAATTAAAAACCGGTTCACCAACTGTGACTACTTTGAGGACGGTGGCGCCAGTGCGTTGCTGATTAAATCATGTCATCGTTTGTAAAGTTGCTGTGTTGACAGAGTGCATAAGATGGCCGCGTCTAAACCGGAGCCAATCCGGAGAGGTTTTATATTCGCACATGTACCCTAGTCTGTCCTCAGTGCGAACGTGACAGGAGCCGGAGATGCTTTCAGCTGTGGGTACATAACGCCATCTGTTGCCAGAGGGAAATACTTCGCTAAAATAAGTAACTTCAAATTTGAACGTAGTTTTCTTTGATATAATCATTTCTAGTGTAACAGAAATTGCCACTTTGTATCAGTAACTGTATGGAGTAATTACGTTTGAAATACGTTTCTTGTAATTAGGTTTTTATTAGTTCAGAACAAACACTTGAAAAAAAAATACATAAACATACATAGCTTTTAAAAATCCTTTTATTGATTTCAAAGAATACCGTTTCAATTTCAAACCTAAGCAGTCAAGAACAAATGGTTCACACATCAACACATCTGAACTTCTGAAGAGCCCAAATGGCATCATGTAAATTACAATTATTGGTACAACTTTCCCTCTTACAGCAGCTCAAACAACTTTGGCCAACATACCTGCTGTGCTCATTTCTTTATGGAATTTCTACTGATTTTAAATCTATTTTCCAACAGTATTTCCAAATACAGCAATCAAGCCAAATTCCTTTGCTTGAAGACTTCAAGTTTGAACTGACACTGGCCTGAAACTAAAGAATATGAAGCACCCCAGTTTATTACCATCATATTTTGCTGCTCAGAGTGTCCTAAATAACTAAACTTTATCAAAATAAAGGCGTTTGTCTTCCAGACTTTTGTAATGCTAGAGTATTTGGGAGTAATTTACAATTATCTACAAAAAAAAAAAAAAGGAAAAAAAAAAAAAGACATTCTCTTACAGAGCACCAATGCAGATGTCTCTTAAACCTCAGCATAGAATCCATTATTTACACATCAAACTTTTAATAACCAATGATATATATATATATAAAACATTCAAAATGATTTGAAATCTGGCAAAATACATAAGCTTACTTACTTAGAATCTTATTTAAAACCATATTTGCCAACTCTGCTTTACATAAATATTAGGAGCAAAGTAAGACAACCGTTTACACAGTGGAAATAAAAAGTAACTCATTGTCCAATAAGACACAAATATAAAGCAAATGTCAACCTAACTTGGTAATAGAGGAGGATGTGACAGGGTTTTTTTCACCGACACAGCTGTGATTAAACATTCCGAGTCTTACAAATAAACAGTCCTGAGCCAAATTGAACAAGTGGTATTGATATGCAATCCAATGTATTTACAATAAGAATGAAAATAATTTCGCTCACATCTTCCACAGCCTTTTGCAGCTGTATGTCATAACGTAACTAAATATGTGAATGGATAAGAAAACGAAAATGAGAATGTACTTTGATTGCATCTTACCCTAAAGGATGTTGACGCATCCATTTGTCATTGTTGATTTAAATATGATACAAACTTGGTTTCCTTTTTTCTAAAACTCTTTGAGGAGAGGCCTAAAAAAAGCTTTTAAAGCCAAGCAATAAATGTGAAGAGCTAATATAAAGTTGCCAACTACCAAGGTTCCACTTTCACACAGATGGCTGATGCAAGCCTGTGGCATGGAATCTGATGCTTCTGACTCCCTCTAGTGGCCACTATCTTGACATTGCAGGTTCAGCTCTGGGGAGGATTGTCTTCTTTGCTGAAGGGCTGTGTCGAGCCAGGCTTTACCCAAGACAAACCCGATGCCTGAGATGCCTTGTGGTGATCCTCAGGTCGTCTCTAGGGCAACAATAACAAATTAAAAGCTGCATAACAAGAATCACCAGAGAAAACATACAGATTAAACTCTCTCCTGCTTCGAAAGTGCAAAGTTTTAATTTAGCAAAACTTACCTTGTATGTGAACATCCTCTCTTTTGCTTCTTCATGCACAGCTGGGTTCCATGGGGAAAAACTGAAACCAATGGATCAAAGTGGAGAATTGAACACAAGATAATTTTTTCCCCCTTTAGAGTTTTAACAAACACACACACTTTTTTCCTTATTGTGGTCAGCACTAGAATGTGAAATAGACAGTTGACCAACCTTATTGCGTAGGGATCATCGATCTTTGGCTGATCAAAAAGATGACTGTTGCATAGTTTCACACTATCTACCACTTTGCTTTTGAACAACTGCACATCCTTCTCGTAGCTGGGGGGAAAAAGCCAGTGTCAAACTTATTTAGCTAGAAACATCACTTTGCACCGAGTGCTTAAAGACCAGTTTCTTAGTCTAGATTTTAATTATATGTTTTTCTATAAATGACTAACAAGATTTTTTTTTAACATTTTCAGAGGAAAAATAAAATATACACACACAACAAGTTCCATTAAGGTTAAAAAAAAAAAAAAAAAAAAAAAAAAAAAAAAAAAGAGGCAAAAACCAAGAATGTTAAACTCACAGTACAGCAGCCTCTGGGTTGAGTGGTTCTGTGGTGTTAATCTTGTAAAAAACTGTACGTGCATACATCAGGACTTGCCAGATGTGGTTGTGATTCCGTCTATACACACACATTGGTGGATGAAGTCAGTAAATGTTTGATTTATTTTAATTCAGTTACATATCGTATATAGAGAGCCAAAATAAAAATAAAAAATTACTGTCGCCCCACGGTGCTTTATATTGCAGCATAAAGCCCATATAATATTACTTTATGAATTAGTTGGTGTCACTAAGATGATTCCGGTGCAGCAGAGAGAAATACTAAGTTTGTTGAAGAAAACTTGCTAGCAAGCAGGTAATTTGTAAGTTAACTCAGGAACAGATGAGTTTTCCTCAGCCAAGAGTTAACAAACAGAGCTGTTAGCTACACCTGCATCATGGAGGAGTGCCAAGATGTCTTTAAATGTAAAACTTGTACTACAGTCCATGCCATTGTCAGTTCTTGCTGAATAGCATAATAAACTTGTTTTTACTGCCTTGTGCATAGTTCAGTTTTTGATAACGTCCAGAAGCACAGCTAGTCATGGCATACAGTTTTTGGATTTGTGTTACTTTTCAGAATCATGTTTCCTGGTGCATCTCTCCCTCTCTCTCATATTTTACACCTGTTCAACTGTATGTTACAGCAAATATCTCAGGCAATCGCATGACAGTAAATCAGTCAGGCATGTAAACCTGGTGACGTGCTGAATTTCAAACCAAACATAAGAATGTGAAAGAAAAGTGATTTAAATGACTTTGACTGACTGGGTGGTAGCATGGGTGTGGGCACCAGACAAATTAGTCTGTGTATTTAAGAAAATGCTGATCTACTGGGTTTAAAACACGGTCTGAAAATAGAAAATATCAGCAAGTGGCAGTTCTCTGGCTGAAAATGCCTTGTAGGCACCAGCAGCCAGAGGCGGCCAGTTTCCTTCCAGGGGATAGAAAAGTAACAGTTACTCAAATAAGCATTTGTTACAACCAAGGTATGCAAAAGAGCACTTCTGTTGAACCTTGAAGCCTACGGGCTACAGCAGCAGCCCACACTGAGCTTGGTGATTCATTTAGTTGCTCAAGTTTTTCCAACCTCCCTCCAATTTCTTCCACTTCAAAATATAATTCGAAAAAAGTAACAAAGCAAAGTACATAAGCAGAAAAATGATAAACCTACCTCCATTTGGTAAAAGCTCTTCTGACATCAAGCTCTCCAGACACAGGGTCAACAAGTGGATGGAAGACTGGTATGTCAAATACTAATTTCTGAAACAAATTGTTTGCACCATTTTTTCTTAAACCATATTTTATGACAGTTTATGTACACATCATTTATGCTGCTACTTCTTATTTATAATGACATACATCTTGTATTTTACAATGTTTACTCTTTTTAGCTAAATCATGCAATCTCACTTTTTGGTAAGGGGCAAAATATCAAACAAGAACATTTTTTTAATACTTACAGGACACTCCCCATCTGGATAATTGTCTGGAATATACACAGTGAACTTGAAGACACCATCCTGGTACAAGCCATGTCTGATGAATATGACACCAAACCACACTAGACAGTGAGAGATGCCATTTTAGAATCACTTATCACTTTTTTTTTCTTTCCCCTGATATATAAAAAGTGATTAATTGCATGAACTTTTAAAAGTGGAATCCTTACTTAGTGCAGACTTGTAGGATGGCTGGACATAAATTCCAGGGAGCTTCTGCTTTATCACTAATGTGCTGCAGGTCACAAGAAAAATCAGAAGAAGGGAAACCAAATAAAAACAATTTAAGTGATACTGTGAAACTAGTTTAATACAAAATGTATACAGTGGGTATTTTAAAAACAAGGGCTACCAGCATATTGGGGCATGCCAAGAAATTAACAACAAACTGAAATTTAAATTCTGATACTGGACCAATACGTACAACTCAGCCAGCAGAGAGTACTCCAAGTAAAAAGGGCCATAAGAGGCGTGCGTGCCATTGGCAGACTGGATTGGAGCACCCATTGGGGAAGGCTTGGTAATAGGGGCTGCATTCTTAGGAATCGGCGGAAGCTGCTTTCTGCCGAAGGGCATCCGGGCTGGACTGGCCCTCTGCTCCCCATGCCCGCTTTGTTCCTCGTTGTCAGATCTCTGCTGTTCAGGATTGAAAACATGACAGGGATCTTAACACACCAAACATTAAAGCCCATGCTATGTGGGAGGGGAAAAAAATCAGAAGGAACCCCCTGAGTCGAATTTAGATAGTGTATATAAATGCTCAAACGGTAGACCTAAGGAGTAATCCAATGGCACAGGGTAGTGACCATGTGCTGTGAGTGACCTCTCAGGTTACAATGCCCATCTGGTTTGTAGCTCGACAGCGAGCCATGTCTAGACAAGAGCAAGCGTTTTCATGCCTAGCTGTAACTCCATCTTACTGATGACGCAAGGATGATAGGAGGAGTTGCGGTAAAGTGTCACAGTGCACTCTGAACACAAAACAGAAGAATGCAATTTTGAATGGCAGGATACATCAGGAAGCCATAAGAAACAGTGCAAGAAATGCTTGCAATAAATATTGCCAACACACCAAATTTAGGCTGCATAATCACAAAAGAAAGAAGAAAAATAATACCCTTGACTGTAGAATGTGTTAAAATGTACCTTCGATGAGACAAACAAGGTCACTCACACTGTTTTCGTCCATCCTAAATCCCCTCCCCACCACTGTGCGTGCTGCTGGAAATTTAATCAAGCAGTAGCAAACTTCACCAAACACCACAACACAGAAAGAGTGGAGACTTTGTTATAATGGTCTCTCTTGGAAATGAGATTTTTTACCTGGATAAATAAAGGACTAATAATGTAGTTTAAAATCATATGGTTATAGTTAAACTTCACACAATATAAGCATATTTCCCCCAAAATGAGTGGAAAAACCACACCCTTAGGTCGAGTATGAAAGTTTTCCAGTTTAACAAGATTTGTTAACAAGATTAACAATATGAATCCAAGTGGGAACAGGTGCGGGAATCAAGGCTGAGAAAAGACAAAGCTATACATTTTCTCAGTTTGATGTTTGTCCCCTCAAATGTTAAATTATTAGGACTATCGTAATCAAGTTTTGGCAGACAAGTACAGATTTTATTTATTTATTTATTTTAAATCTTAGGAAGTGCAATCAGCAGAAATACAACCTTTGTAACCCATAGTAAGCTCTACTATGCTCTAGGTTTAATAGGCAGTCAAAACATTTTATATATGAAGATTTTAATAACAAACAAACAAACAAACAAACCTTACTGCACTGTCAAGTCATCAAAAATCTCCTTTGCAAAGCTCATGACTATCATGTGCAGCACATTTTAGAGAGAGGTTTCGACAGGCTTGTACATATCTGAAAGGCACCTAAGGGCGAGCTTCTGGACACTAAAGTCAATAGTCCACAACGTTTACCTTACGACTTGTATTGGTAGACATGCTCCAGAAGGGGTTTAAGTTCATCACTCGTTCAGACTGATGTCCCTCTTTTTATGAAGGTCCCACGACAAGTAGTCTCCGGGCCATTCGCTGCCTTGGTGGAAACAGGAAACAAATGCTATAGTTGAGGTCAAACACACACAACCTAAACACGTATCTCAAAAAATAAATAAATAAATAAATAAATAACAACAATAACGCTAATCAAGCATCCCATGCAAATTTAGCTAGCATAGCTACTTGCAACCACAAAGTTAACACTAGGACGGGTTGTTTCGGCTAGCTTAGCTTCGTGCTAACCTAGCTGTTTCATTGAAGACGTTTTAAAGCTTGTGTGTCTAACGTTGTTCGTCGGAGCCGTAACAAATTTTAAACTAATGTTCTGATTTTAACCAAATGTATAGTTAATGTCTCGTCATTTCTGGTACAAGCATGAGCTATCGTGTCATTCACCACAATCTGAGATTACAGTGCTACGTTAGCAAATGTTATGGACCAGGGTGTTGCAGCTGAACGTAACATATTTCTACTTGACAGCTGGAATTTTGGGAACATAAGCTGTCAAAGCATACGACGAGTTAATTTTTACCAGATTTACACCGTCTCATTTGTTTTACTTGACTTACCTAACGTCAGCTTTAAGTTTAAGGTTACATTTGACGTTGCTAACAAAACCAGTCTTTTAACTGTGGATATTGCACTTAAGAGAGCTTATTAATTAAACTCACCGTATTTGCTTGAACTGTATAAACGTCCCTTTAAATATTAATAAATGTTAAGGCGTGTCCCACCTTAATTTTCGAAGGAAAGTGCACAGCTGCTCACCATTCCTTTGGTTACCATTCCAGCTAGCTGGCTAACGTAGGTTAGCTAAATAATTTGACAAACACAGAAACCGGAGATCAATCTAACATGTGAAGGGCGTTTTGCTGCTGTACAACGCGTCCTTATTGGTTCATAAGGAAACAAATCTTAGCAGGTGATTTGCTGGTGACTTCGTCACGTGATAGACAGCGTGCCCTTTAACACAGAGGCCTCGAATTCAATGGGGACTTGGATGTTTGAAATAATAATAATATAAAATAAATCCACAAATAAATAAATCTAAAAAAAAAAAAAAAAAAAATCTAGAGAATAATAACATCCGGAAAACCCCAAAAGAGAGCAGTTCCACCAGCACAAATATTACAGTCTTCTTTTTATGGTGACTTGAATTCAAAAAAGACATGATGAATTTCAGACAAATACTGCAATGTGAAGAAAATGAAATAAGTTTAATTTAAACATTTGCGAATAATACATCTTAAAGGTCATTGTCTGTAATGTGGACGATAATTTATGTGATAATTTCTGTACTCTAAGTAAAAAAATAAAACAATAATCATATATATATACATATATATATTAGGGGTGCAACGATACTCGTATCGATATCGAACCGTTCGATACAGTGCTTTCGGTTCGGTACGCATATGTATCGAACGATACAACATTTTTAATTTATTTTATCAACTTTCCTTCTGATGATGCTGTCTGTGTTGAGCGCTCAGTGGATCTGCGCTCGACAGTGCAGCCTAGGCGGAGTAGTCGAACACAGATTCACTGAGCGCAGGGCAAGCTAGCGAGACAGAAGCTAGGCTAGTTGCAACATGGCAAATTGAACCTCCCCCACCCTCATTCAGATCTGGCGTTTGGAACTATTTTGGTTTTCATGTGATGTATGACCCTGAAGGTAAGCCTGTCATGGACAAAAGTAAAACAGTATGTTGGATGTGCCAGCAATGCTCAATTGGTGGGAACTAGTGTGTTAGCGCAGTTAGCTCGTTAATGTGTTGACGTCTTCCAGCCCCACTCATGAGGTGATCCGCGGTAGCTCGTTAACGGAGATTTGCCGTGTTGTGACGTTAATGTCATTTCAGATTTACGCTGACAGCACTAGTGGGAACACAACCAATATGACTGCACATTTACTCCGACATCATCCTAGTGCAAAGACAAGTGGAAGCAGAGAAAAACAACAAGCAGCATGCTACAAACTTTACCCGAGTCATTTAGACAGCCGTTAGCACACGATTCTCCTTATGGGGACCTGATATGTTTAATATGCTGCTGAGAATATAGCCCAGAAGAAGCGTATAGTATAGCTTTTATTTTGGAAAGAGACATTTCTCCATAATAAACTCTCTTTTCCAAAGATGAGTGATTCCTCAATCAGATACAGGGCTCGCAAAATCGCTAGCCCGACGGGGCTTTTTTCCAGTCGGGCTACCAAAATCTATCTCTGCCCTGCCCGTCGGCCTATCCTAGGAAGGAAAAATATATGTCAATGCTTTTGCATTCTTTTGGAAATGTAGCTGGGTAATTATGTCATTGGCATCGGCCACTGTCAATATGTGACATACTGAAATCGCGTTTGAATTTGCGCTTGTTTTTTGCTTTCACTTTGCAATCGCGTGAACTGTGTATAGAGAGCGACAGTATTGGTGAGTGATGATAATTTGCGCACCAATTCCTCTGACATCGTCTTATCAATCGTTAGCTTACTATGCAAACATGACAAGTGAAATCTCCCGCAGCTTAAACATGTGAGAGGTTGATCGCGCAGAGAATCGCTGAGCGTTATGTTAGTGCGTGTGTAAAAGCAGCAGGATATATATTTTAGTTCTGCTGAGCCAAATAAGACAGGTCAGCGTGAAGAAGTGACAGCCAAAGAAAAGCTTACCACAAAACGGAAAGGTTATGACAAATCAGACTATAAGGAAAAAAGAAAGTGCAGCTTTATGGTTTCATGGACAAAAGAATTTCTGTGGCTGCAATATGACGAGCTAAATAACCAGGGCTGCACATAAGTGGTCCGCAGGTGCGCATTCGCTGTCAAAATAAAAACCCGCACAAGATAAGAAGTTGCAACGCGTGTTTGCGTACATAAGATTTTCAGGAGGACAGACATTTGTTTAGAACTCTTAAAGATGTCGAAGAAGCTCCTTTAAGCAGTTACTGTGATGTTCCTCCACCTCCAAAGAAATGTCAGAAGGAGTCCGAACCACAAAAGAAGCGCGTATTCTCTGAAAAGTGGTTGCAGGAGGTGAGCTGGCTTCAAACAAATGATGAACGCACAGAGATGTGGTGCAGAATGTGCCGTGAAAATTTAATAAATGACAAATTAATAAAAAGGCATGAACATTTTTTTTGTATCGAAAAAATATCGAACCGTGACACCAAAGTATCGAACCGAACCGAACCGTGAATTTTGTGTATCGTTGCACCCCTAATATATATATATATATATATATATATATATATATATATACATATATATATATATATATACGTTTTATTTAGAAAAAAAAGCATGTAAAACAGGCACTTTTATGATAGAGACATTGCAATTTATTTTGTGAATAACTCGGTGGATGAAAACATTTGTTTTCCAACCCGTCTTCTCATCATTTTTGGTAAGTGTCATATAAATAAGGTGAAATGGACCAATTGGAAGCCAAACTTTGTTATATTTTCAACTGACATCAACGAGTTTTCTCATTCAGTTGAAAAATAAGAAGCAGTAAATAGCCTAACATTATCTAATACATATACAATTACTGACTAATGTCAACCTCTATCACCCCATGTTTCAATTTATCTTCTTCATCTCTCAGTGTTATGTTTTACACATTCCACCCACACTTTACCTTTTTACTGTAAGTCTGTTCATATACTGTTAATATTATTGTTATGTGAGAAAAAGTACATCCTGATGGAATCAGGTTATTAGACGTTAAACACTTTTTTGAATCATATACAGTGGAAACAATAAAGCAGTGATTATTCAGGGGTTAGATGTTGCAGAATTTTGAAATGATTTACCTTTTTTTGATATGAATTTTTCCTGCAATAAACTATGTATGATTATTTTTTTATTATTATTTAAGAGTATATGTTCCAACTCCCTTTTAAACTTTTAAAAACAAATCCCCAAGATTTTTACTTTATATATAATTTTCCATATTAAAGAGGTTAAATGAACCTCTGATAGAGGTTCAGCTCTTTTAAAAAAAACATGTTTGTGTGTGTGTCTAATAGCCAACTTTCTAACGACTATTTTCTCCCTACCTATTTGTTTTTTGTGTATGACATTTAAAGTTTTAACATATTTTTCACTTTGAATAAGCTAGCTTTTAGATTAAATAAATATTAGTGGATCCATGGATCTAACATTTTAAATAAACATCAAAATACACACTGCGCTGTTGCATTACTTTAACCTTTCGGTGTACTGCATAACAAATTCCCCTGGAGGCAAGATGGATCCAAGCCATGTGTCACACATTTTTTAAACTTTTGACCATGCTTCATTGACAGTTTACTCTCTTGATTGATTGATTTCTTAAAAATTACCCCTAATTATTTTTCTGGGTGAGAGGGGGGAAAAAACTAATTTAATGCATGGGTGATCGCACTAATTGGGAGAAATGACATTGTCCAAGTTTCAGAGTAAATACAAATTATTGACTCTGTTATTGTTATCTGATTGTATATTGTCCCAAGTACTCTTCACTGTCAAAGGTAATTAGTGTACTGCTTCTTTATGGGGCAGCCAACAAGGCAAGGTCACAATCACTACTTTGGCATGTACAAATCAAAGACCACCTCAAAACAAATAAGTTTATGCCTGCTTTGCCTTCGTTGACATTGAGATAAACTGTGTGACCCCAACAAGGGTGCAAATATCCACACCACTGCTCCTCTAATGAGTTTTTTGTCTTTGCCATTGATTCTTTATCTAATCAATTATTGTGACCTTGTTTGGTCAAACAAATATACTAATGAATGTAATTAAAACGAGGAGATTGGATTACCTAATTAAATATGTGACCTGTTGGAGCTGGATTTGCTTTTATATTTAAATTTTTTGTTTAGCTGAAATGACCAGAGTCAAATAGCATACCCTCAGTAGCATTCACTTTTATATTTGAGCAGGCGCTGAAGTTTGCCAGGAGATATACAGCAAATCTGGAGCGTGCATTTGAATAGGAAGCATCATATTGGCATCAGATCCCTTTATATACATTTGCCAAGTAGATCAGTGATGTAATGGGATATTTCTCTGTCTGATTGTTCCTGTCTAAAAGATTTATATAGTATATAGTGGTTTCAGCAGAATTTTCCAGCTGTGCACTTTTAGATGGAGCCAGGATTTAAATTTAAGATGAAATATGTTCCCTTCTGTCAGTCCATATCTTTAGAGAATTTTAGGCCCACTGATTCAGATCTACAATTTAGTTTAAATGACAGTTAAAAATTACAATTGGCTGTCCCTGGTGAAACCTGACTTGACAGCACATAGATAAAAAAAAGTGAAAACAGATGACTCCACATCCAGATAATATGTAATAACAATGTTAGTTTGAATAAAGAAAGCCAAATCTAGATTCAAATGTAATATTCATTTTAGAAATATGAACGACTGGAGAGTAAAGGTTAAAAAAAAGAAAAAAAGAGACAACATCAACCAAATCCTTCATATAGCAATAGTCTTTCCTTATCCCTGAGGCTATGGCCTGGCTAAAACCTCAATGCAGCAATTATTTGCTGTAATGACTGCAGTTGAAATAAGCCTGGAGATTTTATTAAACCAAATGAGAGAATCATCTGTGTATTATCACCTTGTGATTGACAGTGACAAGTGTTGGGCAGGCTCGGATGTGAGCATGATGAAGAAGCTCTCGGCAAAGCTCTCGATAATGTTACCCCTGATAAAGTTGCCTGGAAAACCTCAGCCAACATACGGGGAGGGAAAGCTCCACGCATATTAATTCCAATTGTCAGATCCCTCCAGTATGTGCGGGGGGGTTCTAGTCTGGCTGGCAGCCCTGGGTGCCCCTCTATTCACTGACTGGCATTTTACACAACTAATGAAAAAGAAATCCATTGTGCTGATCATATGCATAGATTTCATTCTATAATAATAATGAAATAGAAATATTCATAATAAAAGTAAAGGTCACTCACTGCTGTGGCTAAGCTTCCTAAGCTGCAACCTTTGCAAGAGCAGTTGTTAGGTTCCAGTGATAAAATAGGAAAGAAAATGGAGAGACGTCAAGTTTTAACCATACAGAAGCCAATATGTGAAACCCTGTGACCAATCCAATCTGCTGCGAACTGTACCACTACTGTACTCTCTCCAAAACAACACTGCTGATGTCTTCGGATTGAACCAACAGACC
This sequence comes from Neolamprologus multifasciatus, assembly GCF_963576455.1. Classification (NCBI taxonomy): domain Eukaryota; kingdom Metazoa; phylum Chordata; class Actinopteri; order Cichliformes; family Cichlidae; genus Neolamprologus; species Neolamprologus multifasciatus. Next base: position 30,565,048 of record NC_140439.1, on the reverse strand, counting down.
TGTTTCTTCAGTGTCCAGTGGCAAGGTTAAAAGTCAGATGCACAGTTCTGATTTACATTGTTCTCTCTCTGGAGTGAAGTTTGACAGCTAGTGTATACACACTGCGGATTTGTCTGTCTAGTTAATAAAACACAGGGAAATATTAACAGCCACCTTTCCTCTCTGCAGCACACTCATCCTCTATATGTAGGTCATCTGAGCTCCTACAGGTATATGAGCAGTGGAGCACAGGGGTGGAAGACAAGCATGTCTCTCCTGTGAAGGACATTCACAAGATTATTATCACCCGCTACCACTTCCTCGCTGAGCCTGTCTTCATATGCATCATACATTGGCATTTATTAGTGCCATGCTCTAAGTACAGGCCATGTTATTGAATTTGAATATCAGCTCCTAGCCACATTCACAGGCCTTGGAAATATATTATATTAAGATGAAGCAATCTCATTTAATAACACACAACTAATAAAAGGAGAACAGATTGGAAATTAAATTTATGAATATTGCTTGGCAGCAGGAGAGATAAAAAAAAAAAAAAGAGCTAAGTTGGTCTGTCATATGCAGATATTTCTTTAGCTGTAAGCACAGGTATTGGAAATTTTCTGAGACCCCCCCCCCCCCCCCCCCCTCCCCACAACCCATGAGTAACATGTTGAGAAGCCAGCATGTTTTCTGTTCTCCAGTTTTTGTCTTTGTTTTAAAGGAGAACTACAGGCTACCTTGACCTAACTGGATGGAAGCAGTTTGGACAAATTTTGGAAGATCTTATGTTAAATGCAGGATGGTGTGTTACGCGTGAGCTTGTGTAGCATTAAGTCTCCTAAGTTTTGGTTATCATTATTTTTACCCTTGTTAAATTGTGTGAGCATCTTATGGTTAAAGAGGATTCTTTTAAGCCAGTGACAAAATGTATAAAAAAGGACATGGCCAGCAAGTACAAAAGCCTTTTTCCCTTTTTTCTCTAAAATGTTGAAAAACTGTCTTTCTTCCAAGAGCAGTCATATCAGTCTGTGCCAGAGCCTGGTAGCTCAAATTATAAAATGTCAGTTCTTCACTTTAAAGACTGCGCTTCAAATGAGCCCATAATTTTTCCCTCTTCTGTCATTTATGGGCAACATTCTGTTGGTCAGTGTTTCAGTGCTGCATATGTGTGCACGTGCATATATCCAGCAGCGTTTTGCCAAGACATCCGACAAGCCCGGTCCATCTGTGTGTAAATGTTGACTCCCAGCGGAGCTGTGACTGTCACTTTTGTCAGCCTAGTGCCAGGCATTGATCGCTACATATATCTTGCTCTGTAGGCTACTTCCAAAACTTCATCAACAGATGCAGCTGCAGAATTGATTAGCAGTGAGTCAATGACCAAATCTCTTAGAAAACATTTTTATTTATGTGTGTGTTTATGTGGATAGCTTAGAGGGCCATTAGTGGGATTACCTTTGAGGCTTGGCTGAACAACAGATGTTCAAGGATAACTCAATCAATTTGACTTACAAGAGGCCGCAGTTGCCGGAAACAAGTGATAGGATTTTGTGTGTGTGTGTGCGTGTGTGTTGGGGGGAACTTGGGGTGAGCAAAAACAGTTCACTGTGGTAATGAGCAGGTGCAGTACGCCCATTTTTGAGAGTGAGATCATTGACAGGTTTTCTAAGATTACAGCACAAACTTACCAAAAGGAATACCTCTCTAAAAAATCTTACAAAAGGTTATTTCTTAAACAAGTTCTGTCATCTTTGACTGCATGCTGTTATTTATAGATATAGGTAAATACACAAATAAATATAAATTCCCAATTTTTATTAAAGTAAGTAAATGTTTAATACAATAATATGTTTGGCTTTATGCTAAAAAAAACCTTATTATTGCTGTCATTTATTATAAGAAATATATAAAGTACAAAATATATGTATTAATTAAATATGAGCCCAAACAAAACTATAAATAAGTAAAACATTTTCAATATAAGGAGCACCAGCCTCCAGGAAGTTTTAATTTGTGTGGAATATTGCATATAATTATACGAGCATCTATACCGAATTCAAATGAATGTTTGATATGGATATTTCTTATTATATTTAAATAATATCAGTTCGGCACAAAATTGATTATTTCTCAGAGAAGATCGCGTTCTTTCATTCTTTTCAATTTTCCCGTTTCCTCTCATGAATCAAATGGTGAATAAATGTGTTGCAGAGACTCACGATCTGCCTTTCAAGTCCATGCTTATGCTTCCTTATCTGCAAACTTATTAAAATTAAGTCGGAACACAAAATGGTATTTAAAAAGTTTAAGTGAAACAATTTGCATTGGGAGTGTGTGAAAATGCTAATGCATTCTTTCACTAAGCCTCACAATCACCGTCATCCACTTTGAGCTCTGATTGTTTTCCACATGGATGGCTTCATTCATTATTGCAAAATTATAAACATAAAGAATATCTCTGTATTAATATTTCTGCTTTTTGTAAAAGCTCAATCAACCATAATGTCCTCATTTTTTCTCTGTGAACCTCATTTTATATTATCTCACTACTCAAGGAATGGATGTCCCAAAAGGGATTTATTTCATTTATCAGGATTATTGAATTAAATTAAACGAGACACTTACCCCAAGCCAAACAGTGGTACCTTATCCACTTAAAAGGTAGGCCTGCTCTTCACTGCTATTTAGGCAAACACATTAGGCAGCAAATACCTTTTGTTGGCTTAGCTTATGTTACTGCATAATTCATTTGTTCATTAAGCAAAAGTGTTGAAAGTGCTTGAGGTAAGTGGAAATGGTCTAGTATTGAATGGATCTTTAATTAAGGTACTCTACAATGACAGCTACACAACTGACGACATATGCATCATACTTGTTTACACGCAGAATTAGTAGGGAAACAGACGATAACTTTAAAACAATGGAAAAGAGTTAGATGGGCTGAATAGGTAAATACACATGTTAACTTTAAAAGAGTATTGATCCGTGCATATGGACAGTATAAGGTGCATGTGCGTCTAAATCAATTTCACAAGCTATCATTTCATATTTTAAAAGCTTTTTTGTGTGCAAAAATGTCATTTTTATTTCAAAATATTTACCTCAGAAAGGCAAATATCTAAAAGCTGAAGAGTCTGGAGAGGCGTTCAAGAAGCCTCCTGTCATACTTGTGTTCAGCAGCAGATGGCAGGCTGTTTCCACTGATGGACTAGATCCTGACACGAGCACATGCTGAACTTGTGTACCCTGCTGTTGGTTTCCCAGACCTCACTGCTCTTGCCTGTGAAATGCATTCCCATTAAAAAGGCATTTCTAAAGCCAACGCCAGTGCTATAACAATCATCTCCCCAAAGCCAAGCCTCCACACCCGGGAGCACGGCACTGCCACACAGGCAGACATGTGGCGGCTGCCACAAACAAAGGCCCTTGCTCTCCTCCCTATTCCTCTTCCCTAAGTCTCCACATGGTTACAGGCCGGCCTGCCAGGGCCAATTACACCCACAGCCCAGTGTGTGAGGTCTCACAGAGACCCCAATCACCACTAACAAGATCAAGGCTAACTCTCTATCACATCACACACACTACAAACACATACACCTGCATATGTGTGTGCAAACACTCTGACGCCTTCGCCTAACCCAGCCTCTCCCTCATTCTCTTCGTCTCTCTTTGGCATGGTCTGAAATTATAACACATTTCGAGTGGCTGTGGAAAGTATATAGCTTTTTTTTTAAGAGCAACAGAAATAACAGGGTGACAATCACTGTGTCAGACGTGGCTGTCTCATTTTACTGTATGTCACCAAGTTCAAGACTTTGTCTTGGTGTCAGTGTAGCATAAATACAACGACATGCTCCACTACACATATCCAGTGCATGAAACATTTGCAATATATTAAGACTCAAATGGTTAGCTAAAACCAGAAATAGTCAACCAAAGTCATGTATACACAGTAGACCTTAATTTTAGATATGTTTGCTCCCATAGAAGTTTTCTTTTGTCTTTTTTTGTTTTTTAAATGCACCACATTTCTCCTTTGTACTATTTCTGTTGGGTCTGTGTCACATTTTCCTCAAACAGGACTGATATCTGATATTGTTTTGTCACTGTTGATTACAAGGGCATACATTTACCCTTCTTATCAGACCTGGCGGATGTGGACGGGGTGGATGGGTGACAGAGAGAGAAACTGTGGCCCTGTACCCTGATACAGCCATCAATACCCATGAGGCCGTGTGTCATGCAGCAAGCTGCCTGAACAAAGGTTCACATACCTCCTATGATAGGCTATCTTAGTGAGAGCCCATGCTTCGTGTCCTCACACTAAGCACTGATGTGGCAGCTTGCTAAATAATTTGTGCTTCTTTACCGGGGTCATTGGATAGAGAATCTGGCTCTTGAATAATTAATTGAGACATAGTCTAAGCAGCCGACTTCTGTTTCTTCCTAGTTTCAGCCAGATTGTCTGCCACTGTCTCTGCATTCGTACTGACTTGCTGTCTAATTCATCTGGATCGAAACCTCCATCATAATCATGCTGTAGGCAGACTGGTGTCAGGAGTATCTTGTCCTGAGCATGACCCATTCTTGAAAAAGAAAGCCACACACAGCCACAGAATCTATTTTAATTTTGTGGATAAAAATAAAACAACAGCCTATTACCACCACAGCTTTGTTTAGCTGCATAATTGCTTTTCATTATTCAATGCACAATTGATACCCACAGCGTAGGTTGAAAGAGGCACAGTTGTTGGAGTAAGGCTGGAAATTAGATCTTTTATTGATACCGCTGTGTCTCAGATCTGATTCTTACAAATGCCGAGTGATAAAACTGGAGCCTGATTGTCTGTCTGTCTTTGTGAATACTAATGACACTCTTCGAGCAGACTGATAGTAGCCTAGAGGGTGGTGAAGCTGGCGTGTTACTGGACAGCTCTCATTCAAGTGAGATGTCATAAAGGGTAAACTGCTACAGAAATGATAGCTCTCATTTTAAGGGAGGTTTTAACATTTTGGGGAAATAAGCTTGTTTGCTTTTCTGCAAAAAAAAAAAAAAAAAAAAATTATGACTCATGTCTGTAAGAAAATATAAGATGACTACAGCAGCCATTTAATTAAGATTAACACAAGGACTGGAAACAAAAGGGGAATGAGTTGAACTGGCTCTGTGAAGTAGTTGCTGGCCCCAGTAACTCATAGTTTTTAACTCATAAATGTAAAGTGCCAAAGATAAAAATACATACAAAAGGAAGAAAACCATACCAATGTATTTGCAGCATAAAAATGAAAGCACTCCGTATATACAATTCAATTCAATTCAATTCAATTTTATTTATATAGTGCCAAATCACAACAAAAGTCGCCTCAAGGCGCTTCATAGATACAGAGAAAAACCCAACAATCATATGACCCCCTATGAGCAAGCACTTTGGCGACAGTGGGAAGGAAAAACTCCCTTTTAACAGGAAGAAACCTCCGGCAGAACCAGGCTCAGGTACAAACAAAATACTCTGTAATTATTCGATTTTTTAGTAGAATTACTAAATTTAATAAGTTCACAAAATACCTCCGTCACACATTTTAGTAAGGCACACACAACAGAATAATGAACAAATAAATAAATAACTTTTGCCACCACTGAAGTTTCCTCGAAAAAGGAATTAATGTTTGCAGATAACAGTTTTTCTTTGAATAAATAATGCAGTGCGACTAAAAAAAAAAAAATTAGACAGCTTTTTAAAAAATGCCCCGAGGGTATCAGCATTGAGCGTGCCTGACCCCAGCGAGAATCTCACTTCGAAATCAGAAATTTCATTTGCATACTGGGAGCGTCATTATTAGGGAATCAGACACCAATGAGGCATAGCATCACTATTTTGACCTCCAGAACCAAGAGTCTTGTGCATGCGTTCCTGAAATACTTTCCCATCACGGCAAATCACACTTTAGCTACTCTATCTGTTACTGTGCTCATCACTAATAGTGTCCCACTTATTATATATATATATATATATATATATATATATATATATATATATATATATATATATATATGTACACACACTTATAAATTCTCTTTGATTTACTTTCATATATTGTCGTTTTTCTGTTGTTTTGTGGTGTATGACCAAGGCTTGTACCTCGGGATAATTCCACAACACGGCTGTCATGGTGTGTGTCCTTCCAGAGCAAGCATGAGAGATAGGGCTATAAGTCTGAGGTGTACGGTAAAAAGGACAGTAAGAGATAGAGCTCTTTAGAAAAATACACCAAGACAGGAAGAATGACACTTAGCCCTTAATCATCTCTGTGTCTGCAGGGATTCCCTGTACTTTTGTGTCTATTGCAGATAATGGTCTTTCCTTACTTGACAGCATGTCTTTGCCGAGCTGGAGCTCTGTAACCAATGCTTAAGTGTATCAGGGTGACAAAGCGTTGCTAGATTCGGTGGTGTCACAGCTCATCATGTAGTGACATTGCTGACAGCTGTGGTGTTAAGACAGGGAGGCTGTTGAATGGAGTTAGAATAGATTCTAGTGTACTAGACCCAACTTCCATAACAATGCCTTCCCCAAGGATCATGCTGCAATATGCAGTCCAACAACCCCAGCTGGAACCACTGGAAGACAGGGAGGGGAAGTAATGGAAATCTGGGACTGCAAACCAAAATGCTGCTTCAGTTATTGGAACACATGGGTGCTTGTGTTTCAGGATAAAAACCAGAGGCAAAAAGAGTACAAGAATGACAATGTTTTTTGTGGGATTGAGCTCTCACGCGCTAGAGTGGCTAGAGGGCTGTCCAAATATACTGGCTCCTTCCTCCGAAAAACTAAGGAAATAGTCTTAGCCTTCAGATATAACCACACCATCTTGAACGTGTCCAATCCCATCAGTTCTTTTCTATGAGACTGTCAGAGAAGACAAGTCCTTGCCAGGTTCTCTGCTAGTTTTAAGCGACTTCCTGTTTGCTGAAAACGGTACCGACAAATTGTATAATGACAAATGGTGGCCCAAACGTCGTGGGAGCATGTCGTCTCGGGACCTCAAACTCAGTTGCAACTAATTTTGCCTCAACCCCAAAACAAGCAGAACAACATGACAATGATCAGGCTTTGTCTGTTTCTATGCGAAAATGGTCTGTGAGGTTTGGCTTGAAGTGGAGAGAGCTATACTTAGACTTATCCGCTTTCAGCTGGACTGTGAAAAGTTTTTTGAATAAGCGTGTTCAACATTACACACGAAAAAGGGCATTTTCTTCTGTCTTTTTACATGTAGCTCATTTTACCCAAGTTGGAGGCCGAGTGTTCAGTTTAGTACCATGATGCGCTTGAGAGACTTTCCTTCTAACTGGATTTCAGTGTTTAGGCTGCTGATCGAGACCCTGGATTAGATTACTGTCATCCTCTATCAGAAGTTAAAACTGAAAGAATCCAAATGTTATAGAGTCATGTTGTGAGTCATCTTTACGTCCACACTTATTAAACTATATAGTCCCGCCTGTGATTTAGGATATGCTGGTGTCTTTCACCTCCTTGTGTCTGGTTATCCTGCCTCTTAAAAATATAAGAATGGGGGAAATAAAGCTCTAGTAAGTGTTGGGGGAAAGGCTTTACAAAAGGTATCTTTATGCAATAATCACCTGATCTTATTTCATGCACAAAGTAGAACTAAAACTCTGGTTATGTTGCTGAGATACAAAGAGTTAATGCCTCCTGCTTCCAACTTAATTAGCGTTGGGTTTTAATGCATCACTTTGTAACTTTTTACAGTAATAACTGATAACCTTAAGTGCTGTCTTGCTAGGTTGTTGAGTATTGAGATCAGTCTTGTTTCCCTGTTTTTAGAGGACATTGTCATTAATTGTTAACTAATCAGAGTGAAGATGATGTCCCAGATTTTCAGATTTATCATATGTTGTATTTTGTCTTGCTTGCTGGCTTGTTAACAATGATGCACACTCAAGAATCATCTTGTTTTGTAGAACAGAACTTTAGTGGTACTCCTTATACCACCTCATCACATATGAGAGGTAGTATCTATCATAGCATAACTTCAACTTAAATGTTGCCTCATCAACAGCCCTTTTCATTTTTATCGCTCTTTGTCAAATTGCTTCCTTCATTCTTATATAGCAGCAATACAACAGTATAAACATTTCCTTAGCTCACAGCACAAAGTCCTTCATATCACTGGCCATCTTTAGAAGCTACAGTTGTTTAAATGAGGATCTGTAATGCTGACCGTGTGCTTATGTTTGGCTGCTCACAGTGTCACTGAACTGTAATAAATGTTGTGGTAATCTATTTCATCCCCTGACCATTAGCAGGCTCTGAACACTCTCTAATACCAGTCTAGGCCTCATTTTCCAGGCCTCTGATCGCACCAAGTAGTGGGCACTTAATTCCCTCAATGAAATGGGGCTAGTGATTACCCAGGCAGAGATTTAATATATCACAGAAAATTAGGTTGATTTTAATAAATTACCCATCCCACAGAATAGCAACATATGCTCCCAGCAGAGAGGTGGAGAGGTGAAGGGAGGGTGGCGGTTCTCTGGTGCCAGAGCCAGTTGTTTTAACAGTTAACATGTATTAAAGAATAGCAGAGGAGGAGATGGGTGGGTCAGCTATGGGGTGTCCCATACCTAAATAAGGGATGTTAACACTTCCTAGTTGCTTCATGACTTTGGAGTCCTTGTAAACAAGGCCAATTAAAGCTTCTGGTTTTATCTTCAGGCTTCTCATTGGACTCCATCAACCTCCAGATCTAAACGATCTATATTTATAGCTTCCTGGACCTCCCAAAAAGCCACTGGCCCTTCCATTGGCAAACAGCGACTTGTCACACAATGCCTGAGTAAATAAAATATGACTTAGTACATTTTCACCATGTAGCACAGGGTGTATTTTACTTTTATGGCAGCATATTTTGCTCATGATGGAGGGTGAGCGCGAGAGAAGTCGAAATGCCTCTATAAATCATTCCTTGCGTTCTACCTCAAAAATAGTGCTCACATGATGAATGCGAGTTTACTGGAAGCATTTTAACTTTGAACAATGAGTCTGTGTGTGTGCGTCTGTGCGTCTGTGTGTGACAAATCTGGAAGCATTTTATGGTCAGCCGCAGAGGTCTCTGTGATTGGACAAGATATGTCACTCCTGGTCTTAAAAGGCTTTGCACAACTGCGAGGGCATCCGCGAGTCATCCCGACATTTGTGGGATGAGAAATTCCACGGATTCACCACACAGTTCATTTCTATCCAAACTGCTTATTCTATCCGCAGGCCCTTACAGGCACACGATTCAGCTCAGTAATTTGTGAATGTGGTACATAATCAATATCCTTGGATTTCTGAAGCTTCATACTGACTAATCTTAAAATGGATTTGTCATTGTTACTGGAAGATATTGTAGCTCTGAATCACATCACTAACTCTCTAATGTGTGTATGTTATTGTGAGCCAGGCACTCAGGGAACTACAGCTTCTCAATGGTGAACCTCATAATTTTGCTGTCTGAATGAACTGAACAGGATAGAATATTTTCTTGTGGCATATTTTGTGCTTTCACTAGTCCATTTATTCATTATGTTTTGTAAAGACTTTTACCTCTAGTGGCCATTTATCTACACTTTTCAGGTCAGTGCTTTCCCTTTTGCTCTCTCTTCTACTCATCTAGGATGACTCACGGGTTGTGCTTATGGTATTTGCTTCTTTTGTCTCCTCAAGAAAAACGTAATTTTGATATATATAAATTAGCAACTTAAATGGCCAACTTCACAGTTAATTCATGGGGCAACATTAACATTTATTTGACTATATATCTTGTAATATGTGTTGACATATGTGTTGCTATTTGATGAATTCAAGATCAGCAAACCAATTTCTGGCTCTTACAAGACAAATTAGCTTGTTGCTAATTGTATTTGGCTATTGTTGACAATATGACTTTCCTGTTTCTTATGTGAGGGCACGAAATGAAAGTTTTGGACCAAAACAATAACGTAGTTTCTTTGTAAGAAATACCTTTTTACATTGCTTATGATCCATCTATAAATCCTTCCATCCATCCATCCAGCAAAAGGTGGAGTAGACAGGTCAAATCTATCAAAGTGCTAACACGGAGAGACAAAAAACTCTTCATAATCTGCATGTATCCAACAATGTTAACCATTGCACCACCATGTTGTCCTTGTTAACATAATGATATATAAAATATATTAATTAAACAGCTGTTAAACATTATTCCAGTGTCCAGGGATGTCGTTGGGGCAAAGGTATATGCTTAAACGTTTGTTAACATATTGGAGTAAGGCTTAGTGTAATATACTAAAACGAGTACTGCAAAAGGACATGAGGAAAATACCAAAGATATCATAGCGCTGTAAGATGAATTTTACACATTTAATTCAAAATTGTAGAAACATATTATGAATTGCAGACATGATGAATTATAGATGTGAAAATGACATCAAACAAGTTTCATTTCTTAAATTAAAACTCACTCGCTAGTAATATATTTACACATTCTTGCTAGTGGATGTTTGGGTTTTGTCATAAGCTCTGTGAAACGCAGGGCTTCCAGAATTCTTCATATCACCACATTGCTGCTTCTGTATTTCTCAAACCCATTCCAAACACTCCCCCACTTCCCATTCAAGATAAATATGAAACCAAAAGGAGAAATTCATGCTTGGAGCAAGAGAACTAATCTCCCTCCTGCCTGTTTCACTTCTCTGTGTTTAATTGATAGAAATTGCATGCATCAAAGAAAACGCACACTGAGATTTAATGGGCATAAAATGGACATTAGCATTTTAAAGAGATGGATTAACACATTAATCCGGGCAATTTTCATCCAGCACTTCCAATGAGATCGTCACAGCACACAGGCTCCTAATGGGGCTTAACTGGCTTTTTGCTTTAGTGCTGCTCTTAGGGATAACACCAAAACTTTTAGTTTTTGGAGAAGGGGGAACTGAAGGGGCTTAATTTGTGTGACGGATCTTTCAGAAGTGAGCTTTTACTTCTAAGCGAACAGACGTCCGCATGACACATTACACAAGTTGCAACAGTGCCATGGGTGCACTCTCGTTGTGCGAGGGGAGACGAGAGACGTGAGTTTTAGATGGGGAAATTGCCCGTGCCTAAAAAGCAGTCATCAAAGGACTTGCTGTTGGATGAACATCATGGAGTTGACTTTTCATCCATGCTGAACATATGTGGTTTCGGTCAGGGAGGCACACTGGATTGTTTAGCACAACAACTATATGTACAATAGAAGTAAGTATATGATTTCGCCACTATGTGGTCTTGTTTTATGATCAAACGATGTACAATGTGTGCACCATCCAGCCATATGAAACATATTTGGGATGATTTTCTGTGAATCATATCTACAGATGTGCAATGATTGGAAGTTCCCACACCCGACCCCAAAGGTAGAAGCTGTACTTTACAGCTACGGATTGTTTTTGACATGCAGCTTGTCAAACCATGTGGCTGCTAGCTGGCCCCAAAGGAGTGCTGGCTAGGTTTCACGTGCGAGGGGACAAACTTGTAAAGGATGACGAGTGCACGTGTCCCAAGCTTTTCCTTCACACACATGAATATGAAACATGTTGACACACACGTTGCACCAACACAAGCCATCATCAGTGGCACAAATCTTCCGTGGTGGTGTTTAGACAACACCAAGCTCTCTTGATGCAGTGTGTCCTCTACAGTGCTACGTGCTTTCATTTCCATCCCCATACGGCTGCTCCACCCTTTTGTTCAAGTCTTTTACACCGCAGTTTATGCACACAGAACATGTAAGCCCGCTGTACCTTCATGCAAAGAGAATGTAATGTAGGTCATCAAACAGAGCCGAGTGGGAGACAGTTGTTGTTTGTGAGCAGCGAGGAAGCCTCCAGAGTAAAGAACTGATGTGAAAGGAAGGGTGTAAAAAAAAAAAAAAAACAAGGCAAAAGAAAAAAATACAATGAAGCAAACAAAAGCTTCTTCGACAAACTGTTAAAATGTAGAGTGCATCTGTTTTGGGTGTTGTCACTAGTGGATAGAGGTATGGAAATGCAGGAACACTGCTTTCTCTCATTCGCTTTCCACCTGTCTCATGCTCTCTGGTGAATAGTTTATGCTACGCACCTTCTATTCACCTCTCCTGTACTTTCCGTCCCATTATCACTCTAACATGAGATTGCACTCAACACAATGTTGGAATTTTTGATAACATGAATAGTGAAACTGAAACACTGTTCTGAATTAATAAACAACACAGTCTGGAGCTTTTAGAGAGGAATCTACCCTTTTCCTGCCTTTTTGCTATGTTATTAATAAAATAACTTTTTCATTCCCCGCCTGTTATCCAGTACCATCTGAGTACTATTAGAGAAAGCTCTCAGCTTCCTGGACGGGAATCAGGGATGGGTGTTTCCTAAAACATGCCCTGACAGGATGCTGTGATTTGAGTAACCCCTGAGTCCGCAACACAGATAACACGGAAAAGACAGACTACCCTCACTCAAGGCAATGTCTTTCCCGTTCTCTCAGCTACCTTTGTGCAAAAGTCTGCACGCACAAGTGCTGTCCTATGAATGTTTGAATTGCACTCTGGCCTATACCGGGACCAGAGAAGATAGATGGCACTCTCATCTAGTGAGAAATCATTTACATGCAATGAACATACAGAATCCCATAAGTGTATGGCAGTTCTATAGAGCTTTTATCCATAATTTCCCAGTTTCCCAAATACAATTACTTTCATCCACCTTTCATTTCCCCCACAATTCTAGCTGAGACCCCTTTGACCTCCTCTGTGAAAGATAATGCGCACATTCCTGTGACTACCACTCTGTCACAGTTGGCAGTTTCTTGCAAGACAATAAAACACACAAATATTGTATCCAACATGTCAACAACACCATAAACTCCGATAACCTTTTAACCTACCTCACTCACAATAAGCTATTTTTGTTATCACCTTTTCCAAGCACTCATCAAGGACTCCTGTTATGCAACCCCAATAACATTTAAACCTCAAAATGGAAATATTTCACATAGGAAGAGGCCTACATGGATTTGATCGCTGAGAGAAAGAAAACCCATAAATATACAGCAAAATGGTCACCCAGGGGCAAAATACAGGCTGCGTTTGAAACACAATCAGAGAAATCTTCTTCTCTCTGTCCTTTGAGAATAATTACACTTACTGTATCTGCTGCTCAGTCTGATTCGTGTTAGCAGTTTGAGAGACAGCCAAGGCACTTGGATGAAAAGGACAGAAATTTATTGCACAATGCTTGTCTTTTCATTTGCCTTGGCCAGGCTTTCGACAGCCTCAAAAAGCTGGTAAGCTTGGATACTTTGAACAGCGTGATAAGGATCAGCTCAAGCGAGACAGACGTTAGACTAAGAAGAATCCAATTTTACATAAGGACTTTCAAAGAAGTGCGACATCTGTAATTGAAAATAGAGTACCCCGATAAAGTGATCAAAGCGGAGCGCTTGCAAAGTTAATAAAAATAAATAAAGCTTAAGGTGCATTTCTCTTTACTGACAAAAAGGGTTTAAAGATGATGCTGTTTCATCCGTAACGCTGAGACCTGCTTTTTAATAAGGATCATAATGAGGGGTTCCCTATCTCAAAAAGAAAAAAGGAAAAAAAAGACCAGGAACAGGACAGAATTTGTTTAGGACATCCGCGCTGTTCGATGTGTACGTGTTCACGTGTATGGCTGTGAGTGCACGGAATAGATCCATTCATTCCTGATGTGGCTCTCAGCAGTCGACAGCTCTGCCAACCGTTGTCATTTTCTGGCAGGCAGATTACTCTTGGGGTGGCATTTTCACAGTTGTCAAGTGAGGATTTAATGGCCAATTATCCTCAGATAAATATATCTCTGCTGAGGAGAGGGAGCCATCGTATGAGTGGGAGACTATTGCTTCTAATTGTGAGCTAAAGAAAGACGAAAACATGTCTGGTCAAAGCCTCCGGAGACTGGCCGACATCCTATATCCCCGCACTGCCACTTCATCATTACCCAAGATGGCAGTTGGATCCCTTAAAATAAAATCCACTGTACTGTAAATCATGTGTTATGCTTACAGCACAAAGTACACTGTCGTTGTTAAACAGGGTGTCGCCATCCTCACTTTGACCACAGCCTCGCTGTCGATTGCTTTTTCGTTTTTTTTGTCACACTGGTGTTCAAGACAGAGAAGGAAGTTGCTCACTGAGGATACTGCTCAGGCCAGGATGATGACTGAAAAATGGGAATGATGGGGATATAGAAGAAAAACATAGGAAATCAAATTTAGCACCTTACTGCTGAGATGCAGAGGCAACATTGAGGGAAACACCAAGCAGATTTTTCTAAAACATCAAAGTCAGATTGACGTTTTTTTTTTTACATCATGCTATGTTTTTTATTAAGAAACCAAACCCTGTTTAGAATAATATACTTTTAATTCTTTGTAAGAATTTTGTTTTTTGGGACCATTTTAAGACAAGAATGTGTAGTTATTGGCTAGCACTGGCAAGGTTGGCTAGAAAAGTGCATCAGGCAGGTAGAGATGGTTGCTAGTGTTAAGTGACCTGCTAAATCGCTTTTCCAACTTTATTATTTCTTAGTTAGCTGCTTAAAAATCCTTTGTAACAGCATGTGGAATTCTGGGGAACACTGGGAATTTTGGAGCCAGTCTCCTTTGGAGGGACTGCAACTTTTTGGGCATTTCTACGTTAGCCTAATCAGCCCTTAAGGTTGCCACCTGGTAGGACTTAGTCTCTGTAGTCTGTCAGTGTAGCTAATTAGCATATTTGACAAAGTGTTTCCTACCAATGAAATAAAACTTTAGGCACTTACAGGCCTTTTAAAAAGAACTTTGGCAGGTGATTGGATGAAGCCTTTTTAATGCCACACATTTGCAGTCAGTAGTCTGCTGATTGGTCTAAACCAGTTATGGCTTGGCTACAAGGACAGTTTGAGCCTGTCAAGACAGATCACCTTCTGATAATAATACCATAAATCTTGCAAGATTCTAGCTGCCAGGCAAGTTAAGGTCAAAGCACCCTAACAATAATTTTAAAGCCATTTAGTGGAACCAAAATAAAAGAGATAAGACTTGTAACTTTCTTAATCCCCTTCTTCACTGAGATCTGCATCAGTGACTCCGAAAGGGTCATGCTTATATTGGTTTTGACTTATGAACTGAGAAACTTTCTTTTTGAGAGAGAGAGAGGTGGCAGTGACAGAAACAGGCTGGTTGTAGGCTCCAGTATTACACAGGCACACGTCTCTGTTGCTGGCAGGTTAGCGGCGTGTGGATGTCAATGGGGATCGTGGCTAACAGGCTGAGAGGCCTGCACTGACGCCACCTCAGGTTAATGACGGTGACAGTCTCAATCGCCGGGCTGGTGGAGAAGATTTAATGCTTCCCCTTTGGCACCAGGAAGTGCTGATAATGATGGTGGGTGGCATGGAGCGTGTCCCTTCTGACACCAGCAATGATTTAAACTTCTGCAGTTGTGAGCAAGTTCGTATTCACACATACGCACTCATAGAAACAGAAGGACTTCCAGTTATTCTGTCCAAACTATGCCCCACCTAACCTATTGTCATTTTTTATCATTAGAAAGAAAATCCTTGACAACTGATTAATTAATCAGGTCTGAATTAACATCATAAGTCAGGTCTTGGAACTTTGGTCAGTTGGGTGAAACCTGTAACAAAATATATTAACTGTGTAAGACCACATGCTCTTTTCTTTCTTATACACCATGTTCTTTAAACTTACTATCTGTACGAATGCCTTATTGAATGGTTCTGCAACATAAAACTAGATTGTACACACTGGCAGTGTAGAGAACCAACAGCAACAATTTCCCAGATTCTATTGTGACGGCTCTTTTGTATAGATTTAATAGGAGTAACTGGCTTTGTGACAGCAGTCTTGAATTTTTGTGCAGCCTTTTGGTGGTAACAAGCTACATTGCTAACCAGCTATCAGATACAACCATGTGCAATGACCTGTGCTACACATGTCACAATCTAAGCTTGTCAAACCAGGAACCAGACATATTCTATGCATATAGCTCATTATTTTTGGATTGTTACATGCAATTCGGTGGTGTTTAAAAAAAAAGCTAATTACAAGTCGTCTTTAGGTTGTCACATTGCATGTCAATATAAAGTAAAATTTGACTTATTAAGGGACTTTTCTGTCAATTATTGAACATTGCCTGGCACTGTTATGCTAACATTAGCTAAAGGTACTGTCATTCATTAAGCATGATATTTTGAACTCTCAGTGGTGTGATCGATCCTAATGGCCACTCCCAAAACACTCCCAGAGAAAGCACACTCAAGAAAAGATAAATAGTATTTCTATGAACGTGACATCATGCAACGATGACATATTTACCTCTAAAAGTATCACCCAGCCTGAAACACTCTGGCACAGGTGATGTGTGAGCTCATCCTACCTGCTGATGCGAAGTAACCAGAGTGCAAATGATCAAAATTAAACTGAACGTTTTCCCTCTCTGTTGCTACATTGTTCACACTTACCATCACTACTTCGGCTCTTTAAATCGAGCCTTTCCTTGTCGTTCCCTGCTATTCTCCGTTTCCTGCCTCCACTCTTTATATTTACATTATCGTCATTGACATTGTAATGATTGGTGTGATTATGCATGCAGACGGGGCTGTGAACGGGTGTGTTGACACGGTGTTGACAGGCTGGCACGGTCACATCTCTCCCACTGTCTCAGGTGGGAGCTCTGGTTATGCACAGTCTTCATTTAGATTCGATTACAGTGATGCACGCCTTATGGGTGTCACTTCTCTTCCGCTTCACAATTTAAGGAGAGAGAATGGGCAGTAATTGTGCTACCTGGGTGCTGAAGCCCTGGTGGCAAATCAAGCAGCGGGTGCGTAGTGGCATATTGTCTGGCTGCTGTTCCCCAGCTCATTTATTTGCCTCCAGTTGTCAACGTGGGAATATCACTGTGTGCAAATTAGCTAGCTGGGCCTTCAAGGAGCCACGCTGCCTCATCCCGCCCACTCTGCCCGAGTGATGCCTGTTATGTCCAATTACACACTCGGTAGCCATGATTAGCGCATTTAACTAGCAGCACCAGCTTGAGCACCCATGCACACGCACTCATAAAGGAAACGTACGCGTATGGCACAAACTGACACACAAAAGATACACAGCCTCATTCGCATCTGCTTCATTACCCACGATCCCGCTCACAGCAAATATGGTGTAGTGTCTCCTCTGGGTTTTCATCTTCCTTAAGCTTCCTAGGGGCCCTCATGATGTGCACCACAAAGCTGAGAGAAGCTATCCACTCATAAGTGAAAAGCTATATAGATAAAATACATTTTACATACCTTGTCATGCACATTTGCTTATCTTAAAGGCAATGCAGATGAGCACAGATGTCACACTTACAAACAATACTATTATGTGACACATGCCACTTTGACACATATTCCCAAAGTAAGGGAATCTGCTGGGAACATAAAGATCACAGTTTCTTCTCTAGTCAACAGAGTGAATTCTCATCTTACCTTCTCCAAAGCCTTTGGGTATTGCATATTGCAAATAGCCTACAGCAGTGCAGTTATGTGGAACAGAATAGAAAAGCACGCTGGTTTTGGTTGGTTAAAAATGAAACGTGAGCTCTGTAGCGTTTACTGTCGTACAGTTGTTGTTATTTCAGTCTGTAGATATTTGCGGCACATCCCTCGACATGGTCCGACCAAAGAAGCAGCATTACTCAGGCTCTGGCCACATGTGAGCCGCACATTACGACGAGCTACGCTGGCTTCTGACCACCCCTGCTCTTAAACTGCGCTGAAAACAAAAGGAGACGGAGGGTTCAAAGTGGTGTCTGTTTTGTGTGTAGTCATGGTGGCCATGGTTGGATGCTTTCATCATATCTCTCAGTGATGCCACAGTGCCTGGAGGGGGTGATGTCACCACAAGGTCAATGTCAAATATGAAAGAGGTAGTCACGGCTGCCAAGGACTTGTGGGGAGAGACAAATTTAACCAGAAGTGTCCTGAGATTGGAGGGAACCAGGCACCATGTGGCACATTTGCCTATGCGCCTCCACATCAGGCCTGCATACTGTCAGCCAACTGTAGGCCTCAAGGTCTGGGGATGCAGATAGTCAACCACATGCTTCCGTTTATGTCTCTGTCACTCTTTGTCTCTTCTCTCGGTCTATCTGGAACGCAGTCAAATGGACAAAGCGCGCCGCGAACAAAGAGAGCATTGGTATCCTCAGTACGACGCTTACTGCTCGGAGCAGCTGTGGAAATGTCAAACAGGGCTGAGATGAGAGAAGTGTTGCGAGTGGGATGAAACTGCTGACACCTCATTTCCTTTCATTCCCAGTTCTGAAGCTACTTTTGTCACAGAATGTTTTATATATGTGTAGGCCCTATCTCTCGTCACTTGTGCTTTTCACCCGACATCAACCATAGAAACACAACACATGCTATCACGCGAACGGCTCCTTGTGAGCCATTTGTTCTGCCGTGGCAGCGTGCTCTTTGTTTGAACCTATACCGTCTGTTTCTCTCAAAATTTACTTTTCAGAGGGAGTACAGAGGGAGACGCTGTTATTCAGACTGGCTGAAGGTTTTTCTGCACAAGTGTGTTGTGATTGCTGTCTCTACTATCACTATTCTTTTCTTCCTGAAATGTAAATCTCATGTTTTAAAGATTCCTTTAATGGGAATCAAAGTCTAAATATTTCAATACAGCTATTTTATTATTCAGGAGACTCACAGGCATTTCCAGCCATCTGACTGTGAGAAATCCATGTGCCTCACGTCTTAGCGGTGCAGGTACATGGCTTCAGCTGGCAATATTACAAGGATTAGCATGGCATATGAAATATTTAGTGGATTTCTTCTCCCCTCCCTCTAAAACCTAATAAATCAAATGACTGCCAAATGTCATTAAAGTGATGGTCTTTGACTGGGTAGGAGTGAGTCCCTTTTCATATTCAAATTTGGGGTGGAAGAAATGAAAGAGCAGAAAGGTTACTTGGCTTTAGCTGACAACCCCCAGTGCCCCTGATGCTGGTGGGTGAAGACTTGAAGAAGGGCAGATGGAAGGAGGAAGACGGAGTTGCGGGGCACTGTGACAGAGAAAGTATTGTCTGATGTGCCAGCCGGGCGTCATTGTGGCATTGGTCTCCTGTTGGTGCAGG
The DNA here is from genome assembly GCF_963576455.1 of Neolamprologus multifasciatus. NCBI lineage: Eukaryota > Metazoa > Chordata > Actinopteri > Cichliformes > Cichlidae > Neolamprologus > Neolamprologus multifasciatus. Next base: position 30,545,836 of record NC_140439.1, on the reverse strand, counting down.
CAGGGTGTCTGGCCTGCTGTTTTGATTAGTCTGAGATTTTCTTTTTTTTTCCCACTTTCCTTCTCTTTTTTTGGGCGAGGTGTCACCTCGCAGTGGATCACAGGCAGGGGCTAGTGAGACAACCAGCTGTCTCTGTCACCAACTGTCACTGGCATTGTCTGTCCTTCCTTACTGGCTGAACAGATGACGGACATTTGAATGGCAGGCACCATTCTGCTCCCCCTCACATCTTCCCCAAACCCAGCATACAGAGGAATCATCGATATTCATCCCCTCGCCCACTCTCAGCCTCCCTTTCTGTGTTTTGAGTCATTCATATGTAAACTCGGAGATAAAACATATGGTGCTAATTTGCAACAAATCAACAGTGACCCAGGCTGACTCTCTACTCCGGATATTCAGTGAGAGTTACTAGACGCCCAGCACCTGTCTGTGTTTGAAGCTTTGCCTTATTCATTACCAAAGTGTGTTGGCAAAGAGTGTCAACAAAGGCACAGCAGGCCTATAATGTGTATTCTTCCCACAAGGTGACATCATGATGTAAATTATCAAAGAAAACTGATTTTGTGTAACACGCCGAGGCTGTCGTAATTCCATTGGCACTGGTCTCACGAGACGATTTGAAAAGAAAATTATAATAGATACACAAGACACAGTTTGTTATCTTAACTCCAAAGGGAAATGAGCTTCAAAATCAACGTGAACTCAATGAATGGCAGCTGTCCTCATGTCGACACCTAATCAGGAATGACAACACTGATCTAAGATGGATACAACGAGTCAAACAAACTTTGATTTCATCCCGCTTACATCACTGGAACCACTCGTAAGGTCACAACATAAGGTATCAGATTGGGAGACATCATGAAAAACACAGCTATGTTAAAAGGAAACAGCGTTGACAAAGTTAATATCCATTATGCATCAAATTGATAATGTTAATTTTGAATAAGTCAGAGGTGTGAAATATTCATGTGGAGCTGTCCAAAGTTTTTTTAAGTTCCTTTTCTCTCCTCCTTCTTCTTCTCTTCATGTTGACTTGACTTTCTTCTCCATTAATTATCATGCCCAGGAGGTTTTTCAGTGAGAGGAGCAGCCATCAGGCTGAATCATCTTGACAAGGCGGCATGGCCCAATTACACCAGTGCTCCGCAGGGCTTTGATGTGGCGGAAAAGCAGAGAGATAGGGGCAAATTGCACAGCCATATTATGGTAATGATCTGATTTAATCCTGCCACTAAACTTTATGTAGCTTGTTTAAAGAAGATGCTAACGCTAATTACAGAGGTGCACAGAGGTGCAGGGTGGGATCGGGTGGAGAAGGCTGAGCCGAGGGGCTTGTGGCTGTGGTGCTGCTGCCGGGGCTGGTGGGAGTTTTCCATCTACAAAGTGCAGCTCATAAATGTTGTAAATGAAAATGAGACAAAGTGGACTTATTTCTGTTTAATTATAGATCCAGCACAGGTGAAAAGGTCAGGAGTACAGGGGGGCATGTGTGTAAGCTCGAAACCTGTTGGGCTACTGTTGTTAATTAACACATCTGAGGATGGGAGGTAGAGTAGTTTTGAGTGAACGAGAAAGAGAATGAGACAAGAGGAAAGGAGGAAAAGGGGAGGGGGTTGTAGAGGGGTGTTACAAGGAACGCACGATAATATCAGCCTGTAATTAACTTGTCAGTTCAATTACAGCCCTTCAGATTGGAATTGTCTTGGGTTATGGCGCCGGGCCCTGTCTGTATGGTTAATTAGTCTGACGAGTAGCCACCGTGCTCCTCTCCGCTCTCCGCACTGTCACGCCTGCAGCAACTTGGTTTATTGTTCCTGATGATTGACTAGCATGGAGCGAAGAGGGGATCAAACTTAAGAGAAGGAGCATGACTGATCAGCAGTCAGAGGTAAGCCGACTCTATACTTTCCCCTATTATATTTTAATGGCTGCTCTTACTTTAAACTCGTTGCTTTCTTTTTTTATCAGTTATTAATGTATGCAGAAAATGTATTATGACTCAGAATGTATCTGAAATAAGCTCAAGTTGATGTTATCTTCAAACAGGGGGAGAGACATGAGCGGCAGCATCACGGCTGGCTGGTTAAACCTCACCACCGCTGGCTTGTCCAGTAGAAAAGGTTTGACTAACCTTTACGTGAACTCACCTGTAAACCACCCACAAATGCAGATGACAGATGAAAAACTATAAAAAAAAATCAAATCAAAAGAAAAATAAAGCATTACTAATGGAGCCATATTGAAGTTTTCTTAAGATGTTTTTTCTTATTTGTCAGACCACAAGCCATTAGTGCCAGTGGAGATATGAAAGCGAATAAAAATATCACACTGACAAATTGCAGACTAGAGAGCAGCCACAAAGCATCCTTGTAGGAACACACTTATCTTTGATACTGTCTGTTATATTCATAAGGTAAACCATGTATATATCAATAGCCAGAAAAAAGTAAACATAATTATCTGTTTGCATTATACGGAGAGGGGGGGATCAAAGATATTTGGCATTCTTAGATACGTTTTTAAACTTTTTAAATCCAAGCGAAGTGCTATAAATATACATTAGAAAAGATAGTTCCAGTGTCTGGTTTGGTTTGTCCTCTGTGTTACCTCTCCTTCTCAGAAAAGATGAGGACATCTCCTGGGATGCTGAAGGCCTCTTTGTAAAGATTCATCACTTACACAGGCAGTTGTGTGTACTATCACAGCTCATGGTGTAACTCTTTGAAATCTCAATCTTATGCAGAACTTGCACTTGTGAAGGACTTGTGAAGATGTGTCAGGCATTTTGACACAGGTATAATCCGCACTGGGCCAGAGTGGATTGGTGTATTTTGTCAGAGTCTCAGAGGAAACTTTGACAGTTTTTCCTCCACAAGATACTAAATGCATTCATTTATTTCAAGAAACACAAAGATGCTTAAATTACTGTGCTCAGATAGTCAAATTCAATTACTGTGCGTTTGTGTCTATTTGATTAGCCATTTAGCTGTGTGGTGGGATTCATTTTTAGCAGACGTGCTAATGTGCATTCCACCGAACGATGGTATGCATAGACCAAATGCCAACTGGGTGAGAAGTGGGGCTGATCGAGAAAGGGAGCAGTGTGCAAAAATCATCAACGGTGACAAAGGTTTTCATTGTTATAAACACTCAGTTTTAACAGCTGTACAAGCAAGTAGCGTAAAGATCAGCTGTTCTACATATTTTTTTTTAATTTTCCCTGGTAACAGTAAAGAGCTACAACATTTAGATGATGGTCTGCAACACTATAGGCTCAACATAGGATCAACTCCATGCAAATGTCTTTCTTAGTAAAGCAACAATAATTTCACAGGTATCTTTTTTAAACATATTGAATAATGGAAATGAATTATCACTGTTTTGCAATACCAACAACTTTGAATTTGAACAAGGGCGAGCTGCAACTGACAAATAACTACCTTTAACTTGAATGCCCAGTGGCATAAAGCCCATGGTGGCTGTAGCTCAGGAGGAACACCAAGGTTGCTGGTTCTCTGGCTGCTCCTCTTTAAACTAACAAAGTGACAAACAAACTCCGCTGTCAACAAGTGGCATGTTGACAGAGTAATGCAGACACACCAGGGCAGTATGAGTGTAGACCAGGGGTCCCCAATCCCAGTCCACGAGGGCTGGTGTCCCTGCAGGTTTTAGATGTGTCCTTGATCCATCACAGCTGATTTAAATGGATAAATTACCTTCTCAACATGTCTTGAAGTTCTCCAGAGGCCTGGTAATGAACTAATCATGTGATTCAGGTGTGTTAATTCAGGGTGAGATCTAAAACCTGCAGGGACACAAGCCCTTGTGGACTGGAATTGGGGAGCCCTGGTGTAGACAATGGCATAGGCCAGGGGTAGGCGACTCCATATCTCAAGTGCCGGTGTCCTGCAGGTTTTAGATGTGTCCTTGATCCATCACAGCTGATTTAAATGTCTAAATGACCTCCTCGGCATTTCTTGAAGTTCTCTAGAGGCCTGGTAATAAAGTAATCATTTGATTCAGGTGTGTAACCCAGGGTGAGATCAAAAAGCTGCAGGATGCTGGCACTCGAGGCCTGGAGTTGCCTACACCTGGCATAGGCTATGCCATAAGCTCTGCAGAGATTTAGCACCAGGCCTAAATCAAGCTTAAGAGTATGATGTTGTCAGGGCTCTTTGGAGGCCATACCATCTGCTATAATACTTTTTTTATCTTGTTGCTCAAGCTGCTTCTTTGTAACTCTACTTGTGTGACTGTATATCTGTGTGGCGGGCCGTGGTCTACGGTGCCGCTGCAGGGGAGGCGCACCTGAGCAGCATCCGCAATCACGTCTTGCCAGCTTAAAGTGTGAGCTAGCTCCTGAGCTCTTGTTGTTGTTGTAGAAGTGTTCAGCTGCCAGCTGGAAAGCTGCAGCTGTGTGTGTAACGTGACAGGAACCGGTAAATAAAAGAATAAAGATGTTGGAATGCATGGAAACGTCATTCGGTCTGCTGTGGTTCTAATATAATCTGGAATTAATGGATAAGGAAATAAAAAAAAATGAAAGTGCCAAAAAACTTTGTGCACTGTATATATTTTAGACTAATAAATTCAACAAAAAGAACAGTGACTGACAAAGATACTGCATTCAAGAATTACACTCTGAACTGCGGTAAATCAAATATGTCTTTATAATACAAATTTGGAGTGACCTTGATATGTATATGTAAGGGCCTGTTCTGAAGTATTGGTAGCATGACTAAAATGGCCATTAAAGAGAGAACATTAGTTCTTAAATCCAATTCAAACAGCTGACACATGATTACACATTTCACCATACTTCATCAGTTTGAACTCTCTGCAAAAGATTTACAGATTAATAGACTGCAGTCACTGTGGAGTTGCTGGTGATAAAAAAAAAATCGCAGTTACACCCTTGTACAAAAACATTGTTTTTCTGTGAGCATCTGCCATAAGAATATGTCATCCGCTTGAGGTTATGCTGTCCCGGTCACTGAAGAAGTCTTGGCGATGAGGGGCAGGGGTGGTGGTTGCAGAAAGTCATGATGAGGCTTCCTCTCTGCCTTGTTCTCCCACATGTATCTGTCAGCTTGTGGCCTTCAGAAGTCAAGCCCAGAAGGCCCTCTGGGGCTCGTTCTATCTGACACTGTCATTACTGGACAACGTACAAATGTTGTGGTTTACAAGACTGAAAACAAAAAGGAATTGTGTTTCTTTTTCTCATTTCAGAGCGGCAGAGAGTGTGATTGTGCACATAAGAGAAGTGATCCATTAAAAAATGGCTGACCTATTAATCAAATCTGGCAACAGCGAGTGAATGAAGAAAGGCTTGTTGAGTCTCAAATCCAAGAAAGGATTTATGATTTTACTGCCTGCCATTGCACAGTATGTTTAAAGAGTTCATGGTTTTTCTTTCTCTTTTTTTTTTTTTGACAATTCTTTTCTACTTTTTTGTTTTATTTGTTTATATCTGTCTCTGCCTTACATTAAAAAAAAAAAGCAAAATCGATTTGATAGAGTGATGATAATCAGATTGGTCTGTTTCTGATATAGTAACATTTATCCATATGAATCCACCGCACCATAAATGACATCACCAATGTGGAATGCACATTTTGTGGATAAGTTGGCATACAAAACCTCTGTTGCAAGAAGGCTAAATTCAAATGAGCTCTGCTATCAAGCTTCTCCATGGTGACTTGCCATTGGCTGTACTGCTAGCATGGCCATTATCCAATAGCACAAAGCCTTTGATCAGTTATAACCAATACTGTGGCAGCATCACGGGCCAAACTGAGGTTTGTACCATTCTTTTCCATTTTGCAACTTGTTTACAAGATACCGAGGAGCCTCTTCCCTCTTTGTAGCTGTCAGTCTGTTTAATTATCATTGACAGCACAGTTTGGCCCACAACACTTGGGACATGTCTTCAAAATGGGATGAAGACAACACGTTGGAAAATTCTGAAACTGCAAGGGCCTGGGTTAAAAGCCAAAATTAGTCTGACAATTACTTTGTGTTAAAGTGTTGTTAAGCCCACGCACAAAAACAAAAGGTACTCAACTGATTAAAGTATTACCCTTTTTTCTACTCCCTGGAAGGATCAAACATAGATGTTCAGCCAGTTTCTTTTAGTGCTGCCATAAAAGTGTCCATTCCCACAAAGACATGTGAGGGGATGATGTGAGAGCTGGAGAAGCACAGTCCCTCATACTGTTTGAAGACCACAGCATCATTATGTGCATGAACCAAATGTGAGCTGCACATGAAATAGTCAATGGCATTTGACCGCCTTTCCATTGGTCCAGTACCTTTAGACGCACTGTCTCGATTAGGACTTGAATGCATTGCTTTTAAATAAAATATTACAATACAAATAGTTAAGGAACGAATCTGGATACAAATCTTGTTCAAAGATAAGTCTGTTCTCATGTCTGGCTCGTGTAATAGTGTAGTGTACTCATATCAAAAAGTTATCCTAAAGAGAGTAAAAGACAATCATAAAGTTGTCACAGTTCACAAACTGTGCAGAGCTTCTTTATGAGATGACGCCACAAATACCAAATCTGTCTGTTATTGCAAGTGACATTGTCATTATGCACTGACACAGCATCCCTGCTCTAGTGGGGCATAAAAATGTCCTACTAAACCAGCAACATAAACATGCTGATAAATTACATTTATATGCCATCAAGCTGCGACATTTGCTGACACCAAAAATGTTTCTCCAGATCTGCAGAGGCGATGGTTCTCATTATCCAGCTGAGGAGTGAGCACCGCTGAGTTGTTAATGAAAAATACACAGACAGTGACCTTTGTAAAGTCTCCCTGCAAATGACAGAGTTAACAAACTCCAGTCAGGGAGCAGTGAAAACTAGAAGCAGAAGGAGATGGCCTTGCTGCTCAGGATATACTGAAAGAATTCAACATTTAATCTGTCTGAATCGTCAGGTTATCGTGTTGGATGGACGATGATGGGGTCAGAAAGGTCACAGTGGTTGCTAACTCGTGTGTCTGCTCCAGAAATCACAGCTGCAGAGGGGAAAGAAAAAAACAACAAAAAGAAAAAAAAAACCTCAGGCCTGAGTTCTGCCCAGGCACCGGGGGAGTTGGAACAAGTCAAAAGACGACAGTTTGATTCCACAACGAGTGTGCAGGAATTTCTATAATAGCTAATGTCTTAATTAGCCCATAAGAAATAATAGAGCCCAGGACTAAAACGCAGCCCGCCAAATCATGACAAAATGGCAGTAATGGTTCACTTGGATTCCTAAAAAACATGCAACTCATTAAGCATTAGGGTAACAGGCTAATTTCCTATTTTGCAGACAAGGTTTTATAGGGCAAAATCAAATGCAAAATGTTATTAAACATAGGTGTGTCCAGCAGACAGCACATAAAAATGATATTTTGTTTCCTTTTATGTATCCAAATATGCAAGCTAGTATTCTTGTGGTATTATTGTACAACTGTAAAGGCGCATTGGAAAACAATTAGAGGATTTACTGCCAAGTATCAAATTAAACCGCCTGTGACCTCTGGGTTCACTCAGTCGTTTTCATAAATCCTTGCTTGGACTGATTTATTGAAAGACCTTAAGACGGGTTACCAGACGAACTGTGAATTTGCTGAGTTGATGATGGCACTGTGTTTTATATACCCCAGCCTATTAGGCTCCTTTGGAGCTTAGCTGATCACTGCTGATGAAAGGGTCAACACAATGACAGTTGCAATATGAGATGCAATCAGCCTTGGGGCCATTAATGCTGAGGTAATCATCCTTTATAGTGGTACCAGTTTATAAAAGATGAACACAGCATTGCCAGCAGACGGTGAAAAAGGATTATTTTGAATGCACTCAACCCTAACAAGACATGGGTGGAACTCACAATACCAGAATAGTATGGATCATGTCAGATGTGTCCTTAATCTCATACAGTACCCTAAAATTGCTTTAAAGCTGTCTTTGTGCTGTCTAGTTTTAATCAAATCCATCCATCTGGAGAGCCGAGACACTTCAATAAAACGCTAAACATTATTTTTAAATCCTAGCTGACACATCCTGAGCACCAGTACTGCCTCAGAAAGTTTCACTTTGTTGAGTTGTTCTTTGCTTCACGGCAGGTGCCCTTTCTCACGCTCTCACTGAGACCATATGGGCCCGTCCAGCCTCAGCCTCAGCCTGCAACAGGCTCACTGTTTGCCAAGGCCCTGTCACACCTGAGTACAGAAGATCAAAGAGCCCTGCAGTGCCTACAACCACACAGCTGCTGCACGTGCCAAACTTCCTTCTCTGCTCCACCAGCTTTGCTCTCAGCACATGTGTTTTCAAGGTTGACCACTAATCCTCCATTTATGTGCATTATTCAGTCTCTAGAATTTACTGGAGTGACAGCTCTGGAAACTCTCAGTTATGTCATTGTGTCTTCGCTGGTGTTATCCCCTCATGTCAGTTTAATATTCAGGCTCTTTGTCTGTTTGTTTTTGTTTGTTTGTTTCGCCTTAACTGTGGAAAGCCACATTTTGGGAGTACCATTGAAGGGAGAGCTTCTGCCATCTCCCTCGGCCAAACCATAACCAGTAAGGCATAATTGTCGTTGGGGTTTCCACTTGTAAAACAATGGCTTTGGCCTGTGATAGAGGCAGTTTTTCATACCAGCCAGCTGCAGAGAAGAGTGTTTTCTGTTTAGCACTGAATTAAAACTCCAAATTGGGACTGTCATTAGAGAATTCCACAGGGACAGCTAACGATGCAAAATGCTTACTTAAACCAAAGTGAGAGGAACCTCGGGGCCAAATAAATATTCTAGATACAGCCTCGTATCTGAGCAACAAACAAACAAACAAATTAAAAATATCACCGTCTGATTAAAAAGAAAGGGAAAGGATATTGATTAGCACTTGGCTTGCAGACTTTTTTTTTAAAAATTGTGTCTAACACGTATGGAGGGACAACTTGAAAATAAGCTCATATTTTCTGTCCTCATCCAGCAAACAGTTTTTATGTGATCTTATTGACTTCTGCAGATGCAAGCAATCTCAGTTTACTTTTTTGTTGCCAGGACTGATTTGGAGAAAAAAAAAATCACCAGATGTCCCTTTAATGCTCTAAGCCACATTAATTTCCACTGGGAAATCCTTCTTTGTCCTTTTACATCAAGTGAAATGGGGATTTATTTGTACTTTTCTATCCCCTAAATGAAACTAGCCCGAAAGAATATTATCAACTGTGTATGTAGCTCTAAATTAAGCATATTGTGCTTCGTCTTATGTTGTAGTAATGTGAGAGTAGTTTACATTGCAGCGTTTCTACTAGAAGGAATAGATACCCGATAACAGTGTGAAGATTGGATGCTAGCATTTTAAACATTTTTGACATCTGCACTTAAACACAGCAAAAATATATCCTCATATATCCTAAGGACATGAGATAATCCGCTTCATGTATTCATGTTGCACAGACACTTTAAAGAAATGAACTTTTTCATATAATCCAAACATATTCATTGCAGTGGCAATGGTAAGACTGTTTATGTAACTGTGTAACGGAGAAATACTCCAATTGCAACAATAGTGTACTTATTGTCACATGTAAAATGTGGAAACAATGACAATCCTCACTCGATCTGTGCCCAGTATTTTTTTTATCAGATGCGGATGTACGTTTTGAATAAACTACGGTTCACTGAAAAAAAGCCGCTTGCTCGCATAACTGATATTCACTGTACCATTACCGAGATGCAAGCAAGGCCACGCTTTTATTTTATGATGCAGATGTTTATCAGAAATGAGTCACAGCTCCTTGGCACTAAAAAGCTGCACTGTGATGTACCGCCGTTATTGTCTGACTGCCAGATGCGGCGGTCTCAATTTAATGATTTCATGACAACTGTTAAATCTCGGTGAAGCCGCAGTGTTAGCATATCCCCGAGGTCAGACGTGGACCACCGCTCCAGAGTTTTCCGTAAAGAGTCGCATTCAAGATGTTGCAGTTTACTCTTGAAACAAGATATCTACTATTTGAATGAAATAATGCCTAACTGTGATTTACTTGCCCACAGCCCTGATAGCAGGATGTTTAGGATGGACTGCTTTGGAAAAGGACTGGTTGTGGAGAAAGTAATAGACAATATGGTACGAATGCCATTCTTTGGATTAAAATTAAAAACTTCAGGTTAGACTAAGTGCCACAGCAGTATTGCCTTTTTTAAAACAATTTAATTATCTTGCCCTTACTTGTAAGAAAACCCAGTTGAAAACATATGCTCCTGACCGACTTACAGCTGATCACTTAAAGGCTTCAAAGAATAGTTCTTCAACAGTTTTGAAAAATAACTAAAAAGCAGCATGGTCACTTTTCCGGGCCATTATTGGCAAGCCGTGCTGAGCCTGCTAAATCAAATGATGTACTATAAATCTGTGGGGTGCATATATTCTAGAGCACGTATCAATTCAAATACCACAAACCTGGCTGACAGATAGTATTTTAAAAAATTAATGCTGCTTGTAAAACATGGAGATGAAAAATGAGCATATGGTATGTTTTTTGTGGCGTCTTAATTAAACATTCTTGACCCAAACCCGAAGAGAGAAAAAAAGATTTAAATCTCTTGTTGCTTTAATTTAAAGACATGTAATGCAGTAATTTTAACCGTGGATTTTACATTCCCAAAACGAGCCTTTATTGCCCTTTTTTATGAAAATAATGTTCAGATACATTGCAATATCTGGAACCACAAGCAGGCCTTCAAATACTGGATGGGTGTCAGCCCAACAAAATTCCAAACTAGTATTCTTACAGCGCTGTTTTCCATCAAAAACTCGTGCAGATGTTCAGAGTGAAAAGCAACTTTTTCAAGAACTGAGGATAAGTAAGCAAAACCAGTGCTGCTGAGAATGTTAGCAGACACGAATTGTATGTGTTATCAAATGACATACTGCTTGTGTTCCTAAGAGATGTGGCTTGTCAGCTAAGCTGCGAAAGGGTGGGAAGGGATGTACCAATAGGAACCAGAAGGTTTAGGGGTCATTTGTAAAGTAGTGACAACATGCCACTCACCAAATCAGCTTTAGTCTCTCTAATGTAAAAATTAACCATTCTCTTTATGCCGACCACAGCGGATTTGAGAGTTGCTGGGCTACACGGCTGCGTGCTGCTTCCTTCATAATTCAATAAGGATCAGTTTCACTACAGAGAGCACTGGCGTCAAGGAAGGGAAATCTTTAGAGCGAACACAAAGCAGAATGAAGTGCAAATGCTGAAGCTCGCCGAAAGGTTTCGATTTTGGTTGTCATGCGCTCCGTGTTAGGCTGGGGTTGAGAGCATTTGGTCCGTCGCCTAATGTGTTCGTGTTGGCACTCTTCTTCTCACCCGAATGGGTGCCAGATGTCTTTTTTTCTGATCTGAAGGGCTTGAATCACAGTGGCTCGGCAGGCCCTTACGCTGCTCCAGCAACCACCAGCAATGTACACGCTAACTGGCACCATTTAATGAGTCACAATTGCTTCAAAGTGAAATTACATCCATTTAAACCTGTCTTACACATCACACAAAGAAAAAAGTGTCTACCTTCAATTTATAGCCGAATGAAAACCACAAAGACAAAAATGGGACATGTGCAAGTTATTATGGATCCATTCTATTCTCAATGATGAGAGCAGCATGTACAAAATGGAAGAGGGAGGGGTGGCATAATCTCTGCCCGACATATTTGTATGATACCAGACTTTGAAATGGAAAAATCAAAGCAAAGCTTTTTGGAACAAAAAGTGAACTCTCTTGCTGTCTCTTCACGATCAGGCATGGACTATAATCATCATTTTAGCTATTGGTTCAGGCCATCAAAGGCTGTGTGCTCCATTACTATATCATAGGTGATCACAGGAAAGTCAGAAGACATGTTCGGTGAATAAAAGCAGGCTAGGAAAGAGTACAGTCTGAGCTGCTGACAGAGTACAAAGAGGGCAGATTGTTTTGGCATGTAAAACCTAGGTTCACATATAAGTGAATATAGGGCTATAAAGACTTAATACAACACTGGGGAGTTATGGAAAAAGTCGGTGCACGGCCTATACTTTGAGACGCAGGGCTACCATGTCCCAACAGCTGTCCACAGCTGTGTGGGTGGCTGAAACAGTGGCAATGGCACTCACGCTGACATTGGATTTATCCAGCGTGCTTGTCGGAGCCAGAACACAGAAATATACAACTATGGTACTGTCAATGGCCAACATGCTTGGGTGTGTGTGCGGTGGCAGGCCATTGAGCCAGTGTCAAAGACATTTCCCAGAGGCAGACAACAACACGCTATGAGAATTTCTATTATTAACAACACCAGAGCTAACATGTGAGGAGACCAGCTGGTTCAGGGAGAACCAATGAAATAATTCAATAAACACCAAAATGCATCGTAAAAATGAAACAAAAAGACTCAACAGTGTCTATCTTTAGCCATCTAATTTTGGTGCCCCCACCAACAATGTACAGCTTTGACACGAATAACATTTCGTGCTCTCAACAAAGCTATCTCAGTTCAGTCTGACCATGTGGCTCCTCTCTGACAAAGGAAACAGGCTAATAAATGTGCTGCTATGCCTTTGATACGACTTATGGTTTCTTAAGTCTTGCCGCACTCTCATGTCAAGCAGTTTGGCAAATGAGCTGACTCGAAGTCTGTAGCTGAACCTTAATGTCTTCCACCCCTCTAGTGTGCAGTGCGGCCTCAAACACCCTGGAAAAGAAGAGAAAGAGCAGGGGGAAGTAACACCTGGTTCCCTGGAGCCCCATTGAGGAAGTTGGATGGGAATAGTCTGTGCGGTGCCACCCCGAATGGCCCGTGTGCCGCTCGGCTGCGGCATGAGGGATGTTGAAGTGTGTTACCAGAACAACCAGCTGAGCAGATGATCTGAGGCAAGAAGCACTTAGCAGTGACATTTAAACATCTAGGTGAGAGGTGGGGTAACATGGGGGAATGGGTTTGTGTGTGTCTGAAAGACTGTGTTTTGATTGTGTGTCAGGACTAGCAGGGTGAAATCAGGTAACCTGTCACTAATAAATCGTTGCGTCCCAAGCATATGCTTTACAGACAGCCCAGCTTTCTCTGGCAGTTGTTGTAAAACTATCAGCCACAAGAAGAAAAGTCCAGCCAACACGTTTTCTGAAACACACGCATATGACATGCAAGTTGAAATATTTGATCGTGAAGGTGGTACCATTACACACACATGGAAGCACACGCTGGACTTGGCGCATCAACTTCACAAGACGTGCTCCTCTCCCACTGCGTTAAAAGTGGAACCACACAGAGCTGCGGCCCCTATCTGCACATCTGGAGGCGCTGCTGCAGGAGGCCGCAGTCTCCTCCTCCTGCACAGTCCTCATAATCCTCAACCCTTATTATGAATCCCATCTCACTGTGTCCGTAATTATTCCACACATGCTTATGCAACAAAGCAGTAGCCAAGCCAAATGACAAACAGACCAAAGCTATAAATTAAGACCTATTTCTTATTTTAATGGCTTGAACTCTCATAATGTTTGCCACTAATTCTGTGCTGCAAAAAGTGGCAACAGTGCACTTTTCTCTGTGCATCACTCATTAACACGAAGTATCTAAGCAACACAGCAAATATAGCGTGCGGTGAGAATGGAAGAAAAAAAAAAAACATTAGTTGCCCCTTTGTAAATCAATTTCTCCAGTGCGTTTAAATAATCTGGCGGCTTTAAAGTCACAGCAATATTGTTTTAATTAGCTTCGTGAATCTTCATGCACAGAATCAGTCATCTCGCTTAAGACCAGAATTTAGAATATGAGCCAAAAGAAAAACATTTCTTTGGGTAAGTGGCACTATAAATCCCTATCAAGTGTCAAGCACTTTCTCAATTATGTTCAATCACAGAACAACACATAAATCCTCCAAATCTCTCTATTATACCAGCTCAGTTCATGGTATCATGCATAGATTCTGCTGTAAAAAGGAGAATTTACCCTGTCAGCTAAGAATGTTGTAAGTCTAAACCTATCTTTCTTTAAAAAAAAAAAAGAAAAAGAAAAAGAAAGAAATCACTTGAAAATCTGTACCAGTTTATCTCTTTATAACAAAAATGTGAGAAAAGTTCTTTCCCAGCCCAAGGCTTGCCATTGAGCCATACCTTGCACTCACTTAATCAAGCAGGCATGTGGCATGATGTGGCAACTGCCTGGGTGCATAAGTACATGTCTTGTGGTTTACTCTGGTTTAAGACAGGATGGATGTGGCACTAGTGGCAGCCTGTCTCAACTTGTTCCTGGTTTGTTTGTTTTGACAGTCAGCTAAGACCCCATGGGCAGGCCCTCTCATTGCCTGGGTTGATCCAAAAACATAAAACATTGATTTTTATTATTTTAGAGAAAGAAATAGAAGCCACATTATCCTCATATGGAATCCTTAATATGGAAAGATGTTGCCCAGAGAAATGTATTTCAAAAAATGTCATTTAATTTGTTTATTTTTTTTTAACCCCATCCTTCTGGCTTTTTAGAAAAGAACCGAGACACTTCACGGCACACCATATGTATGAGCATTAATCAAATGTTCATGGGCCTTGCCTTTAGTACCCATTTCACAATATAACAAATGTTCCTCCGAGCAGCACATCTGTAGAGGATGTCAATAAAGGACTTTGAAATGTACACCAACGCCAACACTCAGTAGACAAGAAAAGGGGGCTTTGAAACAGCTCCTACTTGAGGTGCTCACTGAAAGGAAGACCAGCGGGGTATTGAAAAGGCGTCCGTTTCCCCAACTTTTTTCTATATGTAAATCCACATTCCCCTCGGGTTCCGTTTCTCAGCGAGGTATCTATATATGGAGCCACTTTATTATGGACAAATCCTCTTTAATGTTCTTGTCGGTGGAAGAACAGCTGGAGCAGAGATAAAAATGAGGAAGCAATCTGCACCAGCTGTTGAAGTATTAATACAAAAATTAACTACTGTGTGTTGGTTAATTGCTTTCTGCTTAATGTGCTTTCAAAAGCCTTGATTCCTCTTTTCTGTTACACAATTGCAACTGTGGCGGGATATCAAGAGGCCTGTGAAATTAAAGATTCCATTTAAAGGAGCAGCCCTCCTTACCCCCATTCTTCTCACGGCTCAGCGGTCATAATGGACTCATGTGTTGAATAACCAAAATGGTCACATTAGACACCTGCTACTGTGGTCTTGGTAGATACAGATAGGGAACTCTTTCAGACTGCGGCAAACACAAGTGCCGCTCATCCGTCAAGAGCTCATGCAAACATTTCCATAAGTGAGACTGTAAGTTTATCATGCTCCACTCTGTCCCATTCCAGCAATCACACGCCCACACAGCCGGCTGAGTGACGACGAGTGATTTCAAACAGCACAGCTGGTATATTCGCTTTAACTGCCATGCGTTTTATTTGCATTATTATCTGTTGCCACCTCACTCCTCAGATCCACACTGACTGAGGCCACATGGAAGCAATTTAGAACGACGTGTCCCTTTACAGAAAACAAAGAGAATTTTTTTTTTCTCGGTTTAAGGAGTCACAGCTCTCCTCCTCTGGGGCCCATACATGCACGGGTCGTCTCTCCAGCACATTTAATTCCATGCTGTAAAAACATTAATCAGAGCCAGATGAAGTGGGGAGAAATCTAAAGTGTTACGGTTTTATGGATAATTTGAGGTTATTTATGCAGGATAAATAAGAAAATAATGAGCCCCAGTCAGAAGTGCAGAGGATAGTGTTTGTTGTTTGGACATTCATTTGCTACAATTACTCCACTAATTAATTAGTCTTATAATAGATAGATAGATAGATAGATAGATAGATAGATAGATAGATAGATAGATAGATAGATAGATAGATAGATAGATAGATAGAGATTTTGACAAATAGAAAAACTATCTTAACGCAATTTCTTTTGCCGTTGTTGTCCATTAGATGGCTTACTTGTACCACAAACTCCCAGCATATCTGAGGGGCTCATAGTTCATGATTAGGCTGACGTGGTCCACGTCTTCCAGGAAAACAATGTTGGATTAGAGAGCAGTGTGACATATGAGAGGTCAGAAAGAGGGCTGCCACTGCAGAGCAAGAAGCCAACAGACAATGAAGTGGCAAGCCAATTTAATACACATTATTTCACTTCCAAACCCCAATATCTAAAAAAAAAATCAGAAAGCACAATTAATGAACAGCTCTTATGCTTTGAAACATTTGTTAATACATGCGAGGATGTGCAGCAATCAATAACTGTTTTTATGTATGGGACAATCCGTGAGTAGTCCTCTTGGAAGGATACAGGAACATAGAAGAGGAAGGCAGGGGTAGATAAATAAACTGAATAAAAATCAATTTTGTATATTCATCCCATCCCAATAGGATGATTATAGAGATGATAAGAGAGCACAGAGGCATAACCTCATCATCCAGCCAAAGTTATATATGGAAAATTCCCCTCCTCCTCTCTGCTTTGATATTGCATGTGTTGTGAACATGGAGTCTGTTTCTCTGTTCAAGCAGCACCACCTCGAACTGTCATTAAAGCGCATGTCCTCAGGTGGAAAATGACTTCTGTGGGGGAGCTTCTCCAATGATAACATGGATTTGCTCTAAAATACGTTGCTTTTCTCAGAGCATCATGAATAAGTAAACGTTTACGAAAAACCTTTTGCATTTTCACCATCGTTCCTAATGCTTTTGCTTTCAAGATGCATATTGGGGCATGCATAAAACATCCTCCTCCTCCCCCCCTTTTGCTGCCACAATGAACGATGGAAGAAACTTGTGCACACCAAAACCTCTTCATCGCAAAAAGAAAACAGATGAACAAACACAACAAGTAAGTCTAAAAGTGTCCTAGGCGTAACGCCTAGGCCAAAAATTACATGTCTCTACCTTTCCATTTAGCCATGCGTGCATGGCTACGGGGCTTCAGTAGAGTTTACTTTGGTTAAATGAACTTCATGTGATCTTTCAATTCATCCGGTTGTCACTGTTGCGTTGGAAAACAGGCTTTAATTTTGGCTCTGGCATTGATAAGTTTTTCACTTAGCATTGAGAGGATTAAATCAATTATGTTGATTCTGTATTTACTGCTTGCATGCCCACAGTCGTTTGTAATTAGCTTATTGCTTTTGATCTGATGTAATGTGATGAAATGCCTGGAAGCAGCTCTGGGAGCCTGCTTGGCTGGAGCGACTGGGGTGGGCGCCACTTCCAGGTCCCCACTGAAGCACATCCGATTGTCAAGGCAAGCAGGGAGGTGGGGACTGGGGGACCTGGGCGACTCGCGTGAGCAGCCGCAGACAGAGAGGCAGGGGGATCGGTGTCTGAGAGGAGGGAGGGACCACCCGCTGAGAAGGCAGCATCCTCCAACCCTCATTACCCTCAGAGGCCTTTCCTTCACATGCATGTGTAATTACACCCCACCCTGCCCCACCCCACTCCCACGAAACCTCTCACAACACCTGATACCCACAGGTAGAGCACCACAGGGGGGCCTTTGCAATGATAGGCCTCCAAGGCCTCAGGGCCCGCTTAGAGTGACTACCATTCAAGTCTGGCCACCCACATCAATCAAAGACCCATAACACAGAGACTGATCATCTGTTTTGGAAAGAAAGGGCTGTTTATTCATGGAAAGCTAATTGTTGTTTCTAGCCACTGTTGTGCATCCAAGATTGTGCTACAAAGCACAAAGGATGCAGGATTGGATTATAAAAAGTCCAATATATTTGGAGTCGCCTGAAGGATTGGATGTTGCCTGACAGTTTAGTAACAGGCAATCCTTTTTAAGATAATTCTGTCAACCTTCTGGTGAGCAGACGGATGAAGTCTTTGGCTTAAATAATACAAGAATAGGCTGGACCGCAGTTAAATGCAGTTTCAAGTGCTGCCCATCTTTCCTCAAAAGGGAACAGCTCCAACATGACTTCCATTCAAAGCACCCCGATAGAACCCCTCCTAAAGCTCCCCTTCACTTCCCCCTTTTCTTTCTTTTTTTTCCAGAAACTGGTAAAACAGAGCAATGGTGCTCTGCAGACTGTTCTGTTTATGAAAGAGGTCAGGGTGCCACATATGGCCAGCGTGTTAAAATACACATGGCTCCTGCCGCGGCTGCTAAAAATGTATTGCGGCTGTCTGTACATGCAGGAATAAAATAAACTCTGAATGTTTCAGCAAGCAGTGCTGAGAATTTAATGATTGAGTATTTGAAACTATGGTCAGATTTGTACATGAAAAAGCAGGGAAAAAAACACACGTCCAAAGATATTGGGTTAGACGTCAGCAATATACAGAGTTGTTTGACTTGGCAGGAAGGGACGCACAGATTTGCCTGGGATAAGTGTGTGTCACACGCCATCTGAGAGGATAGCAGGGCCGCAGTAAGCCGTAGGAAACTAGCGGTGAAACTAAACACATGCAATGACAGCCACAGGCAGTTAATGTGAGCCAAGGAGTCTTAACTCCCAAAAGACTGGCCTGAGGCGAGAGAGAGCAGGGCTACTGATAAGTGGAATAAAGAGCAGAAAATATGAATACCATCTCCTTCAAAGCAAACCATTATACACCACTAAATTCTGATTATTTTCAGGAGGATTCTGGTGCTTATTTCTCTTGGCTGCATGAAGCTCTTCTTTGGCTCTGCAACAGATTTGTGGCTCTATATTTCACCTCACCAGCAAATATACTCTGTGCTAAATAAGACAGAGGTTAGCGAATGCGCTGCAGATTGTGTGAGCATTAAAAGCAATGCTTCTTGTGGGTTTTGGGATCATCACACCATCAATATACCCTCCTCTGGCACCAAAGGCAAACTGTCTAAAACAGAAGTGTACAACTTCTGCAGGCGCCAGCAAATTTGGAGAGAAGGTCATCAAGAGATCATGGCATGTTGCAGGGTGTTGTTCTTGTTTTTATGGCAATAACTCCTTGAGAGTGGGTGCAACATTTGAAATTTGTTAGATAGCTAGTTTGATTCCAGCAACAGGCAATTTATTTGTCACTGAAGACATGCAGTGAGCACCTACCTGCTCCAGCTGGCAGCCACTTCCAGAACACCAAATTCATATTCCTAATGAGATTATGCGATTAAAGTGTTCATTATTTTATAAAAATATTGAACCAGTAAAACTGCGCAGACAGAAAAAAAACAAAGGCTCTGACAGTATTTGAGGCGCCACTAAGTGTGAGCAGAAGTTCAAGGGGGCATCGCTGGGTGCAGTGCTGGGTGTTGCTCCCTGACGCCCTGTCTTTACGAGATCAAGTCTGGTTTTGCGTAATCTGCTGTGACCTGTGGCAGGATGACTGTGTCCATCTCTCAGCGCTGTGATCCTTCCTTACACCTAGCAGTTGTGGGCAATAACCAACTATAATTCCATCTCCTGCTGGGCAATGAAAAACCTCCCCCACTGCTCTTTGTTTTTTTTCCAGTTGCAAGGTCATGTGCTAAGCAAAGCATTGTGGGAAGAGAGGGGTGACCGAGGTGGTGGAGGAGGAGGAAAAGTTTAGGGGTGTGGGGGCTTGCTCATAAAAAAAGAATAAAAACATGTGTAATGAGAAAACATGTGGTGTGTAACTATTGGAAGTCATCAACAACAGAAAATACTAATTAAAGTGCAGGATGAGGGAAAAAAAAACTGAAGCTGTCTTTTCGTGGCTGGGAGACCACTGTCATCATGTCTCAGGAATTAGGCAAACATATGCTGGTCTGCTGCTGTTGAAACCGAGGCGCCTCGCTCAGGCTGCGGTTTGGGAACATGAAAGGCTTTGTGGGATGAGCAGGAGGACTGGCCCTAATTCAGGGCCTCATTGCCAGGGAAGCTGGCAGCAAACTCCGATTGTGGGACAGGGAAAAGAATTTGGTTACATATTCCAGCAAGGACCGCAGCTCCAAACAAACCGAAGCAACAGGCTGCTGAGCAAACCATTCTGTCCACATTCGAACCCCCTTTCTTGCTGCTGCTCTGGGGGGGGGGGGGGGGGGGGGGGGGGGACTCTCTCCCACCTGACTGAACCTCAGAGGAAGCTGAGGAGGTCAAACGTGGAGAACAGGAATGTATTAGGTCAGGCCCAAAGCTGAACTTGAAGCTCTGCTGTCCTGCTGAGATCCAGTCCCATGCAGGGCTCAGGATGCTGGCAGCAGACTCTCTTATTTGGATTGAGTGTTTGGAAAACAAAGCTGCCTTTGTGCTGTTTTATTGCAACCAATTAACTCCTAAACTCGATAGCTATCTCTCAGAGGATGCACAGAGGTCAGCCTGACATGTGCACGGGAAGCAGTGAAGGGGCAACAGTTAACAGGTCCTAATAATCCCCCGACTGCAGCTTTCACTGGCTTGAACGCAGCATGCCTTCAGTGTAACCTGATCATTTTAGCAAATTGGATAAAACTCTTTTGCTTCTATCTTTTCACAGCCATTGCAGTGTGTATCCACAGGGCAAGCCCATCTTGATTGCTTTCCAATAAGGAGACATTTTCTGGCATTTTCAGACAGGCAGGGATTAGATTAATCATGTCTCCGTTCAGGGTACATATGATTATGGTTGACTGTTTACAAGTTTTCTCAGATGTGCTCTCTGTGCCAGGACATGGTGGTAGAGCCTGAAACTCATTCACGCATGTGGTGGTCTTGTTTTAGACCGAGCAGCAGTGAAAAATCATTCACTTTTTGACAGTGGAAAATACAGATGTGAGGCAACATTGGATTTGCACCTCCTTGTTAGAATTTATTTAACTTCTTGGAGTTCCAGCTGGTATGTTAAAGTGATTTATTACCAAGCGGTGATTTGAAATGTTATTGGTTAAGTTAAGTCCAAGCAGGTTAGCGCAAATGCAAAAATAGATTGCTTTCATCGACGTCTACGTTCTTTTGCTTGCCAAGAGAGCATGCTTTAGTGACAATATCATGCCCAACCAGTGGGAGGCAGCACAGACTGGAGGATGATGCACACGCACGCGTGCACGCACGCACGCGTGCACGCACGCACGCATGCACGGGCATACACACAAGGGCACACATGCACCGACTTGCATGCATGTGTACAGAGAGAGTGAGTCACTGTCACTGGAGCTTTTGAAGGTGACCATATCACACATCTGGGCTGCAGCCCCAAATGGCCGGTGGCGGAGGAGAGGACCAGGATCGTGGCCAGAGCCAGAGGAGCAGTGACATGTGGCATGCAGAGGGGAGAGCAGACCGCATTCAATTTCTGCCTGTAATCCTCCGCCTGGGAGAAATGTTTGGTTATGGTTAAAGGCACTGTTGTTCCACATTTTCATCCACTTCTAATTACAACATAGCTGAGGCTCAGTGGCAGCCAGCGTAACTGTTATTGTTGTTGTTCCTGTTTGTTGACATTACATACTCCTCCTCCACAACATGCTTGTCACACACACACATTCAGTCACATGCGATCGTGACCAAGTCATTTACACCCATGTGTAACACCATTGCATGTGCATGCACACACACGCGCACACGCAGGAGCACCCGTGCTGTATTTACAGACTCTAAAACTCTCAGACGCAAACACGCATGCTACACATGCAGATTTCACAAACACACAGACACACACACAAAGAAACACACATCCGTCCACAAAGTTATCAACATAGCTGAGTGGTAACCATTGAGGAGCCCAATATAGAGACACAAATCTGTTTGGTGCCACTGGGAGATTAGTAGAAACCACACTAAAAACCAAAAAACACTATGTAGACATTTTGGGGGACAGGGTATCACAACTTGTACATGTGTGAGAGAAGTTCAGTGTGGTCAAAGGATGTGTGAGTCAGTTATATGCCACATACTAACTGTACAATACACATGAGTTACCGCCAACTAATATGCGACAGATACAAAGGAAGCTGAGTGGTTTAGTGTGATAATTTAACAATATTACGCACATAAGATCTTCCGTATGAAGATTTCTTAAAAACTGCTTGAACCACTTTAAAAACATTTGGTTTAACAGTAACAGAAAAAGAAAATAATGTGAATATGGCCAAAATAATTGGAAAGTGTTGCCTAAGTGTATCCATTATACACATTATACGCAACAACAAATCGATGTCTTGATGACGCTGACATGACAAAAGCTACGAGCCTATCTAAATACACACTGCACAGTACACACCACAATTTCTCAGTCTGTAATTTAATGTTTGCAATTAAAAACTCCTGTGCTGTCTCTCATAATGCATTGCCTTTAAATCAAGAGTTTCCTTCTGCGACAGACTTGTGTCTCCCAGAGGAATTTGCCATTCCAAACCACAGTCTGCAATCCCCACGTTGTTTTCACTCCCAATCACACGCTTTATCTCCAATTGCTGACTAATTACCAAGAGCTGAGGGTTATGGGAAAGGCCCCAAGAATGACAGCCTGATGCTTTTGTGGTTCAGCATTTTGTATCGCTCTTCTTTTTCTTTTTACTGTCTGTCAATTTATCATGTGTGAAACTGGGGTCAGACATCAGATAGGTCAAGTTGGGGTCAATTTAGTGTCATTTTAATCATAAGTAATCGTAAATGTGCAAAAAAACCCTGAAATATTTACAAAATGTACAAATGCAAAAATCTGTAGAGCCTGAAAAAAAAAAATCATTTAATGCTGCATATTAGTAGCTGGGTTTTATATGATATTATTAACTCCAAAATTTGGTCTCACTGTGTCAAGGACACGGAAGCACAGCATTATTCATTTCCATCAGTAGAGGCAATCTTAAATCAAATCATTCACAGTGGTGAAAGTTAGCTCACAAAAAATTCATTGTTAATTTAAAACACTTGTAAATTTGTCTAAATGTGGGTACTGGTGGTCAGATTGTGCTTTTAGCTTGACTCATAGTGCTTTATTTTGTAAGATAGCCAATGCAATAATGTAACAATGAGTCAAAATGTGGCATACATATGTACAGTTAAGCAGTTTTCCACAAGAACTGCATTCTTGTCAGGGTGGAGATCGCTTCCGTTTTAACTCAGAAACAAGGAATCTCTTAAAAATGAAACAGATGAGGTGAAGCGTCATTGATTGGCATTATAAATCATTCTTTTTTTCCTCTGCAATGGCGTGGATAAAGTAATCTGATGACATGCCACGCTGACGTTGATGTGCGTGCGAAACACCTGAGGTGACTGACTCATATAGAGACACTGTGCAGTGTGACATGTACGATTCTCCGGAGAGGAAGGAGAAGAAAAAAAGAGGGGGCGCTTAATGCCTCTGTTCACTATGAAGCAGTGAATTATGGAGACAGGGTGTGTCATCTCATTCTCTGCTCCTTTCATCATAATCACCCCCACTATGTTCAGAGAAAAGCTCACTGGAGGCCATCAGCCCTGAACCGCAGCTCAGAACTTCACACAAAGATCTACCTACAGTGTGTGCTATTTTAGCGATTCACTATAAAGTCAGCTTAGCTAACATCTTAAAGTTGGAGGAATGTACAGTGACTAAAATGTACGGTAGAAGTGGCTGCATTAACGTACACGTGTGAGTTTCTGACCACTGAAGTAGAGACGTGCCTCCCCTGCCGTGCAGCTGTTATTTTCTGCACTAACTGAAGACTGACAGGCAGTGCACAAAAACACACACTAAAATGCTAAAAACACACATCAAAGAAAAGTCTGAGAACTACCTCACATTTTTGGAAATATATAATAATTAAAAGCATTAACATAGATGTAAGTTAAATGTAAAAATGCTTGGTGTAAAGAATTTTTTCAAAATCTGATCAAAAGTGAAATGAAAATTAAAGTACTGTGTTTTTTTTAAAGCATTGTGTTAAGAGGAAGTGTGCAGCTTTACATTTGAAAATAATACCATTCAAAATACAACAATAACAGAAGATTACGTTTTTAGGTTGTGTCACTATTTTTTTTTTGAAAATATATCCAAAATACATGGATAGGTACAGTGTTTATGCATTAAAAGATATTGATAGTTATATATAAAATATGGTACTCAAAATGTAGTAGAATGACTTGGGTCAAGTGGACAGTATTAAATACAACAGCGTTGTTATTGAAAAAAGTGTGAATTTATTTTTCAAGTTTGCAAGGTGGAGCTAATTTCTAAATGCTATAAATGTTGTTAATTTTATAACAGAGTCCAAGTGTTTGTTGTAAGACGCGCATCTTAAATGTAACTAGTAAGTTCAGACTGCAGATAAATGCAGGGTACGTATAGTCGCGGTTTGAAGTATATAAGTAGCAGAAGGGACAAAGTAAATATTGTAAAGAGAACTGTACTGCTCCGATCCAGCCATCAAGTAAAGACTGTTTTTCCAATTTTCTGTGTGTGGCACTACCCTTATCAGCAAGTTCTGCCCAAAACTTGGCTACCGTCCCTCACAAAATTGTTGCCTGCTTTTAACATAATTATATTTCTGTTGCTTTGATTCTAGTCCGACGTAATAAAACACTTCTAACCCAAACCCCAAAATCTATCCTCAACTACAATTAAAGTTAAAAGTGCAGTTGTTTTATGATAAGAGCTGCAGGGTCTGTAGCCACCAAGCCTTACACCACCTGCTTCTGATTGGCTAGTGGCATGTTATTTTCCCCTTACACATAACCCAGCATGCACACGGGTTTATTTATTAGGAATAAAAAAAAAGAAGTCACTAATCTGTGCTCGGTTCAGACAGCGGCCTTCCCCTACACACCAACGCACACACATCTGTGTACCAGCTGAGCAGGGAGCAGTCCCACTGTTAGGCTTTCACATATCAAAGAGCCTGGGGTACTTTGGCACTGCTGGGATAGTTGTTCTTTTTTACAAAAGACAAACAAGCAAAGAGCTTGGGATGCGGTCCAGAGCCGCCTTTGACACAGTGTTGAAATGGGGATTTGGCTCAGTGACACGTATGATCTAAACGTGTAAAAAAGCTGCGGCCTTCTTTTTTTTAGCATTGCCATTTGCTAGTCCGCAGCCTATAGCAAGGCACCGTACGTTCTTTATTAATCTGCTTTAACCATACACCACAAAACAACATAATTTGCAGATTTCTTCAATGACTTTAAACTTCGGCCTGAGGCTGATTTGTGTTAGAGGTGCATGGAAAGTATTACCTCAACTTGTTGAGCAGAGCGCGTGTGTTTCTTCTGTAATGCGTGCTAAACAGATTTTCAGAAGTCAGGACATCACCCCTAACACTGTGACATCATCAAAGCATCTGTAACTATACATGGAGTGCAAGATGATCATTTGACAGGCGCTCTAAATTATTCCAGATTCATTAGAAGCGCCCTGAGATACTAAGGTTCCAAAAAATACTTTATTCTTGAAGTATTTCATCAGCGAAAACATGGTGGCAGTAATGGAAATTAGAATATAAACAGCGATGATGAAGCTGAAGGCAATCCTTTTTCCTGTTAAAATGATCTTGAAAGACATCATGTGTAACACTTAGAAACAAATCACAGACATACAATCCGTGTACCGCAGCACAAATACAGAACACTACTTTCAGCAAATGGAAATGAGGTCCATTTGGGATCAAAGCCTCTAATGGGTTTTGGATAACCAGAAGCTGCTGTCAGTTTCTGGCCAAACCAAACAGACATGCAAACACATGTGGCACTGCATCCAAAAGACTTTCAATACTGCTCAGCGTATTATAGCTACATTAGTCTAATCTGCATCTTTCCCCTCCACAAACTTACAAACCTACTGATGAACATCTCTGTCAGAACAGTTGACTTCATGGAAAAAGGACAGCTTTCAGTCTTTTTAAATTGCTTTACTGAGCGTAAGCAGTATTTTAACAGTTTGTGTATTTTGTGGACATGCTAGCTTTTTTAGGAAGCTCAGTGTGTCTTGATCTCTGCAGGTTTCTCCATGATATATAAAAATGCAAGACAAAAACTAAAGAAGAAGCAATCTGCAAAAGGCAAAACATAAAATATACCAAATTCTCCATTTAATCCTTGAAGGCAGTCTCGGGAAAGAAATATAAACTGCATGTGTTCTACCATAAACCACCTTGTCATTCATTTTGATGTACAGTAATTAAACATGAAGGCGACCTAAGAAGCTCTGTATAAAGAAGGTTGGGTGTGATTTAAACTTTTCAACAGTGTTAAATGTACCTGTCAGCATCAGCACGCTCCATAATTTAGAAACCAGGAGAAATGTGCGTGGATAAATAAACACGTTTCACTGTTCATATCAGTGGCCAGGCTGGTGGGGTTGGGTATCCTTTGGGCTGTCAGATGAATACTTGATTATTTGAATCACTCTCGCATTCATCAGTGTCACATTTATTAGTAACAAATGGTTGGAATAATTCAATGAAAACAGAGTACAACACAATAGATCTTTATTAACCCACAAGGAATTTTGATTTACACATGAAAAGACCCTTAGCTGCAATATGTGTGCTGAGTGTGTTTTAACGAACGCTGTCGTATGTGCACCGTATGTGCGTCCTCTACTGAATCCAGAGACCAGTCACAGAACGAGACCTAAACCTGGTAACACTGACTCAAGGGGAAAACATGCACATTAAAGACCAGAAAAGCCCTAATAAAAAGCCTCTAATATAAAACAGTCCCCATCAAAGAGAGCTCTCGCAATATTTGTTGAACTCTTACATATCATATTAATGCCATTTCAGCCATTGTTCACCCTGGCTGCGTTTGATCTGCAGGGCTGCTATAACTCTGGGCTAAGTGGAGTGCTAATGAGAGGAGTTGGCACTTTATAAACACTGTCAAGAGCAGGTGGAGCAAAGGGGTCACGCTGGGCCATTGCGTCCACCTCAGCTGGTCCTACTCAGAGCGACTTATTTTTGTAGGTCTTGGAGCATTTCGACAAATCAGCATATTTCAGGCAGATGTCTTTGTTAAAAGTTAAGTCCAGTGTGGGTCATTGTATCATCATGAACAAATGTGGGATTAATCTACAGAATGGTACTGAGCTATAGGCCAGAGGCTTCTCCAGGGGACAGGTTATGTCTCCAGCTACAAAAGAGATTCCCTCCTGGTGATACGTGAGGCAAGGACACACACAGAGGATGTATGCTTCCGTATAAGGTTTTTATAACATCTTTCAGCTTGACAATGTGTGTGAGATTTAAACAGGGGCTCTTTTGTATGTCAAAACCTCATTTTTAATGGGGTTCTTATAAAAGTGCTCAGTGATCATGGTATTCAAATCACAGCAATAGGAAAGCGCTTCCTCATTTTGGGGTCTGGAAGAGATCCCAGGCAAGGAGGTGTACCACATCTTAAACTAGAGCTGCACGCTCTTTGTGTTTGCTAACCAAAGGGCTCTTTCCTGTGGTGCTGTATGATCGTTTATTGAGGCTTAATCAACATGTATTGAATGGTGTATGTACTTTTTGAACCATTTTAAAATCCCCTCTGTGCACTTTAAGCCTCGGCCACAGGGTTGCAAGGGTTTTAACAATTCCTGCCGGTCAAGAAAAGTTCCTGCACTGCTTTTCATACTGGCAACATTGCTCTATTTTCTTTGGAAAGTTAGCTATAGCATATTAACCAAACAGCAGGTGGTAGTCCTGTACCTTTAAGTTTTGCTTTAAACTTCACATATTTTACATCAATGGCTTGCTTCAGGCATTACAATACTTTTTAGTATTTTACTTTAATAAGTAAAGAACATAAAATCATGAAATCAAAAGTGAAAAAAATAACAAGCACAAGTAAAATAATTATATTTCAACAAATTAAAAAAAATAAGCACAGTGCAGCTTAAAATAATATTTACAATACTAACCTTATTTTTTAATCGTTTCAGACCATATGATCTCTCTACAATCAGTGGCCACCACATTACTTACATGGTGCTAGTGCAAACTTGAACTCCTTTTTGAACCCCCTTCAAACCAGCCATAGATTCAATAAGGTGCTTGGAACATTCCTCCCAGATTTTGGACCCTGCTGGCATGATAGCATCATGCAGTTGCTCCAGATTTGTCAATTATTCCACCACACTCCAAAGGTATTCTATTATATTGAGATTTTGGTGGTTTCATGTTGTTTACACCAAATTCCGACAGGCAACATTTTCCAATCTTCTTTTGTCCACTTTTGCTGAGCCTGTACAAATTGTAGCCTGAGTTTCTTGTTCCTAGCTGACAGGAGTGGCCTTTTACTGCTATAGTCTCCTTTAAGGTTTTATGTGCTGTACATGCTAAGATGTCCTTATGCACAACTTTTTTGAAGGGAATGGTTATTTGAGATACTATTGCCCTCCTATCATCTCAAAGCAGTCTAGCCATTCGTCTCTGACCTCTAATATCAACAAGGCTTTTTCTCCCAGAGAACTACCACTCACTGGATATTTTTTTAAATCTTTTTTGGACCCTTCTCTGTAAACCCTAGAGATGGTTGTCTTGAAAACAACCAAATCAGCAGCTCATGAAACACTCAGACAAGCTTGTGTGGCACTAACAAATATGTTACATTTAAAGTCACTTAAATCACCTTTCTTGCCCATTCGATTGCTCACTTTGAACAGGTCATCTTGACCATGTCTACATGCCTAAATGCATTTACTTGCGGGCAAGTGACTGGCTAATTAGATATTTGCATTAATGAGCAGTTGACTAGATAAACCAGCTGGTGTACGTGCAAAATGCTCTGGCTTCAGACTGCTCTAAACACTAGATTTCTGAGTGGCTTTTTTTCTTCTCTTACATCTTCAAAATGTCAAAGAAAGGGAATATCCTTAATCGGATCGCCCCTTCGCACATTTGTTGTTGAAACATTGTCTTTGCAAAGGGGTAGCCAATCAGAAAAAAAGCTGTCTTAAAGAAAAGGAAGTATAAAGAGATGGGAGACTGTGCCACAGTATGTGGTTTATTTCAAATGCTGAATAATTCAAAGTCCAGGAACAAACATATACAGCTGACCCCTATTTACATACTAATCTGGCAACTATCTTAAAACTTGACAATGCCAATTGCCAACGTGGCCCTTTTTACAGTGTGAACATTTAAAGTTTTTTTTGTTGTTGTTGTTTTTTTTATACAAGACAAATGACAGGACCATTAGAATAAGAATGAATGGTGGCTCTGGTGGAAATGTAACCACTACACATTACAGACTTTGGAAAATCTACACAGAATTTTTCCCTTGCTATTTAGAGACACTTTTTATGTCCTGTAACTAATAGGCCACCGGGTGTTAGCCACACAGGTACCCTGGTGCTACAAAGAGACTGTACAGGAGTGATGTGGGGGTGGTTCAAAGAAACCAGTCAATGCCGGTGGAGAATCTGGAATGGAAAAAGTCAGCGAAAAAAAGGAAGAAAAAAAAAAGTGCCCTACTCAGAACAAGGATATAATCATTTGTAGGAATCCAGCACATAACCTAAATAATACATTTCAGGTTTTGATATAACTATTACTGCCTGTGAAAAGCTCTTTGATGTAAATTGAAACCACTGGGCAGCAATCTGCTTTACAGCACTGACAAATAACAGTTTCCTAAGGCTAAGGTTAGCAAGCGGAGAAGGCACATACTTGCTCCATATGTTCATTCGATATAAATAAAAATCAAAAATGAGCTTGTCTTTGTGGAGGCAGAACAATGCTGAGGACAGTCCCTAGTTGAAGTTGTGGTGAGTGAAAAATGTTGTTTACAATTTTTAAAAGTACCGTCAGCAGAGGTCCTGTGTGGTGCAGGACAATGCTTGACTGTGTTGTTTTCATTTTTTCCAGTAGTTTGCTTCCTCTCTTTCACACAGAAACCACAACTTGATAACCCAATAATAAAATCTAGGTGGACCATCGAATCTCCTGCAACGGAAAAATATTATTACTCAGAAAGAGACATGTCCATTGTATTTCCGATTTTTTCAGGGCATACAATAGTTTGAAGTCAGGGGAAGAGATGATTGCAGGGCTGTGGGCTCTGGTTTTAATACAGCCCACCACAATAGTCTCTGTCTTTAGTACATTCTGGCATTGCATTGTCCTCATCGTTTATTCATCCTCAGCTTTTTTAGATGTTAGTTTTATCACAAAAAGAAAAGCTTGTTGAAGGGTCATCCGGAGCTGATGCAATGCATAATAACAGAAAACATACCCCCATTGTGAGTGCAAACACATTGGCCAGATCAGTAAAGAGGGGTATATGATGATAGAAGAAGTTCAAAGCGTTTCCCCCCTTCATTCCACATGATACCACATCAAAGAGTGTACAGTGGTGATCTTGCCTTATGTTGAACCCCACAGGTCAGACATAAGTGGAGGGGTGTCTGCTTTAGAGCCTGATTCTTTGTAGAACAAATGACAGGCATTGTTGAGGAAGGTAATTAGCTTGTCTTTTTGTTAAGAGTCTGTACATTATGATTGCTCACAGATCCTAAAACCTGACCACCAAACTAAAAAAGCCAGAGAAATTTCCACTCTGTCTAAATCACAACGACTGATATTGAGAACATGTGAATGATAGTAAAGACATGTCCTGGTCCAGAACAACTGAAGGTACGTCCAAATTAGTGTGAATGCCCTGAGGTGGACACCAAAAAGTGATCTTCATTCAATAAAAAAATATTCATCACTTATGTTTTGAAAGTGAACAGTGCCAGTAAGAGACATTTTTTAAGTGTACAAAAATATGACATTATGTAATGTTTGCATGTCCTTTCTAGCCATGATCTGCTACTAAACTACATGCTCAGAAAAGAAAACCTCAACTATTTAGATGAGTTGAGTATTTATTAAGTTACACCTGCACATGCTCTTATTT
Organism: Neolamprologus multifasciatus; assembly: GCF_963576455.1. Taxonomy (NCBI): domain Eukaryota; kingdom Metazoa; phylum Chordata; class Actinopteri; order Cichliformes; family Cichlidae; genus Neolamprologus; species Neolamprologus multifasciatus. The sequence continues at coordinate 30,515,095 of NC_140439.1, read as the reverse complement.
ACAAAGGTCATATGGCACTTGTTAAACTTGCCGACCATGAGATAGCGGTTAGTCAGGATATCAGAAACTGTAAGGCTAACTTTGGGAAGAATCCTTATAAACAGATTTGCTGCTGATAAGGTTACTGTTGTTTCCATGTTCTGCCTTGGCCTCTGTAGCTATGCAGGTTATTGTGCAGCCAGTATTTGACCTCTTCAGCCATTTTCAAATATTCTTGCAGTGATAATTGGTCATTGGTAGAGTACAGTCGCTGTTTGAGCCATCTAACAGTCAGTAATCAAAGAATTATATTATTATTTGTGTTGGGGTGACAATAAGCACCTATAAGTCTGAGGCCTGGTTCTTGGTTGGAAAGGTTTGGATTGCCAATTCCATGCTGGGGAGAGGTCACTGCCCCAAGTGGAGGCTTTCAGATATGTCAGAAAACTGTGTTTGAGTTATGGGAGAGTTGAGTGAGAGATTGGCAGCTGGATTGACGCTGAATTTGCAGATGCTATTCCACTCTATCATCGTGAGGAGAGATGATCAATCTACATTTTTACCCTCACCTATAGCCATAAAATATGGGTAATCACAAAAAAATAAGATCACATAGTCAAGTGGCTTCCTGTGAATAATGTCTGGGTGATAAGTTTAGTCACTCTTCTACGTGGAAAGGAACCAGTTGAGGTTTTTTGGGCATCTGACAAGAAAGCCTTTTGGACGTCTCCTAGGTGAGTTGTTTTGTGCATGTTCAATGTAGGGCAAACATAGAACACGCTGGAGAGATTATGTAATTTGGCAGGCTTGGAAATGCCTAAGTAGCCCCCTGTAAAAGCTGGTTGCAGTGGCTAGGAAGAGGGAGGTCTGGGCATCTCTCCTTGGATTGCTGCCTTCAATATTCAGATCCAGATGGATGGAAAAAAACAAACACACAAATGCATTTTATGTTCACTTGTGCAGGAGTCACCTGAAATCAGTATGTCCAGAAGGAAAGACAAAAATGGCAGAGCAGAGTATGTTTTGAGCAGTGGAAAAATGCATACTACTTTGAATGTGTTGCAAGTTGAGTAAGTATGGTATCAAGTATTGCTAAGCATTTGCAAAGGCATGTTACTATAAAGCTAGTAGTAAAAGCCCCAAAATGCTTAATGGGACTACATGTTGCCCCCACTTAAATGGACAAAGTTGGATATTTAATGTTACAGAAACCCAGAGATGAATCGGTTCCTTGTATCTTACATAGCAAAGTTTAGATTGCTTTTTTCTTTGGGCTGGTTTTTGTTAACTTTGGTGCTATCTTTGTGATATTACTTAAGTAGCAAAACAAAGATCTTCTGTATATCCTCATTAAGAACTCTGAGAAGTGTGGTAAGGACTTCAATTGCAAGTCACAAATGCATAACAACAGTAGTACAGATTGCAACTTTCAGAGTGTTACTAATGTTTACATGCACTGATGCCATCTTGGATTGTTAAGTCAGGGTTGGTGGGGAGAGTCTACCTTTCCAAGACACGATGAGCCATTCCAGGAAGTAGGGAATTCTGATTTTTGATGTCAATTTGAACAATTCCACAGTTTTGAGACTAAAAGTCATATCTGTCTTTTATATACAGTCTTTGCCCCCCCCTCCCCCACTCAACTACAAAACTGCAGCCTATTGTGTTTAGAAATTGGTAGAAACAAGACATAAGGTGTTTATTTGCGATTTTCACACTCACTGACAGGCAGAACTTTAAGAGCAAGCTACTCCTGACCCTAGGTGTCAACACAGTGGATCTCACCATATGATATACCTTTAATAAACAACTCGATAGGGTGCACCATACGCATGGAGTATAATTCTTGAGTCACAATGAATTTGACACCAATCCACCAATAAGCCAACAGTAACAAAAAAAGCTTCTCTGGGAATTATTGGGCAAGGCATGGGGGTCTGTCTGCCATTAATGGCCCTATACATTATGTTCATTCAAAGAGCCAAAAGAGCTAACAAAGTAAGCCAAAAATGTCAAGCAGAAAAACTTTACTTTTTTAAAATGTAAACCATAAAGATGACTGACAGTGGGAATTAGTGAATGATAGTTTGACACATAAAAGGGACATAGTTTAATGATGGAATGGGGTGATGGAGGTGGATGTAGGCAGGTTTTGACATTGTAAGATCTAAAAGAAATTATTTACAGTGCCGTAAGATTTTTTTTTTCCATGCAAGTAGCTATAAAAAAAGACTCTAGTCTGACATATGTTTAAAAAAATCATATACATGCATACACATGGATCTAGTTTTCGCAAAATGGTTCCAAGGATATTTTTCAGTCATTTTCCCCATTACAGGACCAGGCCATAGAAGAGGAAATGTAGGTTATAAATAGGAATCAAAAGAACTCCCCCACCGATTATTAGTAAGGGATGCCAGAGAGTGTGGCATCTTTGAAAGTGGGAGAGCTTTTGAGTATTTTACAAGACAGGTGAAAGAAACATGTGTGTTAAATCATCGTACCGGTTCACTTGGGTCAGCTCTACCATAAAAGAAAAGAGATTACAAAGGAAACTAATGAAGACACTGATCAAAGTCTGTAATGGTAATGTGTAGCAGGTGTTTCAGACCTTTGCAATCCGCCCCTGCACTGCCCTCCCGCCGCCAAAGCCACTTCATCCGTGAAACTTTCTCATGTATTTCACGTGTGCTTTGATAGGAACAATGGACAGAACATATTTCAGCACTATTCAAACTATGTTACGAGCAATCTGGTTCAACTCTTGAAAGGCAACTGTGGGTGATATACAAAGGCAGCCACACAGACGCTGTGCGTTTACGGTGCACTTTCATGATTGCTGGCGAGTTGAAAAGGGCTGACGTGGTAAAGGCCCACACCGGCAGGAAAGAAAGCACCTGGATTTGAGACGCATGCAAGAGTTGAAAGAAAGTTGGCTAGACTTGAAGTGGAGCCCGTTCAAAGCATGATTGCTATTTTTACACGTATCGAAGATGAAAGTGGCACTGTGCTTGATTTCAAAAATGAGGTAAGTACATATAATAGCCTTAATAAAAACCTTAAGATTCTGTTGAGACTTTTAAATAATGATATCAATAATAGAAAAAACTCGGTAAGCAATAAATTCATTAAAAACGACATTTCGACGCAAGTGCAAGCAATACTACTACTAAAAATTGCCGAATAGGTCTGTGACTTTTGCTTTCGCTTTAAATTATGTCTCTCACATTTTTCCTCTAAATGCCACAGCCATTTTAGGGGCTTAAAACACCGATTTAAAAGCCATGCTGACCGGCCTATGTGTATTATATAGATCTGTACCTGCGCCACACCTGCGTAGTGCAAAGTCTTGAGCGTGCCGAATCTGCTTCCGCCGCGAGCTCCCGCTCGAGCTGGGAATTGTAGTTCTAAATGTTACGCTTTTAAAATCTCCCCCAACAATTTCTCCACAGAAACTCATTTTAAACTGGAGAAATTGAAGACTGGCGTCTCGTAGAAATGAAATACGCGGCTGCACTTGCAGACGCTCTTCCTGACACGAAAATAGCGGGATATGCAGTTTATTCGTGCACTACAACGACCGACGTCGCCCCTAATGAAAGCGAGGCAGTGTAAACACAACTCCAGGAACATGAAAAGATCGGGTGACAGTGAGGGGAGAAGAGAAGAAAGGTATTGATAGCGTTTTTCTCCGTTAGGTCTGGCATATTTCTAAGCCCTGTCGCTCTTTGAATATCTAATGCTCCGTATGTGATGCTGCTGGCTGCATTTTGAAGGCTAGAAAGCCGGGAATGTCAGCGCATACTTCACCTTGCCTGTTTCCTTTATTGTGTTTTCCATTTTTTCCCCCACCAGTCTGCCACAATGAAGAATTACAGTTACGTTAAAATGGTGTTTTGCCACGTAGAGACACTGCCGATGAGAAAATAGAGGTTGCAGAGTAACGCCTCGACAGCATCCTACATCAAGTTGAAATACGATATGAATTACAGCAGGCTACACAATTATGAAAAAATAGTGCACATTGCAACTAGTTTAATGCATAGATATCTTTTTTTTAATTAAAACAAACAAAAGACAGAGTCGAGGCTCAAGTTGGGATGTTATTCTGGTGTGAAGAATAAACAATGAATCACTTGTATGGCAGCAGCAGCTGTGCAGCTCAGTGTAACAGTAAAAACAAAAGGTAAAGTTAGTGTGAAGTGTAGCCGGGATTTGGCATGCTGCCAGGCCAGCAGTCTCCAGCTGCTTCAGGCTTTACTACAGATGCAGTGGATAATGGTTTGTGCTCTGACATACAGTAGAAATGATAACCTATTGGCTAATGTTGCCACTGCTGTTGTTAAAGAACAACCTGTGCTAATGTGCCAGCTGTAGAACCTGATACTGAAAAAATAGGATTCAAATAAGGGTCACATGATGTGAGCAGAGATGGGTACCTATGTGTTGTGTGTGCTGATGTGTCAAGCTTTGTAAAAGCTGCAACTTTGCAGTTTGGGGACATTCTAACGCAAGAGAGGAAACTGCTGTGCACTAGGCATCCAGGGCTGCTTCATCACAGTCATTTCTCTTAGCATCTGCCTATCTGCCTGTCTGTTTCTTCTCATATCTCCAGACTTGGACGCCGTCTGCTGTGGCGCATGTGTTTGGATCATGTTAGACAGCAGTGAAACTATGTAGGACGTGGTTCCTCCTGTTTATGAGAGCAGCCATGGCAGCCAGATGAGCGGCTCAGAGAGAGAACTCATTCTAGTTGGCCCTCAGGCAGTCAGGCAGTACTGCACAGACCTAATGGCTTAGCTGTCTTTCTCCTTAGATAAATAAAAGGATGAGCGAGAGAATTAGTAACTGCAAAATTTCTTTAAAACTGTACAGCGGCCAAAGCGAAAGCTGCGTGCGTTTTGAACGGTTTTCACAATATCACTGGTTGTATAAAGACACAGTTATTATGTTAACTAATACCTTGGATATGATGGTTGTCTTATCTAGTAAGTGAGTGTGTCTGCAATGGCGCCCAAAGTGAGAGATGCACTGTGATGGGTGCACTGTTATTCCGAGTTGTGGAATGCAAGCCCCAACAGATTAGTGCCAAATGAATACACAGTCTCCTCACAAAATCCCATCACAACAAGTCAGTATAGCATAGACAGGTGGGGTGCCATGGCTATTTTCTATATATCTTTTTTTAAATGAAAGAGAACATTTGAACAGTCGCCGAGGGGAATTAACCCCACCTAGTCACACCAATTCACATTTATGTCATTTATTTAGGTTTTTCATCATTCAGGCTAGTGAACACACTCACTCATCAGATTTCATTTTGTTTGTATCAGGAAAAAAAAAGTTTTTATAGATTTGGACTTTGTCTTAGGTTGTCAAGTAGCTACATTTTCATGGATTTTCTCGTCATACTAATGTTTAACCTCTAGTACGCTAATGAATTTAAAACTTTTAAGTATGTTTTATCAGTGTTGTCATCACAGGATAAATTTCCACTCATGCCCTGGCAAGTGTGAAAACAGCACCGACCCTGTCCCTTAACCCGATGTTCTAATGTTGTCTTTGATGCAAGCTTGCCATTTGGACAGCGATGACAAGTATTAAGTGCTGTGGTGAAACAGGAAGTGTGTCTGTGTGCGTGAGCAGCAGGCTAAGTAATGTTCACACAGGGTCACCAGATGTTGTGAGGTCCTGGGCTCAAACCAGCCCATTGCTTAGATCAGCCTCATTGGTTTGTTCTGGTTGTGGCACCTAGTGCAAGCTGTTTAGGGTATTTAATTTCTAAACACCCATTAAAATGGTTTGTGTTTCCCTTGGCGATTCTGTTAAATTAACATCTACTGAAGTAAAAGCTGATTATGTGGCCACACATCCAGACATGGTTAATCAATTTTCCCCCACAAAATGTTAGCTGGTGAATTAGTGTAAAGGAAACGATTTATGGCAACTAATGCCGACGTCCTGTCATGTCAAGCCTGGTGTTTTAGCAAGAGGGGGGTGTCAGATTCAGCGCATTCAGCAGCTTTGCGCTCTGCCGGCCATCTTTTTCTCCCTCTAAACCCAAGCTACATGCTGCTTGCTCTATTAATGAGCCAATAATGGAGAAATAGTGTTAGGTACTGACATAAAACATGGGTATGGATACCTAAGGCAGGGTAGCACATAAGCTCCAGCAGAGCTAGATTTACACCTAGGTCCTGTGTAGAATGGTAGAAAGGGGAACACTCAGTATGGGGGCGCTCACTGCTTCATCAGACCCCCGCTGGTCGAGCTGTGGAAAAGCCAAGGCCCAGAAAAATACGGCTGTGGCAGATAATGATACCATTACACTAATGGAGCTGGCAAATGAAGGAGAACCCAGATGCCTGCTTTATTACCAGAGGGGGTCATTTCCTCGCTGCATTCCTAATGGCCTGAGCACACAGTATTGATCAGGCTATCATGCCGCTAATCCCCTACAGAATTACTTATCGCTGGCTAGGTGTCGATCTGCCACATGCCCTGTGCTGGCCTTGCCGTTGGGCGGCTGCTGCATGTCCAGCAGGGACCCACTGGACCGTTCACCCAATCATGATTTAGGGGCAAGTAGGGATGGCGTCTGGGAGGTCTTCAACGATGGACTGGTTAATTCAATGTGTGTAAAAAAGAGGCAAATGAACCTAACGGCTTTCGTTTAATTAAGGAGCAGGCAGTGATGTGGCTCCACCCTCTTTATGGCCCCATTGGACACATAAGCTGGAGCTGGTAAAGCTGTAAGGTTGGGTGTTGTTCTCAGTAATTTGGTTGTGCAGTAAATAAAAACAGGGCTGCAGCAGCAGGATATGTTCGTCTGGTTTGATTATAAAGATGTCTGCATACTTAACTTTGTTTTAAGAAGTCTGTGTGCAAATTTCGTTCATTAGGCCAAAGACTTTTCCACTTCTGGTTCTGATTAGTGTGAAAAAAGAAATTTCAATTATTAATGGCATTCATTGGTCCAATATGACTGCGAATGGTGAAGCCAGGGTCCATAAACATCAGAAATAAATAGGATGGTCAGGGCTCTTTGCCCAGAGCTTGACCTGTCATATACACGGTCTCTTTATCAGGGCCCTGTGTGTGTTAACATCCTCAGGCCATTGTAAGTGTGGCATCCTAGCATTAGCAGACCCCTCTTGTCACCTCTGGCCTTGGCTAATCAAAGTGTTTACCTTAAGGGTGCGCATTTAGCATTGCTCGTTAGGACTTCTCCAGTAGCCATAAAGAGGTATTTATATATTTCCATCTAGAATAACCTGTCGTAGCTAGGGAAACTAGCTATTGATCCAGGTATTTAGTCATTTCTTTCTGCGTGCCCCATCAATATTGTGCAAACATTCGTCCAGGCGTCCATTTGAGAGTTGACCTAAGCCCTGGCCTCCATATTTTGCTCCCATCGGAGTTCAGTGATATACTATTATGAAAAGTAAAATCAATGAATGAATATGAAGTTTGGTGTGTAATATAGCGCAGGCTGGCGGCCCCAGGTCTTTCATTGATCAACTGCGTGAGTGTTGGAGGGGTCTGATTAGACTGCTGCTGAGCTTTTCTTCTACATGTCTTTACACTGTTTTGCCTATTTGATCTTTGCTCATATATTTGTTTGGAGATGTTACAGATCATCATTTTTTTTATTAAATCGGCCCACACAGAACTGTTCCAAGGATTTATGTCATTATGTGTACTAAAGTTAACCTAAGATAACACACAAATTAAAGATATTGCTGTTGGGTTATCGATTTAGTTTAAATATTATTTCACTTTAGTCAATTTAACAAATAATTTTTGAGCGTATTTGCTACTTTCTTATTGTTATTGATAAAGATTATGACCACAGTAATGTGTATGTGGTAGAATGTTAGATTTTACAGATTGTGCATGAATGCTTACAAGTGCAGAAATTCTAAGAATGGCTTACCAAGTTTCTGTTTATTACAAATGAAAAAGTTGATTAGCATATCATGATCATCGTGAAAAACCCTGGTTAATTTTCCTTCATTTCACCTTTCATTCATTCTATAATAGTAGTCTTTGTTGAATAAACAGCATGATGATGCATGATGTCTACATTTGGCTTGCACGTGGAAGGATATCAGCTTTTATGGTCCACCGGTACTGTGCTAAGGTATGTGTTTAAATGACTTGATCGGGACTCCTATATATGGTAGAAATTACAGTTTGGTGTTGCTTGAAAATGCAATCCTGCAGTCATACTGAAAGAAACATCTGCAGAGGTTTCCTCTAACCACTAGCTGCAACCTGCTCATCTAGATTAGTTAGTTGCTACTTGCTGCTAGGTGGTCCTAATGTTGTTGTCCTGAACTGTGTACTTCTTTTACATATGGTTCTAATCAAAATTAATAGAACAGTTAATAGTCCACAACTAAGTTTTCTTATAAGATGTATAAAAAAAAATCGCTCTCAAACAGCATGCTGCAGAGTGTTAGCTTGTCTTATAGCACAAGCGTTTTCAATAGCAAGAACAGACTAGACAAATGTTGAAAAGAGGCTTGCATTATAATGACTTATAGTGACTGACCAAAAGAAGAACTTTATCTGGAGTTTGGAAGGTTTTTGGTTTAAAAAAAATGTGACTTTCTTGCTGTCATTTCTGGGTGTGCTGCTTCTTTGCTTTTGTCTTCTCACCCTTTATGAGAAGAGTATGATAGAAATGATGTCAGGCTTAGGGGTTCTGTTTTCTGTCTTGTTAAATTAACAAAGATTTTTACACTGGCAAATAGCGGGCTCAGATTTATCCTTCCAGCAACTGGGAACCAAGCAGAGGGGTGATGATTGAGTATTATGCAAGGCTAATAGGTGTTTTTCCAACGACAGAATATTTTGTGTCGTTGGAATTATGTGTAGCTGTATTCTAATCATTACGCGAACATTCTCAAACTTCAGTGTTTTTCCTGTAGTACTGCTGTTTGCATTAAAAGTGTGTGTGCCCTGTGTTGGGGTCTCACAAGTGTAATTTCCACTTATTGTTCCAAACTTTTATAAGTTTGGAACAATAAGTCAAAATTGAGCTTTTTTTAAAAAAGCCCAACTTCGCAGCTCTGCTGTGGGAACATTAATGGGAGTGAGCCATATGTTGACTATATTTAAATGACCTAAAAGTATAATAGGCAGCCTATTAAGACAGGAAGACTCTTTACAGCATTGCACAAAATATTTATTTCTTCTTAACAGAACAGGAGAATATTTTATGTATTGACTTGGTTGTGTGTTTTTATTTTATCCCTATTTCATGATGACATTTGGATGTTTTTATATTCTATAAAGCTTTGACAGAAGCCACTGTTTTAACTATAGCACTGTATACCTATATATTGACTCAGTCATTAGGAAAAGAAAACTGTTAGAACTGAAAAAAATGTAATGGTGTATTACAGCTATTTGTCATACATATTGTTTGGAAAGTTGATGAGCTGATGTGCTACACCCATATGTATATATACCAATGCTTTGCTTGCTATGCTATCTTTAGCATTTATAACGTAGATGTTTTTTGGATGCAGTAACTAGGATTGTCCAAACAGCTCACAACAACTTTGGTGCCTGCCACCCCCTACCGATCACCTCATATTAGTGTTGAGGCATTAGCCAAAGATGTCATCATATTCGAAAACAAGGCTAAGATGTGGATCATGCAAACTGGCCGACTTGGTCAGCCGTCAGTTTCAATGAGATTACATCAACTGTGACCTGCACAAGTAGGGTTCACCTGTCAAGCATGTGGCCTGTCACAAAAGAGACCTAGAATAATCAGTTCAATCAATAGATGTTGGTGGCTCATCGGGCTGATGCTGAATAAACATGGGGATGACCCTCTCAACTCATACACAGAGGCTAGAGCCTCCTGGGGGTTCATTAGCCACCCGAGGCTATGATCCAAGTGAGTTGTTATTCTTTGTTTGTTTGTTCGGCATTCTGGTATGTGTGTGTTTGTACGAATGTGCACTAGGTGTGGGTAGGTGGTTTGGGGTTGGGCGTATCTTTGAATAAATATTGTCTAATAATCATCTCTGTGTGTCGTGGCTGCCCTTGGTGTAACTGCTCGGAGAACATAAGACACAAGGAATCAATAAGCACCATGGAGGCTGGAAAGATTAGCAACTGCGAATGTAATAATGCCTCCTTCCGTCTGCACTTATTCAGTCTTACCCAGAATACATCCTATTGGTACTGGGTGTTACTAACTTTAGCTAACGCCATTAAAAACTGTTTCCCTGTGCAACGCCACCTGCATAGGACAGAGCAGTCTTCATGCTGTTTATTTGTGAATTTATTTTCCTTTACAGTGACTCACCTTTCCAATAAAGTACAAGTACCTACTGCTGGAGTGGTTGCACCACATCTGGTTTCAATGGAAAGTCCAAAACCCTTCATTCACAAAAGCTGCAGGAGACCAGGTTCACAAGGTGCTGTAAATACTAACTGTTAATTTGTACATCATAAGTTCTTTTCCATAAACGTGAGCAATGAAAGTGTGTTAAAATACCTGGCATTTCGCTTGTTTCTTTGAAGAAGCTCAACATAGGAAGTGCCTCCTACAGCCAAAGGCAGATTTCAGCTTTATTCATGTAGTCAGTCAGAGCTGCAGTTAGTCTCCTCTGCTAACCATCTTAAATGGAATACCCTTAGTTATTTTCTGCTTGTACCCAACATAATGATATGTAGTCATTTAATGTTACTATGGGAAGAGTTTGATGGGAACGATGTCAGGCTTAGGCGTTCTCTTTTCTGTCTTGTTAAATTATCAGACGGTGATAATTTTACGGTGGCAGTTAAAAGTTAAAACAGAAAAAAGACAAATTAATTTTTGTGAAAACACACAAATGGCTTTAAAAATAACTTTTCCATCCTTAGTACATTAGGTTTAGCGCTTCCACCAGAGGATGTTAGTAACTAGAGCAACTTGCAGTCTGGAGTCGCTGTCTGAGTTATCCTGCATTTGCTTTCATGGAGCACTTTGTATTGCTCATTCCAGCATTTACTTGGCATCAAGTCTTTGAGAAGTGTTTGCTCACTTCAGGTGGTCTGTTCATGTCTCAGTGATTCTTTCTCTGAACCCCCGTGTGTTTTTTCTTCATCAGTCTAACTTTTCCTTGCATATGCGAGGGAGCCAACGACAGCTTGACTGGCATGCTGTCAGGCAGGTGATGCCTTTCCAATGGTGGAGCATCAGCCCTTTACTGAGTGCTTGTATGCGTGAGTGTGTGTGTGTGTGTGTGTGTGTAGAAAAAGCGGGGGTATTGTCAGGACGTGACCGGCACACTTTGCATGTTCTTCTCGAGACAGGTGCTTCTGGGCGAGCACTGGTGCATGACAGTTGCCTTTCATCGCTGTCTTCTCTACACTTAACCCCTGACCGGCCCTCCCTTCTTCCTCTAGCTCCTCATCCTCTTCTCTTCTTTCCTCCCTCCCTCTCTCCACCACGTCTGACCTCTTCTCACGGCGCCTCCCTCGGCCGTCCTGAGTGATGGACTGCGAAGGCTAGTAGGCGGCTTGCGCTTTGCATGTGGTGGTGGTGGTGTGCTGCGGCAGGCTTGTCACAAGCCTAACACTGTCAGGCCTTGGAAATCCAGCTGTCCAGACCAAACTGCGCACACTCATTTCCACACACTTACACCCACACCGCAACTTTTTGTTCAACAGTCTGTAATTCCATCCACTGGTGCTGTCAAGCACTTGATCAAACGTGCATAAAGAAAGGAGCCCCTTGGCTGAATCCCATCCTATCTCTTCCTATCATAATGTAGGCAGATCTTCCCTCCTCTGCCTGTTTCTTCAACTCTGTTTATTCAGATGAGCCTGACTGGGGGGCAGCGGGTCACATCCACTTGGCTGGCTAAAATGGTCCTGAATCGAGGGTTGTCTCCAGTGAGATGAAGGGAGAAAAAAAACACAAGAAGGGGTTAGGGAGGGCTGCCGAGCGGTCATGTCAGGGCTGTTTTCGGGGTTGTTTGTGTGCGTGCGTGTGCGTGCATGTGTGTGTGCATGTGGCATGGCAGAAGTAGGGGTTAGGGAGTTTGAGGGTTCAGTTGTCAACCCCTGTGTCATGCTTGCCCTGGCCCTGTTATGTAGAGGGCATCTACTGTCATTTGTTTCAGGACTGTCTGAAGTGGAGTGAGCCGCAGAAGCATAAAAAGTAGTCAGCAGAGTGTAAGCTCTCAGGTGCCTCGACGTACCACACTTTAATTTAAAAGTACAAACTCAAACACTGTAGGTGCTAATCCCTTATTAATTTGACATGCCAAAGTTTGTCTTATCCAGTTTGTCTTTTAGAGATTTGTTTTGGGGTTGCACTTTGAACCTCTGTTATTCCTGCATACATTGAAGATGGGGACTGATCCTGATGTTTTCCGTAGCACATAGTTACTGTTATATATATATTTTTTGCCTCTTTGTTCTTTGAGCTTTATCATGTTAAGTGAAGTAGGTGGATTAAAGTCATTCTCAAAGCCAACTTTGGAGACGACATACACTAGAAAGACTTTTTTTTATTTTTTATTAACAGTTATTTTGTACTTACAAGTTTTTGAAGTTTATCCCAGTGAGTGCGTGTGTGTATGTGTGCTTGTGTATCTGTGTTTGCATTTTAGGTGCATGTGTGCGTTTCATCTGACATGCATCTCCCACATTCTTCCCACTATGGGAAAAAAAGCAAATGGTTAAGACTCTTTAAATTTGTTGTTTGAGTGTCAGCGAAGACATGAGCACTGCGCACGCCATGAGCTTAATCCAACAACAGCCTGCCTGCCATACTGTACACCCGCTATCTGCGAGTGAGTGGACCCCTTCCGCGCAACCATTGTCATATATAGGGGGCATTGTCACATATGAGATGGACTCATGTAAATGTGGTGACAAGCTAGTGTCTCGGCTGACTGACAGCACAGAGGGATTGGGCTAATCTGAGTGACTGATTTGAGGCATGCGGCAGCTCGGCTGTCCCCATAACTCCTGAGAAATAGACAGCTTCAGCAGAGTTATCTGTGTTTGTAAGTCCTTCTGCTGCACTGGGATGACAATAGGGATTAGTGCCAAGGTTCTTTAAACTGTTTTTTTTTTCTTTTTTCTTTTTTGTGTGTGGGGGGGGGGGTGCTCTTATCGGTGTCTCGGCAGGATGCTGCCGCAGCCAGTTTTCCTTGACTGTCAATTAAAGAGGGGATCATTAACTTCAAGGGTATAAATGTTCTAACACTGGTATTACGTTGGAAAGCTAAGTCGCTGACAGATGTTCCAACTTTAATTCTCCACTTGTTTTTTTGTCCTTTAATTAATTTATGTATCACTATTCGGGTTTTAAATATTTTTTCTCCCTGTCTGCTCTTTGTTAGCCTGTAATCTCAGTTACCATGGTAGTCGCAAAGACGATTGGGCCTTGTCACTCGCCTGTGTTTCTTATGAGGTTCAATCGGCTAATGTATTCAATATCATCCAAACTGAAAGGTAAACAGTATCTAATGGTGCGTGTGTTCCTGCACTGCCTCAATACAACCTGAAGTCGCTGGGGGGGAGGAGAACGGTACGTCTGCGCCTAGTTCTCAGGCTTTTCAGGAGGACCCAACTATTTAGAATGGTGCTCGATAAAAACAAGAAGATCATATCCTGTATCTCTGTACATGTGCGGTTCTTTGGGAGGTAAAGGAAAGCAGTGTAATACTTTGGGGTTATCTTTTGGAGGCTTTTATGGCATTTTTGAAGCATGAATACGACAGCTGTGGTTGAGATTTTCAGCCAATGCGCTGCAGTGGGATGTAGTGAAGGTATATTGTAGGTTGCTGCATGGAGGAAGAAAGAAAACTAGGGGATACGTTAAGGGAAATGGGAAAGAGAGAGGTGACAGAGACTGCTAATGGGCAAACTCTCTTTATCCACTGCCAGTGCCATCACCGGCACTACCCTGTTCTTTTATGACAGCTCTTTTCCTTTGTTCTCCACGTCGGCCCACTCACTGCTGGGGATTCATGACAAGTTTTCACGGGCTGATCAAACGCTGCGGTGACACCTGATTAGGATATAGCGCGTGTTTACAGTCGTGCATGGCGAGGACACCCCCACCCCCGTTCTCAGACAACAACGGAGACTTCACCTTGACTAATTAAATTTGCACCTGCAATGCCAGCTGTGACAGCCACTGGAGGGCTACATTTATTTATGTCACTCCTTGCATACTTCCTGTGACGTTTAGGAGGCTGAGTTTGCACTAGCTCCTCTGTTGACTTGCACTGTGGTTTACTTCAATACCCATCTTTATTATGGCTGTATCTGCCCTGATGTTTGGTAAGGCGGGTTTGTCCTCCGTTTTGGAGGATAGGCGATTGTACCTGGAGCTGTGGCTAGTGGAGATGTGGGGGTGGAATGTGTAAAGTCATAACATTTTAACGTATGCAAAGGTGTGAAATCCCTCTGACATATAATAATAATAATAATAATAATAAAAAAATACTTGCACATTTTGGCAGCATTATTTTAACATCAACAACTTCCAGATATAGTTCTGTAAATTTAGATACCACGTTTAATCATGTGGCAAAACAAATATATGGCAGTGTCATGTAGTGTTTGCTGGCATTCTGTGATTTTCTAATTTTAAAAAGACTGAGTGCTGCCTGGTAATTGAATCTGTTTTATCTCTTCTGTTCCTTATATCTCATTTTAAATGGTTTTTGGGTGGCTTGTTTAAAGTAATGTGATTTGTGTGTTCCAGGATGAAAAAATATTTATTTAATCATGCAGCAGTGTGCATACATACCATATGTGTGCCTGTAGTGATGATCTGAGTGCCTGCGTGTTTATCTATCTAAATCAGTGTTGAGAGTGCAAAAGGCCACAGCTGAAGTGAGCAGAACATCAGTCACCCGGTAGCAGGAGACAGGAGGTTGATAATTTGTGGCTTTGCCCCCTCCTCTCTCCCTTTCTCTCTGTCTCTCTTTATTTCACCCCCCACAACTCTATTCTGCCTCCCCAGCCTCAAATTGACCAGGCTCGACTGCTGGTCATGCTGTATTACATGGGTTAGATGAAGTAATTATTTCTAGGCCACTGACTACAAGCAAGATTAATAGTTTTTGAAACGGCCATAATGGAGGGCTGACCTGCCATGACATAAGCATTATTTCAAGCTCACCTCCACTCTCATCCCTCTCACCTCTGGGCACCGGCAGAGTGTGATTTATACCTGGGCTAATGAGGGGAGGGAACCTTGGAGCCCGGAGCCAACGGCCTACTAGTGTAGTGTTAAGGCATGTTCCCCCAAATGTATGGGCAGTGTGGTCATCTGAGGAAGGGTGGTACAGTGATTGGTTTTTCAACAAATTAAACCATGTGATTAAAATACACTTTTTGCATTCAATTATTTCTTTTATTTAATTTTTTCATGAAACTTTAATAATTTGGGTTGTTCTCTGGAAAGCATTGGGCCTCACTGAGATCTTAATTAAAGAACAAATTATTTGCTATTGATGCTGAAGCCCTTTGACCTGTGATTTATTGGTGTGTCCCCCCCAACTCTTGATGATCAGCAGCCTGAAAGATCACAGAACCTGGAAAGTTGTCACTAGGTGGCAGTTGGACATCATATTATCAGATGCACTCTCCTCTTCCTTCCACCACCCTCTTCCTCCCTCACTTCCTCCCTCCCCTCTGGGCTAAGTACACCTCAGATGTCAGGGTGTTTTATTTTTATTGGATGAGGGCAGTGTGTAATGCATTCACCTCCGTTCCAGCCAGCTGTTAAATGCCCCGGAACATGGTCTGTTCAGGCTCCGCCCCGTTAACCCCTCTGATTGCCTGTAATAATTAGCAGAAGTGAACAGTAACTATGACACCTAGTGAGGGTTTGGAACAGCTTGTGACTCCATGATAGAATAGAATAGAATAGAATTCAACTTTATTGTCATTGCACATGTCACAGGTACAAGGCAACGAAATGCAGTTTGCATCCATCCAGAAGTGCTTTAGCCATGATATAGATATATTGCAAATATGTGTGAAATAATATAGATGTGTGAGTATATTACAGAAATGGGTCTATTATGGTATGTTATAATGTACTATAATACACACGTGAAAAGGCTTCAGTGACTTGGGTCTGGCCCAGCGTGCCAACATCCCTTTCGACTTGGTGTGTGTTTCTTTTAAGCTTTAATATTAACCCTTAACTTTAAACACATGCATGCAGTGTGGCATCAGCAATTACATTTTCAAATGGCTGGGTTTGTAAACCTCCAGGATGTTAATCTGTCACTATTCAGGCTACTGGGAAGAGTGAAAAGAGGATTAAGCTATTCAATTCCTGGTAGAATATTTTCCTTTGTTCAGAATGAGTGAAAGAAAAATAAATAAAGAAATAAGGTGGTTTCTCAAGCAAGACAAGTGCTGTCTGCTACATTTCAGGATTTGGCTAATGCCATTATAGCAAACTTATCTGTCCCAGCATTCCAGGAAGACCGACAGACTGTTGTGTAAACAGCCACAAATGATATTCAGCCCATAATTCAATATTAATCTGATAATGCCAGTTTATCTGGGTCAGAAAGTACATTAGAAAGAATTAGACCTGTCCTAGATGTTCTGGTCACATCTGTTTAGAGGCATATGTTTTTCCAGTGGCTTAGATGGTTGTCATTTAAACTTGGGTCATGCGCCTAGCTTGTTAATAATACCGTAATAAAAAAATCTGTATTAACATATAGGTCACCAAATAATTGTTAAGGTTATCCTAGTTTTGCTGCATATATATGATAGTGGAAAGATGTTTTTCAGTTATTGATGTGTTGCGTGTGAACATGGCATACAGCTAAGTTGGAATAATAATCTTGAGTTGTTTTTGTCAACCCGCATACTGTATTAAATCTTATGGTTAACATAAGGTTATAATATACCACATCATAATTGTCACAGCTGTCAACCGATCAGGCACAGCACCCCAGTCTTAGCCCCTCGTTTACCCTTTACTTC
The DNA here is from genome assembly GCF_963576455.1 of Neolamprologus multifasciatus. Classification (NCBI taxonomy): domain Eukaryota; kingdom Metazoa; phylum Chordata; class Actinopteri; order Cichliformes; family Cichlidae; genus Neolamprologus; species Neolamprologus multifasciatus. Next base: position 30,498,127 of record NC_140439.1, on the reverse strand, counting down.
CTGCCTCTTGGGTCTTATTGCACATCATCTTTATCCCAGATGAAGTACTAGGCTCCGTAGTGTCAGGAGATGATCTAATATGGAACCAAAAGGACACAGAGCTGGGAAATCATCGTCATTTGAAGAGGTTGCTTGTCACAGGATGGGTTTGATCAGCCCGTGCTGCGGTACACAGAGCCGGGTCTTTGCACTGTCTAACAGTGGTACTGGATTAGAGACACAAGCCACTTCGACTGTGATCAGTCACTCACACATGAAGACACGCGGCAGGACTGAAATCCTCCTCGCACACTTCATCCAGATCATGTACGGTCTTTTTCGTCAAGCCTACTGTATGGAAATGAGAAGCACTGCTGTTGACAGCGATGGTACATGTCTGTTTTTGTAAAAATACATTTTTGGTGGCTTCACTTTACAACTAACGTTATCTACATTAATAAAGGTACTTCCGCAGAGAGGGAGCTACAACACCAGGTTGTGTTTGTCTATGCAGCTGCCTGACCTGCCTGAATCCTACTGATCTCTGACATGTTGAGGTGATGGTAGTGTGTGTGAAGAGTCTGGGTTTACACCCTTTAGACACTGTGTATTGCTAAGTGCTATTGAATTGTTTACTGTCACAAATCACAAACCTTTCAATGACCAGGTGCGTCCACCGTCCACCCACTCATCTGTCCATCAGCTGCTCCGCCCTGAGCGATGTGTCGGTCTGCTGGGCTCTGAGGAGCGTAGCACTGGTCTTTGGAGCTGGGGATTTTAAACGCTCCACCTGATTATTGATTCTTCTGCCTCGCCGAGCCAGCCAAGCTTGAGAGAAATGTAGAGAAAGAAAGAAAGCAAGCTGCAAAGGGGAAGGGCAGTCTGGTGGCCTTGGTCCTTTGGTCTTCAGGTCTGTCCTTGACACTGCCTATGGGACAGGCCTGGAGGACACCTCTTGTCCTCACTGTAAGCCCCTACCAGGCCCTCCAGCTAACTGGCCCTCCCTGTGGGGCATGCTGCACTTTGCACAGCCATATTGACTTTTTGGAAGGGAAGGAAAAGTGTGGCTGGATGGTGAGAGTGTAAGAGGGAGGGAGGGGGAAATGGGAAAATCGAGGGAGCTTTCTAAAGCAGTGACTTCTCCTTGACTGCACCTCTAGACGCGACAACCCTGTTAGAACAACTCAGTGGCCCTGGTGCCCCGCTGAAAACTGCTAATCACAGTCTTTCAATCAATGCTCTCCTGCCTCTCTTCTCTTCCTCCCTCCATCCCTCTCCCTTCCTCATTTTCTCACTCTTTCCCCTGACTTTCCCTTGACTGAACTGGACCCAGCCTGAATACCGAGGGACTGTGTCTGCATTAAAACTGGCCATTCCACATGGAAAACAGCTGACCTCATGAAAGCATGTTGTAATTTGAAGGTGAAAACTAAAAAGCTTTCTCGATCGACATAATCTTAATGGAAACATTAAGGCCCAGCCACAAACCAACAATGAAGGCAAAAAGGCAAATGGCCTGAATTGGTGGAGCTAGCCAATTCATAGACATGGCACATGGTCTCTTTTGACTGCTAGTTAGAATCCTGGTGAGTGTTTAAAACTGAAAATGCCCTTGAACCAGACTTTTTTTTAACCCTCAGTTACCCCAGTGGGAGAACAGAGAAACTGTTTTATTGTCTACCAGAAAACTTTAGATGTACTGAGCAGCTTCTCTGTGTAAAAATCTGTGGGTATGCGAGTGTGAAGCAGCTAGTATGTTTCTGATAAAGAGCATGCTCAGTCAATCTTTCCCGGACAAATAAAAAAAGGTTATGTAAGGCATGCATCGACAGATCTCTTAAATCCCCATCCTCTCTTTCTCTTCTTCCCTCTCCTCTCCTCTCCAGATCTGACACTTGCTAAAGGTCACAGAAACATCTTTTTTTCCCTTTGAGGTGTAGATAAGTGTGAAATAGATGTTGACACCACAGACACATTGAAAAGCACTTAAACAGAGTGCCTATGTGCCAACCTTTCTAAGTCTGGCTTTGTGCATTTGTAAATACTTTTGAATGATTGATCTCTGACACACGTGTACGCATACTCTCCACCTGAAAGAATTACACGTACTTTGGGATCTTTGCAAGAGTAACTTTAGGTAAGTATGTGAGTGTGAAAGTATATACATGGCTTGCACAGTTAGCCTAGAACAGGACTTTTGATGTTAAATGTTTATACCTAGTGTGTGTTGCTGTACCTTATCTCATATATGTGGCATTTTTCAAATGTTACTGGGTTCCAGTAGAGGTGGTCATATTGTGTGTGTGTGTGTGTGTGTGTGTGTGTGTGTGTGTGTGTGTGTGTGTGTGTAAGTGTGTACATCTAATTAATGACTGGCAGTGGTCCCCCACAGCTCTGGTAATGTGCTTAGATCAGTGTTATAAACAGGGCGTGAAAGGTCTGCCCAGCGCCAGCCTTTTAAATGACTGGCCTCTTGTTCAGGTAGATGGATGGAAATGTTCTAATATTAATGATCACGTCCCCTGCTGACCTGTCGCGAGGTGAAATGATCAACGCAGCCTTCAGCTTCCAACGGCAATTAATGGGCCAGAGCCGATCTGTCTGCCATTTGTCATCACTTACTCCACCTGTGCACCCCCGCCGAACACGTGCTAAACATGTCTGTCAATATATACAGAATGTTCACTTCACTGATTTGAAAAAATATGCAATGGTTAATGACATAGCATTTGTTCTCAGTTATTTCTGGACCATTTTTCTTCTCCTTAATTTGTTTCTAACCAGAAATGAGAAAACAAAACCAGAAAAAAAAAACCCCATGCTGAAGTCTGATGACTTCAGCATGTCTCAATCCTTTGTTGTGTATCACTGATTATGTTCTTAATAAGTTACTTTGAAGAGACTGTCTTGCATAAAACATGATTTGCAAACGTAAGCTAGACCCACATGTCAAACTGAATCTGTAAACACATCTCAGGCTAATACACATTACCCAGTAAAATTTACATATTAACAAGAAAGTAGCTGAAAGTCTGTTTATTTGAGATATTTCTGACAGCATCCTTCTTACTGACCTTTAACTCTCACAGTCCTATTCATATTCATAGGCCAGTCCTCAGCAGGAGTATGGAGACAAGGGGTTACACATTACCAATGCCCTCGCGCTGAGGTCAGCTCCCACACATTCCAGTTACCCATTTACCAGTCTGCCCAGTTAGCCATCACATTAAGTCACCAAACTTCGAGCTGGTGTTCATAAAATAAATGAATACCACAAGTGGCTGTAAACAAAATGTCAGAATGGGGAGGATTTTTTTTCCCCCCGAATTTATTTTTTATAGCATGCATGATGAAAACAAGAGATGAAAACAAGAGAGGTCATTTTTGTCGCTGTAACTGCTGATGGAGCTTCTTTTTTCATTAATGTATTTGCAGCATGGGCTTTTTAAAAATAGATATTGTCTTAAAAAGGCATACAATATGCTTAAATTGAAATAATAAACTATAGCCAGAAGCACAAAAATAGAAGCTCTGTGTTTATGTGTGTGTGCGCATCACCTCGAAAATTCTTACCTGCCAGTGACTCATTTTTTTGTGATGGCACCTAGGTGGCATGTTAGATTTAGTCACTATCACATATCTAAAGATGGTGTAGTCCCTGACCTGCACAGATCTTTGTTTAACAAACTGTGCTACAATTAGCCAAAAGGTCCTTTTTGATTGTATTCAACAGTTACAATTATCTGTATATTTGTACTTAAGCTTTGCCAATTCAAAGCTTTACTAAAGACTTCTACAGCTTTTATATGCATCACACATGCAAACACAAATGTCTTGGTGGAGTAGGCACTCCCTGGCCTTCTCTGTGCCCTGTGTCGCTTCACACGAGCTCCCTACATTCTTCGATCCGGTGCCAAATGGATCTGGGCGGAAACGCCTTTCATGTACATGGGTAGGCTGTCTGTTTGAGTCTGACGTTTTATAGCCGACTTGTCAAAGTTGTTGATTCACCATCACTTTTGCAGAAAGGGAACAGTTCTGAAATGGGTGTCTCACAAGTACCGGGAGAACATTGTCTAAACACAGTGCTCTATTATAGAGGTATCTCTCATCACGTCATCCTTGGGTTGCAGAAGGATTGCCATGGTTTTCTGTTTTAATATTGAAATTCGTGCACTGTTAGCAGTACTGCCCTCCTTTGGCTGGTATTAAAGAGTTTGCATATGTTCTTACTGTGCCTGCACCAATTCTTTGTGGTACATGTATGCTAGGTTATCTGGTGATCTATACTGGCTCTACACATGAATGTTAGCCTGAATAGTTGACTGTTACGCTGTGTTAGCCCAGTGATAAACTGGCAACCTGACCTGGGTGAACCCTTCGTCTTGTCCTTTTATAGCTGAGATAGACACCAGTTCACTGTGACTGTAAATTTGATAAGTAGCTGAGAAAATAGATGAATGGATAGAGCCAAGAAGAATTTCTGTGAACATATCTCAAACAGGGGGACACTTACTGCAACATTTTACTAAACACTGGTGCTTTTACATATCTGTAGTTTATGATGCATCAGCCAAATCTAGACAAGCCCAGTGGAACTCATCTGCCCTCTGTCAGCATTTGTACCAGATACAGTGCTTTCCAGTGGACCGTCAGGGGCAGAAAAGAGGCTGGAGGTGTTTTTATCCTTGCAGCAGTGGAGTTATCTCACTATTTTGAGCTATTGATGCTAAGCGCTGGACATTAATCTACTCTGTGAAGATCGCTTTGAAGAAAGTGTCCGTTGAAGTGTCACAGATGGGAAATAAATGAAATTAATAAATATATGGTACACAGTTTGATATCTCTTATAGGCCAAGATCAAAGCAAACCAATTGAGTTCTATTCTACCTAATATGTTTTGCTGTGATAAACAGTCCGGCTGAGGGAATAATCCCATCAAGGAAGGGAGAGATTAAAAAAAGGAAAAAAAAAAATCAGATATATCACTCAGTACAGACGGTTGGCACGGCTACCGTGAAGAATCCGTGTTATTATGGAATTGGTAATCTCGTTTCTTGGGTCTGAGTGGAAACGCAGACCTTTTTTTTTCCCCGTGATTTTCCTTCTTGAATCAGGTGCAGACACAGAAAAGGGAAGACAGACACAGCGGTTCTCTGATACTGTGAGAGTCCATCTGCTTCAGAGGGCTCTGGTAACTTCTTGTCTTTCGTTTTTTCCCTGGAATTTCTGAGTATCTTGATGTATTTGACACGTGTGTGACAGACCTGGTTATGTGTGATTGGGCTTGAGGCATGGTGCTCACTACCACAGCTACATGTTTTTCAGAAAAGGCCATGCGCTGTGTGTGTGTGTGTGTGTGTGTATAAGAGCCACTTTTGCACTTGTGCACACAATGGTGGTTTTGCACTATGAATGAAGCAAAGTGTAATGTATTACTTGCATGCGCACATATAAAACAGACGGATGCCACTATATGGATGCGTACAGTAGAGTCTCACAGCAGCAGTCAAATAAATACACACACAGGTACACAGCGGCATCCGCACACAACAATAGCCCAGAGCCTCACCTTGATATCTTCAGTTTCTGTCATAAGTTAGAATTTGACACCAATGAATGTGTGTCAGGTTGTCAATTTCTTCCAGCAGCCTTTGAATGCAGTCTGGCCATGAATAGTGCATGTTGTTTTGTTTTTTACATTCCAACTGTCTGCAAGTCTGTTTTTGTTTGTTCCAGAATAACTTGGAAGGCCTGTACACTCATGCGCATCCTTTAAGAAAACTTTCAGCAGGTGTTGTGTTGTTTAGCCTTAGGTAAAGTTTCAGCCCTGAAGGTAAATTCACCAAACTGCGTTAGATCAGATGCCCTCCCATTTCTTCCACCTCTGTGATTGTGTTCTGTTTCCTCCCTGCTGTCTTTAATACGCATTCTTCTTCCACTTGACCTCCTTATGATCCATACCCTTTTTGAGTCTGGACATATATCGTTTTATAACTGCAGTTTATTGTTATGACTGGGACATTTTATTTAGCTCTAAAAGTCAGGGCAAGTTTCTGTTTTTTACGTCAGTACCTGTGTTCCTTATGAAGTCTTTGGCATTAGTAGTGGAGAAGTAATGTGAGACTCGTGCTGTAAATGTCTCAGAAATATACACCTGGCTGGTTTTTCAACAATTACAACTGCTTGGTTGTTGATGCACAAGTCATTCATGCAAAGGTTTGAAAGATGTAAAAAAAGACAATAGCATGATGGGTACATTTCAGCTTCCTGCTGCAGAGAAGCCATATAGAGACTCTGTGTGTGTGTGTCTACATGGATGCACCTGCGGGGAATGAATGATGGTGTACTGTGCACGCATGCAGGTACACATACCTTCAAACAAGCGCATATGGAAGCAGAAGAAGAGGCAGGTTGGGGAGACTGTTGTGAAATTTATTTGGGTATATATTTTTTATACTAGTTGCCATTGGATTTACAGGTCAGAATGGAATGTGGCCCAATGAAAGGTACTTTGATCCATCCTCCGAGCTGACTGTTTTATTGGAGGAGCTCTGTATGGCGCAGGACATCTTTTATAAGGTTGTGAGGAACCCACCGGCAGCCTTCGCAAAATCATAAAAATGTGAGAAGTCAATGAAAATAACCGGTGACCGGTCATACCTCAGCCAGTTTTGAAAGGATCATTTGTTCAAATGCATTAATTAAAATGGGCTGCATAGCTTGTGGTTCGGTTTGAAGTGATCATGATTGGATTTTGGTTTACTATTACCTTATACTGTATATCTAAATTATAGATTTGTTAGATTTGCTGATTTATAGTTTTTAGTTTTATGTGGTTATCACTTATTTTATTTGTGTAAATTTTTGTCCTCAAACGATGTGCAAACTGTCTCAGAAAAGCTGCATGCTGAGTATATTTGAAGGGTCAGGCCGCTTAGACATTAAATATAAAAATGACAGCAAAACAAAATGAGGCAACCATACTTGCAGCTACTTATCGGTCTGTTTTACTGTGTTATTTTTTTTACAGAGGCGGAGGCTATTGCAGGAGTTGGGAGACCAGAAGATCCCCTTTCTGGCACCCTCAGATCGAGGTTTTCAGCAGCTGGTAAGGCCTACTTCTAGATACTGTTAATGATATTTAGACCTTAACTTTAACAGGACTGCAAAAACATGTCTTCTAACTGCTGCTCTCGAAGTTATGGTTTTTTTTCTCAGACAAACATGCTTGAAATATAATTCTATTTTTATGTCATATGTTTCTGCATGTCATGGTTATCGTGTTATGACAACACTGAATTGTGTTTCCTAGTGGGACACCAGTTACTCTGGTCTCGTGCTAAGGAAATCATGCTCACTGCCTGCTGAGCTCCATAGCCGGGTGCAGGCAGCTCTGCTCACCCTCAGAAGGAAGGGATGCCTCCTGAAGGATCTGGTTCGTGTTCGTGACCGAGATGTGTTCACCGCTGTGTCACGTGCCCTGCTGGGCGAACCGGGCCATACATATCGCTACCTGGACACACGGCTCTTTGCCATCCCCTGGCACAGTGAGGACATAGATGTCAAAGGACAAAACTGTTGTGACCCAGATGTGAGAGCTGCCTGCAAGGCATTGTGGGAACTTAACACCTTTTTCTGCACTGATGTGTCTCAGCTGAAAGAAGGAGACAGGCTAACACAATGGGCGAAGGGAGAGGCAGAAGCCAAACAAGGTGAAGAGGGGGACACAGAGTCTAAACACAGTGAAGACTCTAAAAATAGTGAAGGAGGGGACTCAGAGTCCAGGCAGAGTGAGGAGGGGGACACAGAATCCAAGCACAGCGAAGAGTGGGACATTGAGTCAAAACACAGTGAGGAAGGCTGCTCTGGGTCTAAACAGGAAGGGGAGTGGGAGACTGAGTTCAAACACAGCGCCGAGGAGGGAGAGTCTTCCCAAGTAAAGCCAGGTGAAACCAGTTTTGCAGCAGCTTCAGAGCATGCTGAAGGAAAATGTCCTGACTGGGGAGTGAAGGCCAGTGGTGGCACAGAGACTGAACCTGTGGGACTAAAGGCCCAGGAGAAACCTGTGGCCGAACTAAAGCACAGCCTATCAGATTACCACATTCAGGACAGAGAGGAGCACGAGAGTGGCCAGGGCTGTTCTCAACCTAGTCCTCCACAGGTATGCAGCGGTCCAGTAAAGTTCAATGTCACCTTACTCAATTACATGGACCCAGCCGCAATGAGCCAACTCAAAGAGGAGCCGTACTATGGCATGGGGAAAATGGCAGTAGGGTGGCACCACGATGAGAACCTGATCACTCATTCGCCAGTGGCTGTTTACAGCTATAGCTGTCATGATGACAAAGGTAAGGATCAAAGTTAAAATGGTATTTGTCATAACTGTGCTCAGTGGCTTGAACTGCAGTTCAGATTTATAAAATTAACACTTCAGAGGCTTTTACTTAATACTTCAAAACTCTTATCCAAAGTTATCACGATAATCTTTCACATTTTTGGCTTAAAATTAAGATTCCTTTTTCTCTTTCACTTCAATATCCATCTCATTACTTTATCTCAGTTGCTTTATGGTGGATCAGATGCAGCTAACCTTGTGTTTTATGGCCCTACAGCAGCACTGTAGCAGCTGTAGACATGGCCTCTGGTGAAGCAACCATCAGATCCATCGATGCGATAGTGTCAGAGCATTATCAAATGTCATCACCAGTTCACTGCTGACAGCCTTATCACCGACAGTGCGTCGGGAGATCACAGACGTTTGGATCCGAGCTCTTAAACGCATGCTCAATAGCTTAGTCAAACAAACAAGGCTTATCACACGTGCTGCATCTCATCTAAATCATTTCCTCAAGAAATGATCGATGTGCAATTATCTGATATGGAATAATGAGCCCTGCTTTGATAAGTGATAAGTGTTTCCTAGACTGTACTGTATGAATACGATGTCTCCTAATTATGGAATGCAAACCCTTTCAAGAGCTGATAGCGTTTGCTGGTGGAGTTGAAGGCAAATCTCGCTGAAAAAAGAACTTTGCTTTCTAGTGTATGAATAAAAAAACAAAAAAACAAAAAACATGGAAGGCAATAGTGAGTATTACTCCATATTTTATGTTTTAATAAGTACTTGTTTTCAGTTTTAAAATAGTTTTTTGTGCATAATACAGTAAAATGCAAAATCCTTATTTTTTATCATATGGATCACATTAATGACTGTCTTTATTCATCTCACTTTTTAGAAACCCAACAAACCAGAAGAGTGCTTTTTAGCATAAATTATAAGTAGTGCAGTCAGTCAATAGGGCTACGTCCACACGTACACGGGTATTTTTGAAAACAGAGATTTTCCGTTTTCGTTTTAAAAAATAATCCCGTCCACACGTAAAGTCAGAAATGAAGGAAAACGCTGCTAGGAACATGCCAAAGCAGCAGGTGGCGCTATATTCCTATCTGTGTAGAAATGTTGGCCAATCAGAAGTCTAGAAGCCTCGGTGGGAAAAAGTAAACAAAGCTGGGGCATAGAAAGAGAACCGAGTCGTATGTGTGGAGGGACAGTAACTGTGTGTGTGTGTGTGTGTGTGTGTGTGTATATGTAAGCATTTAAACACTGCAGAGAGTATAATTAACAGTAATGGTATTGTAGAAATTCATTTCACCAGAACAATAACGTGGCGCACAGTGTGACGTCAAATAAATGCGCACACCTTTGACGTTGCGTTGTCTGCGTTTTCTGTTTTTCTCGTCCACACGTAAATGCAAAAACGGAGTTTTCAAAAATATCCACCCTGGCCGGAGTTTTTAAAAATCTCAGTTTTCAGTGACCAAAAACGCCGTTTACGTGTGGACAAAAGGTGCAAATGCATAGAAAAATCTGCATTTTCAAAAATACCCGGGTACGTGTGGACGTAGCCTAGATCATTACTTGCACTCTCTAAATAGTGGAATGATGGCAAACTGTGTTTTCCTGTTGCAGATGGAGCTAAAGGTACAGCTGTAGTCCAGCAAAAAAAAAAAAAAAGTACTGTTGAAGGTGGGAGCTTTGCAGTTTTAAGAGCCTTTGTCTCTGTCTTAAAACTGTAATTTTAAAGTATCACGTAGGTGCACTGCTAACTTCTCCCACCACACAGCTGGGCTTTCTTCATTGTTGTTTCTTAACCAGAAACATATGCTCAAGAGGTTGACTTTAATGATATTTTTTGGGCCATTTCTATTTTGACCTTGCGAACACAAGCTTGAAACACTGTGGCGCAACACCTTTCTGTGCTTGGCAGCTGTCTTTCTAGTTTCAAGTGACCCCCACATCTCCAGACTTAGAACTGAAAGGCTGATCATAGCTCTACAGATGTATTTTCAAGTGGATGGCTCTGAGAACTCCCAGAGCCGTGGATTAAAAAGGTACTTATTCCAGAGAAGACAGAAACGCGGCAGATATAAAACAGATATAAAACATTTTGCACGACGCATTCATTTGAGATGTCTTTTTCTTACTTCATCTGCCTTTTTTTTTTGCTTGGACTAAAGAAATGTAGAGTTGGTCTTTTTATACCTGCACAGATCCAAAGGAATCTGCTACAATTGAGTGTTTTCCGGCACAGTGGATGATCTTCCACCATTCCTAAGGCCTTGGGGAGAGCTGTCATTAGCTGGCTCTCAGAGCACAATGGCTGGAAATTAAGTTACTATTTATCCGTGCTGAGCAAAGGAAAAGGCAGCTGTGGGGCAGAGAGGCCCAGAAAGAGTTTAGTATTGATTTTGCTGAAGGGTGTTGGCCAGCCAAGCCAAATCTTGTTTTCTTAGTATGCCATGTAAGAGTGGAAGGAGAGAGAGGGGCAGGGGAGGCGCTTGCAGCGAATAGGTTCAGAAACAGGAATATCATAGGATACATACTGTCCAATAACACACTCACTAAACAACATCAGGGGCTTTTATCCAACTATTTCCTCTTGCACAGCATAATGATAGCATAAAGATCCTGTGCTAACAGCCAATATGACCACAGCAACACGTATCATCTTTGCTTGGCTGCTAAGTGATTCTTACTTTCTGTAGACAAAGGCTTACATCTTACATCCATTGTTTGGGTGGTATTGATTTAATCATTGCACTCTTTTTTTAATGTGTTAAGCCTTTCTTTAATTTAATTTCATTTAATTTTATTTTCTGGCTACATCATTGCTGATAGATGGCCACTGCTGTAGTATGCTATAGCAGTTTTTCACTGCATTACCCAGATATACAGGCAAAGATGTGACAAAAGTGGATAGAAGTGTTATATATTTTTTAAATAGCTTCATAACAAACATGTAATTCCATAAATATTTAAGAGATTTAAATTTAAGGATGCTGCAGTTTTACAATCACTTAAGTCACACTGGGTTAAACTGTCAACCCAAAGCCCCAAATGTGAATATAAATGCAAAATGCAAATGTTACAGTGTGCTGGGCTCTGTTTGACTGACAGGTGAGAGCAGTGAGGGAAGCAGCAGTGATAAGGCCTGCTGGAGGATTGGGCTCAAGGTAGCCTGGGACATCCACACACCTGGCCTGATGCTGCCGCTGGAGTCTGGAGACTGCTATTACATGAGAGGTACAGACGTTTGTACATAAACGCACTCGGAGCTACACACATGCACATGTAAACATGTTGCTCGCACAGCTTAACCGCATTCGCCACTATGTCTGACTTTGGAGGGAGGAACACTTTCATTACCCCATGTTTTAGTGTTACTTGTCCCCAATGACCCATGCCAGCAGGATGCACTTCACTCTCACTTTCATGCTCTGTCCTTTTCTTCTAATTCTCTCTGCAGGAAAAACAGAGCTGAGACATGCGTGTTCATGCGTGTGTATGTGCAGAGAGGTTACTTGGCTTGAAAAGCGAGTTTTAAGGTTCCATGAAATTGTGTGCATTAGAGAGGTTAAGAAACCCAAATGTTATTTTTTGAAGTCCTGTGACCCATTCCTGACTATGTCTCTATGGGGAGAACAGACAGCAAGCCACAGGGGTGTAAATCATAGCTTAATGCTTTTGGCTGCAGCAGACACCTCCACCCTCCTCTTTTTGGTCCCACGGGTCTTTCCAAGCTTTCTCATATTTTCTGAGCGCAAGGACATTTATCCACATCACAACAGAGCTTGTGTTCAGCTGGACAAGAAGTTAGCGCCCCTTATAAAATGGCAGATTTATTATTTTATAGAGGCACTTTGCTTTCTTAAGTATATAAAGGTGCAGTTTTAAGGTGGTCCTTATTTCATCTGCATGATGTATTACCGTACTTTGTGTATTTTAAATAAGTGACTAATTCATGTAGTTTGGAACTAAGAGTAGAGAAAATAAATAATTTGACTGATATACATTAGAACTACAACACTGTGCTCAACATTTACATCAAATAAATACAGGTATTTAGATGCTGTCATTCACTCTTTTCTATATTTTTTTAATACTTCACCAAATGTCTGGAGAGACTTTTTTTTTTTAATTGAAAGATTACCATCTCTTTACACCCCCAGAACAAGGTGGTATAAATAACTTACTTATGTACTGCACATATGTCACAAATCAGATTTACAACTAATTACAAACGAACTAAAGATAATATACAGCAGCTCTTACTTTTATGTTTTCTTTTTTAAAAACAGCGTGCTTTGATAATAATATTGTTGTTCGTAAGCCTTTAGGCCTCCAATTTCACAATTCTATAGTGGGGGTAAAAAAGGAAAAAGAAAAAGCACTGTAAAATATTTTCTCCAAACTGGTCGACAACTGTTGTGGATTGCTTTTATATAAATCAAATAAAAATCTAGTTTTTACTCTATCTGCCCCTTCACATCTTTATAAAACAACTGTTTCTAAAACAGGTGTTTTATAAACTAGTTATTCATAGTGTCAGTGGTAAAGTGTAGTTACTGCTTGCCACTACCTTGATAATAGCAAGGTGTTTTCTATAGCTGCATGCACATATGTACCACATGTGTCTGATTTTCCAGTTTAAAGTTGAATCAGATTACCTGTCTACTGTATCAATGTAATTTTAGAACATCGTCAGTCTTTTCAAATGGACTACTAAAAAGTAAGCAATAGGAAGGTTTTAATGAATTCCTGACATTGACTCTTTGAAGATGCTATGTTTTCATCTGAGAGCAACGATGTCTGTACCTAATATTCAGTCTGACAGGGCTTGAAGCCGACCTCTTTTAGCTGGATAAGATTTACAATAGAACAGTCAGTTTCAGGCCAGCTATGATAATAGAGTGATGGGCTGTTGTGCAGACCATTCTAATGGGACTTGACTGTCGCGGATCAGTGGGGATTTATGCTCCACTTGGTGAGTACGCCCTTGAGAGGCCAACTGCTGCACGACGATAGCAGCTCACAGAGTCCTCGGCAGTCTGTGGCTTTGTCGGCCTACCTGATTTAAATGCTTGGCACAATGCACAAACACAGCCATATGGAGAAAAAACCCCAAAACAAACTTAAAATTATTTCGTTCTTCAATAGAAAAGATTTGTTTTATATACAGTACACAATTTTGTGTCCTAAAATACTCATAGAAGTTTTCCTGCACAACATTATTTTTACATATTAAAATCCTAAAACCAAACCAATCGTGAGACAAACAAGTCTTGTAAGACATGCAACACACACACACAAACTATATATTTTGTCACTGAATCTTAAGTTTTTCATGATTTTTTTTGGGTGGCAACCGACACATGTATGAATAAAAAACTGGATGTTTCACCTCGCCATGTCAAGCACACTCGTGTACACACAGGCAGAGTGGCCAGTGTTAAACCAAGTGTTAAGATATATTGTACCAGTGTTTTGGTGACATACACCGTATGATAAGTAGTTTTGTGGTATTAAAAGAAAACTACAATGGTGTATAACCACAGACACCGTAATGTATTTTCAGCACCATTTGTCGGCGGCTGGCCCTTTTGAACTGCTAATGTCTGAGCTGCTGGAGGCAAATTGAATCACCATCATTTCCACCCAAATGGAATTTCAGTGGTTAAAAAAGAACAATGCAAGTCTTGACACCGGGCCTGTTCAATAATCTGATTTCCAGCTCCCAATGCACAGGGGGACTGGAGAAAAGACTTGACCCAATATATTTAAAAGCCTGCTTCCTGGAAAAGGAGGACAAGTGGCAGCAGGCACAGGGGTTGAAAGAAAGATAAATATTTATTACAGTTATTGAGTTTGCCTCTACTCCCTCCTGATCCCACTGACGCATCAGACGCGCCAAGAAAAGAGCAGATTGATGGAGATAATTTGTTATTGGATATAAACAGTTTTAAAGACGCAGAGTAATTCTGCCCAGAGACCTAATCCTTCACAATCTCATCAGGGTGAAGAAAACACCGGCAAGTTGTTTTGTTTGTCACCATCTTTTTTTTTCTCCCACCAAACAATAATATCTTCCTCCCAAAGCATTTGGCTGTTTGACTTTCAAATCACAGGCATTAGCCGGTGTACTCTTGCTCAAGGCGGGTGTAAATATGCACATGTGCTGTGAATGACAGCTCTGTCATGGCTAAATTAATTATTGTTATGAGGCAAATAATGGCAGAGCTGAGAAACATCTATACACACAAAGAAACACATGGAGGGATACACAAGAAACAGCAGTAAGGCCTCTTTGTAAAGCTTGTGTGATATTGGACAAATGTTTGTTGGTATGGCTCTTCCATCTTGACAGATTGAGCTCGATCTGGTTTTGTTTGGTAATTAAAATTATACTACAATGCTGCTCACTCTATTTGATTCGTCGGTACTGGACCAAGCGCAATCTGTCTGAGAGTATAAGATGATGTAGTTGTCATGTTTCTTCACTCTCCTTCTTTCCTGTGTTTTCTGTCATAATCTTTTCCTTTTATGCTCCTTTCTATTCTTTATTTTAATTATTAAAAAACACAACATCAGTATGGGATGAACATTCAGTTCCGGTGTGAGCTCTTGTTTACTCTTCGCTGCTCTTTTGATAACGCTCATTGGTAATGTCGTTGTGTTTTGATAGTTTTCTCTTAACTGTATTTACCAGATGACCTGAACAGTACCCACCAGCACTGTGTCCTAGCTGGAGAAACTGCACGCTTCAGCTCCACACACAGAGTGGCTGAGGTGAGAAGTCAGAGAACAGATTAAACTCTGTTCTGAATCGCTTCGTAAAATGCTGTATGGTCTACCGACAGCCTCCTGTGGACTTAATAAGGAATGCTGCTATGCTGTTTTATTGAAAGACTCTATAAAAAGTTAATAAGTAAATAATATTCAACATTGTATGCTGAAGAACTTTGTTGTCCTCTTACGACCCTTTTACTGAGAAATAAAACAGAAAAACAAATGGTCTTTCTCTGCAGGGTATGACGATGTAAGTAAAGCCACTGCAATATATCCAAACATACTACAAAATGTTTTTAAAAAAAATCATCAGACTGCTAAGGAAAAATGTGCATTCCCTGGCTGGTTAATGAGTGGTTGCTAGTAGCTACTAGTTGAAATTGGTCTCAAAGATGCGATGCTGCACCAAAAACCTTTATGCAATTCGTTGTTGTTTGCTACAGTCCTGATTGGTGTGGAAACCTAGAAAAGTAGAAGGCAAAACAGAAAACACAGATTGTTTACTGCAATTAAACCATTTCAAGTAGATCAAATTTACTTTGAAAGCAAATGGTCTTCGGTGCAACACCGTCTTTGAAACAGCCAGCAACCTTCTATTACAGCCACAGTAGTGAAAACGGTGAATGTGGCGTGATAGGAATTATAGTTACAGCATTCAGTGAACTTGCACTTTTTTTGCCATTTAAATGGTTGCTTCAAAGACAGGCACCAGGTCTGTGATCGCTTGCAATAAGTTACCATCTTCCAGGCAACTTTTGTGTGTCATGACTGATAAATTGGCAATACTCCGTCTGCTATCAGTCTGTCATCACTTTGCGAGTGAATGGGTTCACGTTACATGCAATCTGTTTGTGATAGCAAGGCGATTAACTGTGATTAAAACTGTGGCAAAAATAACAAATCTCTTACTGTCTGTTTCAAATCTGTCTACATGTGCAGAAATTAACATTAAAGAGAAATTCACAAGAACTACTTACAGTCCAGCCAAAGCCTCATAGTTTTTAAACAGAAATTCTTCTGCAAATAGTGATGCAGTCATGCAGGATGAGGTGGGGAACATACATAAAATAATGTTAATTTCCTCTGATTCCACAGAGAAGTTAGGCTAGTATCTTAGCATGTTAAACCACCTGCCTGACATTGTGTAGGTCCTACTCGTGCTGTCAAAGCACCTATTGCCCATTAGAGAACCAACATCTAGGAAACAGGTTTTTCTTGTCCCAGGATGCCCATAGGATATCCTTTGGGTTTTATAGGTTGGGGTCATGGAATGTGCATGTTCCAGCGAAGCCCATGGACTTACTTGTATTAGGATGTGATCAGTTTTTAGGTCACACCAATGCCTTGGGTTCTTACTGATGTTTCTCAAGCTGTTGAGCAATCCAGCTAGGGCAAATTGTCAAGCTGGGGGAGGCTGCATGCCATTAGAAAATGCCCTTGGCATTGAGATGTGTACTTGTTCTGCAACTCTCTGTAGGTGCTTCATTTAGAAGCAGTGTCCTTATGAATTTTCCCAACAGAACGTTGCACTTTAACAAATAGTTTACCTGTTCTGTCTGTGGTTTTAATATTAGCAAGTAGACAGCTTATTAGTTGGGTAGTTTGACCAGTATATGCATATTTTCTAGGCATGCACCTAGGTTAAATGTATTGAATTTCTCACAAGCACTGCAGTTGCGCTCTGTTTGTAACACAGTCTGTGTTGTTCCGATCAGTGTTCCAGTGGAACCCTGACCTACATCCAGTCACGTTGCCAGGAGGCCCTGTCCAACTTGCACACTGACCCCGACACAGGATCCCATAGGCTTGTGGCTCTGCTGCCTGCAACGCTACAGGACTGTGAGGAGATTCACAATGAGGTGGGGAGACGGTGGTGTGTGTTCACATGAATGTGCATATGTATGCACACGTGTGTCTGTGATATGTGTGTTATGCACATTGGACCATTCTTCGATTTTATTTGCGTTTTTTACATGTAGTTTTAATAGCATTGTTAAGCTAGTGTAGATGAGCTGTATGCACCACATCTGAATCAGTTTTATAAATCTGACTTCACTTTTAGGACCTTCTGAGACTACTTTATGTGAATATGTGCCAAGAGTTTAGACAATAGGATTCCAGTCTTAGGTTTTAAAGACTATTCCTTTACTTTTTTTAAGAGTTCATGGCCCTCCTAGCACAATCTGAATTGTTCCATCTGGTCACAAAAAAAAAACAATTAAGAACCATCTGCAAATATGACAAGATTTTTCAAGACAGTATCACAGAAAGTATTGTGGAAATACAATGAAACCATTATCCATGATTAATAACAGTTTGTTTATTTATTTATTTTGCTTTTGCATTGTATAGACTTGTGCACCTGTGGACAGAGTCTGGTGAACATACATTTAATGAAGCCCTTTGGTTGACCTTGTGTTCTTTGATGGGACAATCACCCTACGTAACTTTACGTTATCAGTGCGTTATATCTTTCCATGTCAGTCTCCCAATGAGCCAAATGATGACAACAAAAACGACAAAACACATTCCAACAAAAACTGATGAAAAGCAAATATGACAAAGAGGAAAATCGTGTGCTTTAAACCTTTTTTAAACATTTTAATCCTGGTGGATTCTGGTCGATTCTATTTTATCTGCATTATGAGACTTGTGTACCATACTGGAAGTAATCTGATAGCAGGTTAAACATCTGTACATGGCAGGATGGACGCTTGCCAGCTTACCACCTTCTACGTACCTTGTTGTCTCTGCTCAGGGAAATGGTTGCAATATAAAATCCAGGTTGTTTTCATTTGTCCTGGCCTGTGATGGATCGTACAGCAATAGCTTCTCCATATGTTTTTCTAAAAGGTGGAGTCAGGCCCCTCTCCACTCCTTAACCCCTTTTTATACAGAACAATGAGTGATGCTGGCTTGGGATATGGAGGGATAGAGGGAGGTCAAAAAAGAGGAACACGAGTGGCTGTCTGCAGAGCCACCAGCATACTGTGTTCACTTGCTGCAGGCCAGCAGTTAATATATCACTTCACCTCTCCCTCTTTACACCCTTTGGCCCAAAGTTCACATCCAAGCTGACACTAGCACCTAGACCCCTTAGCAGGATACCATGACAGATGAGTCTGACGTAAGGTTGTTTAAAGGTTGTAGACAATATTAATTATTCAGCAGAGCCAAACAATAGCGCTGTCTGGTTTGGGAGAACTGCTGTGCTAGTTGAGTTAGCAACTGCTAGTTTCTTGCTTGTGGCACAGGATTACTAAACACTGGTTTATTCGGGAAAACAGCGCATTATTTATAAAAGAGCAGGTGTGTGTGTGAGTATTTAAGTAAGGAGGGGTACTCTCGGGGGCTCAAGCCTACCCTACCTGGCATTCTCAATGATCGATGTGGCCATTTGTTTGGAGTTGCCCACGAGAGCAGAACACCCACTTAAATGATGTATTGTTGGTGGAGTTATTTATGATCGCGGCCCAGTTTGGCTCTTGGTGGGTGCATATTGCGCAGGTCGTGTTTGACATGGGCGACTGAGGAGTGAACAAGCCTGAGACACGCAGGCAGCCTGACCTGAGCTGTGCCTTATGGGCCTTTCCTTAAAAAGTGCTAAACAGCAAGCTAGCACTGGCTGACATTCCAGGGATATTGTGCAATGTGGTGCAAGGAGGTGGAGGTTGACATTTGTCACAGGGTGTGGGCCCGGTTTGACGAAGATGAAGTAGAGCATCTGCCATCGCTGTCAGCATTTGGGGGGTCAGTCGGGATAGCTAATTGAAGTAAAAATTGAATGGAGACAGAGATGGAAATAAAGAAAAATTTCCCACCTGTGTGTTTGGTCCCTCTCACTGTCTCCTTTTAATCTCACCTCCTGTTTTAGGTGGCGGAGGTAGGCTAACACAGCATCACCGCACCTTCCCCATGTGCAGGTTTGGCTTTGAAATGCTAATCCCAGACGCAAATGTCTTGTCTCATTTAAAGCCACTGTGTCACTTCCCAGGTGGGTGTGTGACAGAGTGCCCTGAGGGACCCCCTCTAATGATGCTAGTCCCCCCACAGTAAATATTGATGGGGGGTGGGGTTCCCACAAGCTTTGGCAGAAAGTGAACTGTACGGAAGTAGTTGTGTGTGACCTTCTGATGTTCTGTTTTCATGGCCAAAATGTCTCCACAGGCTGCTTCAGTGTTGGCTTTGCTTTGAAACACCTTTCTTAAAAGGGCTTACAATGAGAATGTCAAAGCAATCTTATTAATAAGTACTCAAATCCTTCTTTTTGTAACAGATCAGTTTATTGTGGTTTGTACTTTTTATCTCTGCTGTTATTTTTAGTTGCATTACCTTTACTGCTTGTTAACATTGTTTCAAATTATTCATCGTATTGGTTGATTTAATGGGTTATTTAATTTCTCTGTGCTTTGGTTTTATTAAAAAAAAATACTACATTAATAAAATAAATCTATCCATAAAAGGCAACATTTTATGAAAAGTATATCATTTATTCGTTTAAAACCCTGCTTTCAAAAAATTTGGGACAGTGTGTAAAATGTCAATTAAAAGAATTGTCTCTTAATTTAAGCCCTGTACTTAACTGAAAATTTACAAAGGTTTCAAACTGAATTTCTATGATCAATTGTATTACGATTTACTAGCTTGGACAAATCGTCTCTTTCAGGCCTTCAAGTTGTACAAAAATGCTGCGACCAGACGATTAACATGAACAGATTTTAGGATTCGAAGATGACTATTTCTTTTATCTTTAGTCTGAGAGGAAAGAAGTGACAAACACTATTTTGAAGATAGAATGTTATGAGAAAAAGCCTCTATAATTTATGAGTAGTCATTTTAGAAAACCTGACCATTCCTACGTTTTTTTTTTTTTTTCTACCTGTAGGGTGAAAGTAAAACATATATGGCAATCTGTGCGTTATAACCTAGACTGTGCGACTACTCTGGCAAATGTGTGATGAGTGTAAATTGCGTTCCTAGTTGCTCACCGGTAACCAGGCTTATATGTGGGGAGATCAGGAAAGGTAAACAGAGGACGGCAGAGTGGGATCGATCACACTCTCATCAGTTCTCACCTCAGGGCCCAGCCCAGAAATTGATTGGACCCGCTCAGGGACTACCGTGAAGGTGTGGAAAAAAAATGTACCTCATTAAATCGGGGGGAAAAAAGGGGCTACTTGGCTTTAACTCCAGAGTTGCCATGGTGGGGGGCCGGTCAACTAATGTGCAGCTAATGTGTAGTTGGTGTGTCCATCACCTGGACAGATGACAGCGACTGCCTCAGGGGAGTCACTAACTCCCCTCTCACTCCCCCACGCCATCTCATAGAAAAACTAGGCCTAACAACCACTCTCTCTTTCGCACACACTTTCGATCTGTCTACCTGAATAGGTGGCATTTAGTCATAGTTCCCTACTTGGTAACTCTCAGCTGGGTAGCTAGCCTCCAAATGCCACATAGCCAGCACTCCTCAGTAGCTTTAGATGGTGTGCTTTGTGGCTTCCACTGGCCTGCACAGCAGGGGACTGGCTGCCATGTCAGCTCAAAGTGGAGACACAGGTTGGTTTCTTCTCACTAAAGGACAGGCAGACAATCAGAGGGATAGAAGGATGGACAGACTGTGTGAAAAGGACGTCCGATATCGGCTCGTGTGGCTTTGTTGTGTGTTTGAGCTGTAGTGATCGAAGGGGAGTGGATTTGGATTGTGTTGAAGGGACCATAAAGGATGACATTTCTTTGAAGGGTGGGTTGTATGGAGTGACTGAGAGGCTGCTGAGCAGTGCCACTGGCTGTGTATTCTCCCTGACATGCCCCAGTCCTTGCATGTCATCCCCACTGTGATCAGAGCCTTTTTCCAGGACAGAATCCTCTCAAGTTGTTTGTGTAAATTATTTTTGCCCTTTGTTTTTGGGCAACTGTATGGAAGATGTCTTGCCTCATTTTGCAGAGCAGTAACCACTAAAAAATGTCACCAATTGCAGGATGTTTTAAGTTCAGTGTTCAAACTTTCCAGTGGCCCTTATTAGAAGAGTTCAGGATATTGGGAACTTAATTTGAGTTCAAAACTATTAGTTTTTTTGTTGTTGTTGTAACATCCTTTAGACACATATAATCCATGTTAATGCTGCTACTGCTAATAAAGTTAGTTTTCTCTTGGTCACATGACTCTTACGAAGCTTCGTAATTTAAAGTGTTTGTTGAATTGTTGCACTCAAAGATGTGAAAAATTAGAACTAAAGATTGAAGATAATCAACGCTCCTTTTTCACGACAGCTGGTAAATACTTATATAAAGTTACTATAAATGTTGGATTGTGGAAGTTATATTGATTCCAACACTGTGAGGTCTGAAGACAGGACAGGGAAGTTCTTGCTGAATCTATACTTGCTTTTGCCTGTGATACACTTGCAGGTTTAACAATGCAGTACAAGTATAATTCATACTTCTTGATTCTAATTGCGAATATACTTTGAGACAAAACTTTATGCCATATTTTCTGACAGTCTTTTGTTCAGTTGCAGGCCTGTTCAAACTTTTGTGCTAGAAAGAAAGTTACAGTGGATGTCGCTCAAAATAAAACTCAAACTAAAGACGGGTCTCCGTGACTTTTTAGTCAGTGCAGTGCGTAGTTATATATATGAACGTAATTTGTCAAAGTTGGATGACAATTTTGGATCACCCAAATTATAGTTTTATTTCATGGGAGCGCTCAGCTGGAATAAATGTGCTTTAAATTTATTTCGATGACTGTTCATAGCTGTAAAAGAGCTCTTCTTGCCTAATGCTCTGTTAGAAGAACAATAAACAAACTACTTTTCAGAAAAGGAACAATGGCTCTCGTCGTGCTATTTTATATGCGTTTCCATTGTATGAAACTGCGTTTTGTGTTGTACAGTTGTCTACGTCAACATGAAATGGAGCATGCATTGTTTTCAGTGGATGATGCTTTGTAGAATGTTTTGGGGGAGGGAAGCTCAGCGTCTCACATTTACGTTGGTGGCAGTTGGGGCAATCTTTGACATTCACATTTACGTTGGCGATTGTATACGCATTAACAAAGACGCTCACGCATTTATGCAGACAGATACTTGCAAGGGCACAAATGCACTGATGCGCATACAGTTCAGGTACGAACACACAAACACGGAAAGACACACTTGGAAATAGAAAGGCTACACCTGGCTACGTGAAGCATCCGTGCGAGGATTAAATCAGCACTTCAAAAGAGCAGGAAACAAAAACACTCCCAGCGGAGGAGAGGGGAGCGGCTTGGCAGTAAAGACTGTCATCTCCAGACAGAGCAGGAGAGGAGGGGATGGAGGGAAGAGAATGAGGAAAGGAAGGAGAGGGCGGAGTTTTCAGGTGTGCTCAATGGAAGGTGTGTGCGTGGGTGTGTGTGTGTGAGCAGACATACAGTAGGCTTGTTTGTGTCTAAATTGTTTTGAGGGTGTGATTGTACTTAAAGACATGACCAATGTTTGTACTATTTGTGGTAGGATGTTTTTTTATTTACGTGTCAAAAATGAGTGAACGTGCTTTGAAACTATTTTGTCACAAACAGAATGTGCAACAATTCAAAGATGGAATTAGCAAGTATGATTTCAAGGGAATGTGTCGTTTTCTTCCAGTACAAAATCATGTCCAATTTAATTTCTTACAAGGGACTAAGAATTTTTTTTTGTATTTGTAAAAGCATTCATATGATTTCACACTCTGACAAGTAAATGTATCTAAACAGAAAAGTCAGTGTTCTACTTAGAGATGTACTTAGTGAAAAGAACAGGGAAAGGAATGCATATATAATCTATGTAAATATCCGATGAAAGTTGTCTCTCTGAACAACGTTTTTGTTTTACGTGTATTTGTGTGTGAAGGTGGAGTTTGAGTGGCTGCGGCAGTACTGGTTTCAGGGCCAGCGTTATGCTCGGTTCTGCAGCTGGTGGACCAGACCGATGGAGCAGCTGGAGAAGGACTGGAAGCTCATGGAGACCATGGTGAGACTGCTCGGACACACTGCTAGTCACATGACAGCTTTGCTCTCTGGTTTCCTGACTTTTACTGCATTTGGCACCAACTCATTGTCACACAGATTACTTACTAAGACTTTGATGGTTAAATAAAATCTGTCTAAATTTAAGTTTGTAGGCTGTTTACCATAAAATCTTTTTGTGCGAGTTTAGCTTTCTAGGTTTTACACTCATGATATTTCTTTTCTGGGACATAGATGAAAACAGTTAGTAGGTTTAGTTTAAGTATTTTCCTTATATTAAAAATATGTTATAATGTATATTAAAACACTACTACTATTGCTTTATAGGTAATACCCTCAAAATATAGGAATACAAATAAAAATGAGAGCATTTATCCAAAATGTGAGGAGTTTCTTTGCTAGTGTAGTAAGGCTGTCACACAAAAATACGTCTTTCAACTAAATGCTCAACACGCCTCTACTTGTGCTTCTTACACAAACTACACAAGTGATCTGCTGTCCAATAATACCCCTCACCAGAGAGGGTGTGTTTAAAATTACATGGTATATTGTCTATCTTCTTACCATGCCACACTATTAAGGATGTGTCAAGTGTTTAATCGTAGCCTCACAGAATTTTTATGGGAGCGGAACGTGGGTGCGTAGCTATTAGTTAGACACCACTGTAAAGGAATCACTTAGTAATGTCAGACTCATAATTAAGTCACCTTAGTCACAGCTCTGTTCTGTAAATTCTCTGTGTGCCGCAGACATACTCACACTGTAGACACACAGCGCGGAAAGCCACACAGTCATATGCTTGGTCTCGCTTTTGGTATACCCCCACAAGTTCTATGCAGTCCCACTCTCATAGCTGGATTTCAAAGAGTGCGTGCACATGTATGTATATGTGTGTGTGTGTTTAACACCCAGACACCAGAAGCAGCAGGGGGCACTCTTGTATCACTGTAGCAGCATCGCAGGGAACGAGAGAGCTGTGCTCCTCTTTTCCTCTGTGCTCTCCCTCGCTCTCTGTCTCTTTATGTCTCTCACCCACTCCTGCTGTCTCTGGGAGCTCTCTGTCTCTGTCAGTGTCGAGCGCTGAGCAGTAATCACATCTAATGCTCAGGCGGGGATAAAGACTGGAGCTGGAGGAGAACAGTGCCGCTGCTGCTCAGCTCTAGTCATAGTCTCTTTTTCCTCCTCTCTCTCACACAGTTGAACAGCCTGGCAGAGGGTGGGTGGGGGCGTTAGTAGACAGGGGCTAAACTCATCTAGAGCTTTACCTCCGTGCCCAGATGAAGTGTGTGATTTGGACCTGTGTTTAGAAAAGGGCATCAGTGAAATGTGAGGTCTTTTTCCCCTCTCTGTTCCTCTGTCTCCATGTCTCTTTAATGGGCAAGTGAACCATGTCCACTATGCATTTTAGAAAAAAATATGTGTGACGAAATATGGATCTCCGCCATGTCTTTGGAACTTAATGTCAGTTTTTATGCAATGCGGGGAAAAAAGTAAACCAGTTGTTTTTAGAAAAATAGAAAAAGCTAAATCAACAAAATGCAATAATTAAAATAAGGTAATAATACATGTGTAACAATAAAAGCATGGGTATTTTAAATATCACAAATTACATTAACACAAGTTCATTAGAACATTAATTTTACAGATTAAATACTTTGGCGCCAAATTGAATTAATCACAGTGTCACATCACACAAAAGCAAGTATGTCTTCTGCAGGAATGCATATTGAACCCGTGCAAAAAATAATACACTAGTGAATGCATAAAGGTAATGATTCACTATTGTGATGAAAGACAACATTATTGCTCTTGCCAGCAATATTTACATACATGCATCGACCTCTGATATGCTGATGAAAAGCACTTTATAGATGTGACTTATAGATTTTCCTTTCGGTGGTTTTGAAAGCTGTGGCTTTTCTGCCGTTAGATTAAAACACATTTCTCTAAATTACTTTGAGTTATTTAAATTATGTGGGTTCCCCTCACATTTCTTTATTGCATATATTTTACACTTTGAAGCTGGCAATTGACAGCATAGCATAATTTAGTGAAATACAAGTGACCTACTGTGTGCAGACGCTGTTTACCATGTATTTACTTAGATTTTTCTCTTGCCTGCAGAGTATATATTAATACAGGATTATTTTTGTCAAATTTGATATTACCATGGGTGTTTTAGAATAGCAAATATATGTCTCTTTAAATAGGGTTTATAAAATGACACTGTATTGTTTTATACACTGTGCTGAGCAATAAAGCAGCGCATTGTTTTATCCTGCTAAAACAGCAATACAAACAGCCAGCCTTCCCCTCTTTATTGTCATATTTAGCACACACTGTCGTGGGATGCGCTGGGCTATGTATGTGTTTGTTAGTCTGTATGAAGAATATTGCAATATGGGGTGACTAGCTCCTGTTTATGGATACTGTCTCTCCCTGGGGCTCCCTCTCTGCTCCTCAGCCTGTTGTCATGCAAATGCTCATCCTTCCATTTGAATGACATTCTGATAAAATACATAAATAAATAAATAAAGAAAGACCCGAAACAAAACAAGTCCACTCTTTTTGGTGCCTCATGAATTCACGTGGTTCCTTGATAGAAACAAAGAATCCGCCTCTTCTAGCATGGCTATGTGAATGAACGGCAAAACTATATTATGCGTGTATGTTGGAAGGTGTGGCTGTACGTAAGGTAAAAGGTTGTTTCGGCAGCATGGAAGAAGGGCATTAACTTAAAGGTTTTACATTCCCCTGTGATCCAGGGTGCCGAAGTCCGTTTAGACCTGGCTCGCAGCCTTGTGTTCCCCCAGGACTCTGCTATCATGGCTATCATACAATAGTGACATTTCCTTAAACTAGCAACAATGAATAGCTTCCATCTGAGTGACAATAGACAGAGAGTCTTGGCTTTATGCAGAATATTTTAAATACCGGTGTGGTATTTTTTATCTTTTCTCTTTTCACTGTGGGGGAGAAGCGACAGCGAGCCCACGAGCATATCTTTTTTCTCTGTCCTGTGTGCGCGTGTGTGTGTGTTTGCGTGTATGTGTGAGCCATTGATGTTAATGTATGCACTCGGCATGACTTTAATTGATTTAGCAGCTCTGCTTGCACAGTACAGCTTTTTCCCTAATTTGTCACTTTCCTGACTTCTGTGGCTGCTCATCTCACAACTTCAAAAGCCACCGGATGCAAAGAGATTTCAATGCACTCCGTCTTCTCTCTCTCTCTCTCTCCCTTTCTTTCTTTCTCTTGTTCTCTCTCGCTCCCGCTACCTTGCTGTATTTCTCTCTTTCTCACACTTTCTCCCTCATTTGACAGAAGAACGAGCCTTGTAGATGGAAATCTTTTCAACACGTATCAAGGAAATTAATCTGCTTTCATAATAAACGGGATCCATTCAGTTGAATACATTTGTATACTTCAAGATGTACAAAACAGGAAGTGGTATCGGGGCCATGTCTTCCTCTGCACCGTTCACCCAGCCTGTCAGTCCCTGTTTTTCAATGGTTTGGTCACACACATACAGTACGTGCATATATATATTTATATATATACTCTCTTTTTTTTCCTCCCTGTGTCACAAAATTTGCTTTCTTTGATTTATAATGGAGGCTGGCTTTTGCATGCATGTGTATGCTTATGAGCCGAGATGCGCTTGGCGACCATTTCTTTTTCTCCCCTCACTGTAATAGCAGTCTTTGGAAACAATCTGGGCAGCCGAGGAGGGCTGCACTGCAATCATACAGAACCTGGCCTGGTCGCCATCAGTAGCTGATTAGGTTATTGAGCAAACGTGCTGAGGAGGGGTTGGAGAATGAGGGATGCGGGAGAGGGGGAGGTAGCAAAAAAAAAACTGCTGGTAGTGTGTGTGCGTGTGGGGGGAGCAAGAGTGGAGGGGTCAATGTAAATGTTATTGCTGTGTGAGCTCATTTGATCAAAGTCCTGGAAAGGTTAAGCGAATCCAATCTGGTTTTGTATGGCAGAGTGGAGACACAGGCGCTAGGGAAGAAACCCCCAGGACGGAGAATGGATTATCATATTGGCGCTGAAGTAGCAGGGGCCTCCGACGGACAGTTTACTCTGCCCGTAATGCGTTTAGACAGCAATTGGCCTTAATAACCTTTATTGACTTCAGCGGGTCAGTGCCAAGAATCTAATTATCAAAGTGTATCAATTTCATTGGAGTTTAGAGTTGCACCGCTCAAAATAATTATTTTAAGGTCGGCCCGGGGCAATTAATCCCCTCTCCACTTATTTGATGGCTTTGTAAAACATTATAAATGTTATGGTTTCTGTTGTGCGTTACGCCGTAAATAATTTTAGGGAGCAATTTTTTGTAATGCATTATTTGGAGAGCTTGCCGTGTTGGTCCAGGTGAGAGAAAAAGGCAGTATATTTTAAAAAGCTAGGGGCTAAAGCTGAATCACGTTGCAGATGTTTACCAGCAGTAATTTTTCTCTTTTGCTTGCCGCTTAACTTGCACAGTTAGGCAGAGTTTTATATCCACTTTATATGCACACATGGAACCCAGATTAATTATAAGTGTGAACTAAGCAGTAAACTGCTTAAAGACCATTTTTATTGCTCATTATGAAGCCATTTATTATCTCTTACATTAAATCACACTGGGTTTATGCATCATATTGTTTTGCATTTAAAGCTCCACACTACGTAAATAGGCTTATACTTTTATTATATTCAATTCTGTGCGGTTCTTATGCACAGATAGAGCGTGTGCGAAATGTGTGTCTGCGTGTATGGCTTCAGATTTATTTGTACGTTTCTGTCCGCGTGTCTGTGTGTGTGTGGGGGGGTGCAGTGTGGCCGCAGTGTGTGCGAAGGAAGTAAATGTGCAGCTGCACAGTAGTTTATCCTTCATTGACAGTCAATATGTGCTGTTACCTGGATAGTAGCAGCTGTTTCTCCTTATCGCACAACATAGAGTAGAGGCCTAATCCACACGTTCATAATTGCTTGGCGTTGTTTACCTGCAGCTGTATATAAGCTTGCTTGCTTTGCCCTATTTAAAATGGAGCTGTATAAAAAAGAAATTACTCAGAGATTATTGTTATTATTCATTTAAAGAGGAAATATATGGCTGATAATACATTTTACATCATGCAGCAGCTTGTGTTTGGAAATATAAAATGAAAAGAAGCAGGAAGACACACATGGAGAGAGTGAGGAAAAAGAGTGGGGAGAAATGTAGCGGTGGAAAGGTATTTTGCAATTCTCTTTGAAGTCCCTATTCAACAGGGTAAGCTGAATTTTCGGCAGTGCCTGATAGTGTTTCTGCGTAAATGCTTAAACCCCTTTAGAGAATTTTCATGGGCAGATACGCGGTGGCTTGAAGGGAGCGTTTATGTTACCTGGAGCCAATGCAGCCCGCAGCTTTGTACCTAAAGATGTACAGTAGTATTGAATGGAATCCCACAGAGGTTTGTCTACGACAGAATCTCGCTGCAGCATCGCTGTAAGCCGAAGCGGGGAAAAAAAGAGCTTTGAACAGGTTTAACCTTGTCAGTCTTTTGCTAGGCTCATACCCTCGCATTTATATACATGAACACAGACACTGAAGGACAAAAAACACTAGGACAGACATTGATATACACACATACTTAAAAATACGCCGGTGTCCATTTAGAAAAGTTTTAAAAAAGCTTTGTGGTGATATCCGAAATGGCGACTATTGCTACAGTTTTCCATTTTTTATTCCTGAATATATTTCAAAGTTGCTATTATGTAATGCAATATTCAGATATTTTTAATGTTATGTAGAAGAATAAAAGTGGCAAACACACAGGTGTGGTAAAATGTCTGCATGGAGCTGCAATCTTGTTGTCAAAGTTCATAGTGTTGCACAACATATTAGTGTGTGACAGCGAACCAAATCTGAATGCAGCTCACTGTTTGATGAATTCCAGTTTAAACTGATTATGAGTCCTCATTTATATGCGTAATTATTTCCCCAAAATAGGATATAGATAGCTCATTGTAGTCTTCTTGAGGTGGGAAGAGCCTTTTCCTTCATAAAGCTGACCTGAGTAAACTTGCTTCAGGAATGTGGATGACTAAAATTGGAATTTATTACAAGGACTTGTACGTGACAATGTGGAAGCTGCACATGAAACAATGGCTTTTTTTTTTTTTTGTCATTGCACCGTTGACTGTCAGCAACAGTATTGTGCACGCCCCATCTTTACAATGCGGGGATGGAGAGTTTTATTGACAGCAGTTTGGATAATTTATTTTGTTTGTCTGCGAATTGTGGTGTTGACAGTGTTTTTACTGTATCAGTGGGCTCTGAAGGCGGCTTGTCTCGTCTTCTTAGAAAACAAATGAGCACTTTACAGAGACTGATCTGCCTTATCCGCTTAGCAGCTCCCTCAATCCCCACATTTATTTATTTACTTATTTATTTACTTTCTTATTCATTTACTTACCTCTGTATGGATTTGGTTTGATTTCTCTCCTTCTACTCATAGCCACCCCCTCCTCTTCCTCTCTTCATCCTTGGCCCTGATCAGCAAGATAAGCCTTCAGAGGAGGGGAGATAACATCCATTAAAGTGGTAAAGAGGAATTATGGGGCAGCCCAGATTAATCACTGCTCAGCTTAATCGCATTCAGTGCGGACGCTGGGGTTGGCTGCAGGGCCCAGCTTCATGTGTCATACCAACAGAGCGAGAGAGAGGGCGAGGGAGAGATGCAGCGAGGGACTGTGTATTTGTTGAAAAGTGCCTTGATGGGAAAGAAAGTTTAAAAGATGAAAGAGAGACTTCAGAGCATCTCACTGAAACCCCCAATCTGTTATAGACATCACTACTAACTAGCACCTGACATAAAATTATTGCACTTTGATCCAGGTGTAATTGTTTACTCTTGCAGGCAATCATGTCAAAATGGTTTAGTAAAATATATTGGCACAAACACAAGAAAACATTCTGATTTGTAAAAAGCAAAGAAAAAAAATTGTTCAATTTATGTAGTTTTAGGAAAATATTAATCTTTTTGAATATTGAATTTATGAAGACAGCTTGTACAATCTTCGCCGCACTCAGAAATAGCAGTATGCATATTGCAATGTGGCGCCGAGCTCTGTAAGCCGCACAGAACAAAAATAGAGTTCTGATACTCTGAACTTTGTGCACACACTTTTAATAAAATCATTTAAATCTGAATCTAGATCCTCATCAGGTCATGTGGTTGATATCCTTATTATTGTTTATCTACACGTCAGCTCAAATTCATTTCACATTTATTTGTACAGTCTCTAATCAGAGTCTCAAGGGGCTTTATATCGCCCACACATTGTGAAACAATAAATGAAACCAATTAATGAAAATGAAAACGGCCCACCCCAACTATGGATCCTCAATGTGAACAATGACAAAAAAAAATCCCCTAAGACCCTAACTAAGAACAAAAATGGAACATATCGTCTTTAGGTTATGACACATCAGTCTGTTATTTGTTATTATGACACACAAGCGGCGTCAAAAACTACGGAATTAAGCTGATCTACACTGTTCATGCAATAAATTTAAAAAGTTTCAGATAACAGTATTTTTTTTCATCTCCAAAGCAAGCTTAAATGCAAAGGATCAGAGGTGGTGGAAATTTAATCCATGATCACTTCCTTTGTTTAAGTGTGCAACTACTACAGGAAAATAACAAGTATTTAATACCTTGGTACCTCGCTAATTCTTCAAAATCACTGGAGCATCCATCATGTTTGGAGCAGCAATCTGGGTTTTAAAATACAGTCCTGTTTTAAAACAATATGTGTGGAGAGGGTGGAGAGAATGATATGATTCTGGTGGGAAGACACTGTAAAATTGCCTGATTCGCTTGAAGAAACGCAAAGAAAAGGAGAAAAGATGGGAAAAGATTGTGGATGATAATTGTATAATTTTTGGGGGGGGGGAGTGAAGATGGAGGTGGTTTAGGGAAGTGGAACAAGGGGGGGAAATAAGACAGGGTGGTTGTGACTTTCCCTGATGTCTGAGGAAGAAAGTTATAAAGGTAAACAGTGAAGTTGGTATCAGGATCTGTGAGTTAAAGTAAATCAGACAAATGAAAAGGTGATGCTGGAAACTGGAAAAGGCCACGTAAGTCCTGGGAGCATTTTGGGAAGTGCTTTACTGTGCACCTTTCAAAACTGCCATGTTCAGTATGAAGAGGATATCCTTGTAGAGAAAACCTGAGATGTGTGTTTTTGTATTAAACAGCCTAAAAGTGTACTGGTGGTAACAGGTAGCTTTTTTTAATGTGATTTAACTATCGATCCTGTTTTACATTCATTGGCCATCCTCTTAGGTAACACTAATCTTCCACCCTGCTACCCTCCCCTTGCAGATAGAGTGATCTGATGGGTGGTGTTAAATGGGTGAGATGTAGGACAGTGTAATTAAAGCTAGTCCTTTAGTGGGCCCTGCCTCGCTCTGCTGGGAGTGCCCGATATAGCACTCATTAATTCCTATTTGTGTGTAATGAGAGGGTCATGTTGGATGTAATAAATGGCTCTTTTATTTGGGTGAGAGCGGCAGGGTGGCATCTCCTCCCGGCTAACTGTCTCATAAACACCCTTTAGCCACTCTAATCAGCCTCCCTGGGTGAGGTGTAATCACACATACACATACACGCATAACACAATGGGAGGGAAGATATACTAAATATGTAAAAAAAGAAAATTAAGCATGTTTAGAATGTATTTTTTAAAATGCGTATTAGAAGTAATTTTTGCATATTCATTTTCCAAAACGAAAAATAACAGCGCAATTTAAACATTGTAGAAGTTTTAAAAGGACTTCTTTAGCTATAAATGACCATAGCGATAATCAGAAAAAACACATATTAGATCCAGTCTGTATTTTTTTTTTTCCCTTTTCACTGCTGCCAGTTGATGGCAATGCATTTGAAAGAACAGATTGTTTTAAAAAGTCCTCTGGGGCTGTTTTCAAATGCTGATCAAAAGGTTCAACACACAACATGTGCAATAATGGTTGGCCGCTGATCAGCGAGGGCCACTTTGTTGAAAGATTAAACCAAAAATACAACCAAAAAGCAAACACAAATGTCATAAAAAAAGAAGTTTGAACTTGACTGCCTTTTGATATCTGAATACAATGTAAAATAGATTTGCGATTCATGGCAATAATTAGGAACACGATAGGTGCATTTTTAATTCCCTTTACTTAATTAGATGATATCAGTGTAGTCCGCAGTTTTTAAGAGCATAGGTGCTTTATTGAACATAAATTGTTGAATGTAAAAGCTCCTACGGTGTCTTTGACTTCCCTGCCAGCTTGAAGTAGACAGAATCTTATAGAGTATGCAAGTCCATAATCTACTTATATGTCGCTGCTCTATGTGTTTGCCATTTTCGATTACTGTATAGCCATGTGGTATGTATAGAATTGTTTAAGGCATGTGCAGTACCACTCTTATGTATAAGAATGAAGCAGAATACAGACAGACAGGTTATTTACAGACAGTGATGCAAAAGTGAATTTATTGATTACCCATTACGTTGAAAAACAAAAAACAAAACTGGCATGTGTAAAACTAACTTTCCTTCATGGCTGATACTATACAGACCTAACACTTAAATTGTATTTTATGGCCTATAATTTTGTAGATCTTAATCTGTTCTACTTAAGATACAGTCATTGTTTCACTATACATCTACCAGTAATTCAAATTCGATGTCAGACTGGACATATAAGAAGCCCTGTTCAGTTTCAGGCAGATTCAGAAACTGAAGAATCACTAGTGTTCAGACTTCTCTTACTCAATCAAAACTTTGTTAGCAGAACATTTCAGCCCCTGCAGGCATATCCTCCCTCTCAGACAAAATTCTTCTATGTGAGCATGTTTAGATGGATGGAAATCCTTTTTATTGGTTTAGCATTTTTGAAGACTTGAAGTATGGTGCTGTGTGTAACGCTGTTACTTCAGGGCTTAGAAAGGCTGGCTTTGGCCCCAGTCAGCAAAAAGCTTTTTACTGGCAGGAGAGTGAGGTGCCGATCACAATCTGCTATCTAGCTAGAATCTAGACTCAGCTTTCATATACTGAAAGAGAGAAAGGGGGTTTCAACAGAACAGAAGGTGCTTGAGTGTCACGCTCATCGCAAATATCTCTGTCCAGCTCTGTCTTCATTGTCCTGAATTAGTCAAAGCGCCTCTCAAAGCTTTCTTGTGATGGATGGATTATGCGTTCTAGCCAGGCCGCTGTGCCGTTTTCACTAGTGCGTGTGTAGCCCCTGCCACAGTGTGCTGGAGAGCTCATTCAGACTAAGAACTATGTGGTTTAGCCATTAAAGCCAACTGGACGGACACTCCTTACCATGGGTCAAAGACAAAAGCCTTGCAAAAAAAAACCCCAAAAAACAGGCCGGTGAATTTTTATGTGATATTTGTGGGCCCATTGGGCTACAACTTGACAACAGATTTGCTTTTCTTCTTGCCACCAAAAGAGATCACCACAAAAGCCCGAGAGTTCTGCTTCATTTGACCCTGTGCAAAGCATATGTCCTTCCATCCTGCTTGTATTCTGTCCATAAGATGGACTGCCGTGGGCCCATAGAAAGCATCCCTGCCCACTTGACTGTGTTACAATGCCTTCAAACAAAACCACTTGTCAGGGGTCTTCCCTTTTCGGGACTGTCTCTATTCCCACTCACCCTTTGTCACTTCAGACATGCTACTCTGATGTTTCAGACACATTTTTCTAATGTTTTACACTCCATATAATCTGCTGTGTGTAGCAAACCCCATTTTACTGGCTGCTATAATTGATGGTAGCTGCGACCTTGCAAAGGTCAATCTGGCAGAAAGGCCTAGGTTTCTGTCACCACGGAGATTGCGAGAACACACACACACACAAAGCGGGAAATATCTTGTTTTATCAAAAAAATAAATCTTGTTAAGGTTTCAATTGAATGTTTTAGAGATCTTGGCATAGAAAATAAATTGCAGTAGTCATAATGTGTACTGTATAGAAAACAAAAGGTGCAATATATCAGTCTTTTTATTGTTATAGGTCTGCAAAAGGATTTAAAATAATTTATTGGGAGTAAATTTAAAGCTTTGAATCCACCAGTGTGAATGTTTCAATTGTATAAACTGTTAACAGTTGCTCAGATGATTTAAAAAGACATAAATATACAAAATAAAGATTTCCTTAAATTATTCTTGAGTGAACATTTTCATAAAGCATTTCTCATTTTATTCACTAGCAACCCCGATCAACAGTGTTGACACCCTTCATTCTTCTCTCTCACTCTCACACAAGCGCACACACACACACACACACACACACACACCCTATCAACCAATCTTATGTAATGGAAACTGAGTAAATTTCATTTCAGGTATGCCTCAATTTTGAGCCATCTGTAATCGTGTGACGGTAGGCACAAAGCAAGGAAAAAAAAAAACATACACACACATACTAACGCACACACACACAGTTTTTATGACTTTGAATGTGATGTCACAGGAAAGTGAATGTGGTCTGGGCTTATTTCTTCCTTGGCTAATATAATTTTTCCACCGGTGGAGAGTCCCCTCCAGTGCAAAGTAACTCGCCGGTGGCATGCAGCAAACATACACAGATCCCTTGTCCAGACTGGAGCGAGCCCTGCCAGGATCACAGCTCCCCAGATGTTTACATCTGAGACCAGAAACATTCCTGTGAGCAAGGTGCTCAATGCCTTTTTCCACCAGCGGTCAAAGTGATATTGGTTTCTTGTATTAGAGTAGGGAGGGAGATGAAAGCAGCTAAGGGTCTGTCATACTCTCATTGCTAGGGCCTATGAAATCAGGTGTCAGAGCAGCTGAACTTAAACTGTCACAAAAGTCCATGGAGTGTCTGGAGGTGTGGAGAAAGGGGTTAAATCTTAAAACCTGATATATTTGCTAATGTGTTAACCATGCAACGGGAGTGCTACGCTGGATTTGGTGTGGGAAGGGAACAGTAAAAATTAAACAGCTGAGAGAAAAGGAAGTGTGTGGTTTTGTGTGTGTGTGCGAGCCGTTGATGTTAATGCATTTTTTAAAATAACTTGCGTCAAAGTGATGAGGCTTGCAAGAGAAACTGACAATAAAAAAAAGAAACACCTTTTTATGAACAAGGGAAGGGGACAATATCTGAAAGAAGACAAATGAGAGAGAACAGAAGAGAACACGTAACATACAGCCGCAAGAAGGAGAAATGTTGGCATATAGCAACATTTATATTATGAATTTTGACTTTTAACTTTCTTGTTGTTGTGTGTGTCTGAAAAGGTAGATCTTTGTCCTTTATACAATATTAGTATGTTTCTCAAGTATATTCTCCCGGCACTATTATCAGTTGTAAGTCAGTCGTTTTCAGAATTCAAACTAGCAGACCTCTGACTCATTGTCCTGTTGAACAGAAACATTTAGCTTTGCAAGAGTTCCACCACTTTCTGTTAATTACCAACAAAAATATTAATTTTTTTCACCAAGCCATACTCTTCCTCTTATCAAATTTAGTGTTATTAATACCTATGGCCAATTTAGAATTGACAATAACCTAGCCTTATCTTGTACCCGGAGAGAACCCGGAATACCAACAGTAGGAACATGCAAACTCCACCAGCCAGGCGTTGGATTCAAACCCAGACCGCACTGCCTTTATTTTTTTATTATTTTCCTAATTTTCACATGGAGTATTCAAATATGAGTCACTCAATAAAAAAGCCTTTGAAATGATAGAAATACTATTTAATAGAGACCGGATCTTGTTTAAAGTCCACAGTGATGGCTTAACAGTCACAACCAGTAGGATTACTAGTTATCTCCATTCTTGCCTCCATATGGGCACAGTGAGATGTTGGCAAATAGAAACACTGGGGAGTCTGCTGGCTTTTTGCTGGGCTGTTACACATGCTAGTGGCAAGGAGGTTGCCAGTATGACAGAGGTGCAGTTAGGCTGGGAGGCACTGTTGTGGCAAATTAACACCAGCCACCAGCCAAATTTCTGGAATGTTTAGTGTTACTTGTGAGTTTGTTTACCTCCTTCCTATTTTAGGTATCTAGTCATCATCTAGGTGGTGTTCTCGTCTAGAATTCACCTCTGTCTTTTAAACAAGTTAATAAGGGAGCTCGTTTTGGAATTGAAGCATTTGTGGCCTGCAGACATGAAAGGTTCCCTAAAAGAGAGTGCCAGTGAGCTTAAGAGTACTTGGGAGTACCCGGAAAGTCCTGGGATAAAGTCAGCTAAGGCATTTTCATTGGGTGTTAAGAGTTTCTCAGACACTCTGGTGGTCAGCTAGTAGGTCTGGTTTATGGAGTGCAAACTTTCAGTTGTGCATGCATCTTTTTTTTAACCTTCTTGCCTTTCAGCTTCTTAGCTCTTATGTGACCACTCACAGCTCCTCTGTTGCATTATAAAGGATCTAAATCATATTGCTCTATGTGCAGCAACAATCTTCCCATTGTATTATTCTATGTTGAATGAATGACATGCCCTTTTGTGATAGACTAGACAGATGCTTGTTGGTGTTAAGATACAGTCCTGGCTCGAGGTGTTAGTGAGCTGCCCCAGGCTGCCCTCCAGCCAGCCTTCGCTTGGAACACTATCATCACTCTAGCTCTCCACTAACCAAAATATCACCTCAGCTTGGCTGCATGTTTGTTTATCTTCCCCACCTCTGCACAGGCCCGGAAATGTTTATGCCTAACTTTAGTAAAATAGACAGGGTTGAATATGGGGTCTGGGGACCAATGAAAAGAGTACCAAGGAACGTCTTGTCCTCTCATTCACCTTGTAATGTGGCCTGGGTCAGGGGGACATCTGTGGTCAGCGTCAGGCTGAGTAAGGTGTAGACTGAGGACAGCTACTGTCATCGAGGGGTAAATACAAGAAAAGAGGGGGCTGATTAGTCCTAACACAGACCCAGAGATAAAGGACTGTGATCTGGCTGAGTCTGACTGAGGTTGGGCTTGACCAGTAAACAACCAGCAGGGTGTCTAAATGGCCCGGGGATCAGCCTGGGGCTAAACCTGAAGGCCTCTCTCAGCACTGGGTCTTCTAAACACTAGATCATACATGCACACAGTTATCCATGCAAACAGACACTCACCGATTTTTGTGGGGAAGAGGCTTGCTAACACAGATTTAAATTATAAGAGGGACACCTCTACTCACAAAAATCTACACTGTACTCACAAAAATTTGTAGAGAACAAATAGAAGCTTTCGATACACACTCATAAATATATACACACCCCAACTAAAGCAGAGGTTGTTTAGGTAGTGTTTAGTGGAATTATTGAGTTGGGTGGAAAAAACAAAGATTCACTTGAGTAAAGTGTATGCAACATAATTTAGCATTTTGAAAATAATGTGGCTACAATAGGCTGGACTTGTCCAGGGTGTACCCTGCCTGTGGCCCTATGAAAGCTCCAACCCCTGGCAGTTGGAAGCAGAAAAGGATGGATGGATGTGCAGTCTTTCCTTGTTATTCATTTTGATCCAAAGTCCGCTTTGGGAAGAGTTGAAGCAAGCTTAGAAGCACCTTAGAGCAAGTTTCAGATCAACTGTGAATCACTTCTCTTCAGCGTTGTGCTACACGGCCAGCATGGCAATGTGATGTCTACCAGCTGAGATGGTGATACAGTCTGAATACACTTTCTGGCACTTTCTTAGCCTGTCACTCATCCCAGGAGGACAGGGTTTGATCCAAACTGAAAGGCACAGTTTCCATAGGGAGTACAGCCGGCCCTGCCTCCTCCTGGTCACCTTAATCTTTGGTGTCTCCTCTGAGTCAGGTATAATCAGTCACACACCACCACATGTTTTGACACCTGTCCTGTGTGCTGTAGAGAAAGTAAGCATATTACTGCTCTCCTTTGGAAACACACACACAGAGAGACAATCAAACGTATCTTCACATGAATTAAGACAGACAGGTGTATTGTCAGAAAGGGATTAAAAAACAGGGTGAGGGGAAGAAATGAAGGTTCCCTTACATAGTGGGTTTTTTGAAAAGAAGGTTGGATGACTGGGGAAGCGAGTGACTGTTAATGGGAAGAAATGAACGTGCTTGACTGGTGGATGTGACAGGAAGAGACTGTTCTTAACAAGGCGTCAGAGTCAGTCAGAGTTACAGATCCATCACTTCTCAGAGGCTTGGCAAAGGAGGGGGGAGACATTTAAGGATATTCAGAGAGGGAGAGAGTCTGTGAAGGGTAGAGAAGAAGAGGGAGACGGTGAGGGGAAAGAGGGATTTGAGTGTGGCTGACAGCACTGCATTTAATTTGGGCTGCCAGATCCTTTTTCATTTGACTCCTTCTCAACCAGCTTAGAGGCTGCGGAGGACTTGGAGGCGAAGGTTTGCAGGGATGTCTCCGATTAGCACTGATGTGCCACGTCACACTTTAAGCCAGCCTGTAATTCATGTTCAAC
Source organism: Neolamprologus multifasciatus (assembly GCF_963576455.1). Taxonomy (NCBI): domain Eukaryota; kingdom Metazoa; phylum Chordata; class Actinopteri; order Cichliformes; family Cichlidae; genus Neolamprologus; species Neolamprologus multifasciatus. The sequence goes on along the minus strand of NC_140439.1, from coordinate 30,459,585 downwards.
AGGGGGATACTCACACATTACACTGTGCTGTGCAGGACGTGATTAATTGACTCACACTCTAATATTGGGTGTAATTTGCCCATCCTCTGATGTGAAACTGACTTTATACTAGACTTACTGCATGCTGTCATCCTAGGGATGGTATAATTGAGTCTTGGCTCAGAGCTGTGCAATTTCTAAACTAAGGATAGAAGCACAAGCACGCCAGGATTCACTTCAGGTCTTTCTACCCAATTTTGAACTTTTCTGTTTAGTATTTAGGGTAGAATTTAATAGAGTAAATCACTGTAGTGGGGTTTAAACAACCACTGTTATTTAAGGCACTTTTTAATGGTGCTTCTCTACCTGTCCACTTTCTACTGAAGTTTTCACATTTCTACTGAAGTTTCACATATTTCCATTCAGTTCTATTTTGAACCACCTATTTCCACTTCTGCTGCTGTTTTTTATCCAGACTATGCTTTTCCTGGCTGCAGTGGAGGAGGAAGACCAAGCAGAAGAAGGAAGGAGGGAGATGGCAGAGATCCTGCTGTCTGCTTTGACAGACAGACACCAGCAAAGGCAGACATGGAGAGACAGGTAACACAATATACCACCAACTTTGTTACTTCCATTGATCTTCAAAAAAACAAACATCTGTTGATATGTAGTCTATCAGTTATATGAAGGAATGGAATCAGTTAAATGGAAATGCCATCACACTCCAATAATAAAGTTTATTAATTTTCTAAACTGATTTGATCAAATATAAGTAATGCATGCATGTTGCTGTGATTTCCTCAAGATTACACAAACCAAGGCAGAAACCAAACATAATATCTCATTTCACCTCATTTCACTTGCAAACCCTGAGCTATTATTATAGCTCGTGTAGTGTTGTTGCAGTAGTAAAATGTGTCAATATCTAGTTCTCAGTTAAGAGATTTATTAACTGTGATCACATCATCAAACAAAATAAAAACGAGTTGCAAAAGGTGACACATCAGGCCTACATTGCTTCAATGTGCATTGATCATTCATTTTCAGTGAATCGGTGTGATTTCCAGAGATATGCAATGGTGTGGTTGGTGTTGGTTTGAGGTCCTCGGGCCTGGCAGTTATCACAGTTATCACAATGACACATGTGTCTTGGATAGGCCCAATCACTTCCTTCCCTCCAGATAAAGAGGGAGAGCACAGGGGTTAGAACGTTGGTCATCCATTCAGATGAAGAAGGGCCTCACACATGCACCAGTGTTGTTTTAGCTGTTTGTTTTAGCCATTTACTCTCTCCGCCAGCACATACACGGACACATACAAACACTACATATACACACGACCACTACATTCTCAATTGCTATACTCTTTATTGTCTCTTTCAATAGTTTTGACCTCAGAGTTGCATGCGGACAAGAACCCATATGTTAGAATAGACATTTCACTAAACCTTAGAGAAAGCAAAGCGGCAGGAAGATAATTCAAAGGCTACAAATCCATTTTCTTTTGAAAACTTCATGTTAAATTCCTGTTGTGCTTACGCCCTCATATTTCTAAGGCACTCTGTTCTTCTATTCTATGTTTTACATTGTCCCCTCTAGTTGACCCTTAGATTTGTCCCATCCAGATGAGTCTTGTAAACAGGCTGTTTCCACACACCTTGCTTTGCTGTGTCAACGCCCAGTGCCTCACAACTCTGATGTAGGGCCTGCTCTGATAGTGCATTCCAGCGGCATGTGCTGAAAGCTAGAAACCATCTCGCCACCCCCACCCTCAAGTGAACATCAGAACTGTCCCCTACCATCGCAGTTCTCCCGCACCACCCACAATGTGATGTTACCACCAGCTAACAATGTCTGACCCTACATTTTGCTCAGCCCACCCTAAGATGCTGACAACCAGCATCACTGGCTGGGACAGGAAATGCTCAGCCCTTGTCGGCAGAGCAGACAGACGTTTACTCTATCAGCAGTGAAAGACTGATTAGATTAGTTTTGGTGGAAGGCACATGTCCCACACAATATGTTTGAACTCCAGCTGCTCCTGATACCTCTTCTTCCCCTTACACACATTCTATGTCTATCCCTGAACTACACCACCCTCTCTTACAAAAAAGCCAGGGGTCATGCTGTCAAGTGGCTGTCAACAGATAGCATTTTCACAAAACTAAACACATAGCTATGCGCAATGTTAAGTGGGAAGTACTGGTACTGATAAGCAATTTGATGAGGGTCAGGGATTGTTAGACTTTGTTGAGCATGAAAAAGTTTTAATTTCTTCATGCATACTACTAAGAGGCAAAGTCGTTATTTTGAATTAAAGAAGCACTTTATTACAGAAGACGCAGAGTGAGGGAATTGTAGTGCACTCCAGTCAGATGTATTCAAACCATCATTTATTTTCATAAAAGCATTCACTAAAATAGGACTAAAATTAATTTGCTGATTCATTTTGTTGCTTTTTTATATTTAGCGTTCTAATTAGGTTTCCACACAATATTCAACAGGCAAGCTTTCATCATAACACTGCCTTTTGTTTCCATGGTTTCCATTCAGCACATAATACTTGCAAAAAATATAATGGAAAAAGGAACAAAAAAAAAAAGAAGCATGATTGATGACTTTTGCTAGAGGCCCATAAAAATAAACAAGCAACGCTGATTGATTAAGTTTCTCACTGACTTTTGTTTCTAAAACACCAGTTAAAGTAGCCTTCTTTGCTGTGGAACTTCGGCCTACCAGCTGCCATTGTCTGCCTGCGAGCCATTTTTAGTACAAGCAAGAAGGAAAGAAAGAGGAATTGGAGCCGGTGACCAGTGGTTCTTCACCATTGACTTATAGGCACTCAGAGTGAGTGATGCCTGCTCTCACCGTGCTAGTGGAAGCAGTCCATTCATTCACTCTGAGCCAACGAAGTTATGAGAGCTTTTTTATTCTTATGAGCTTTTCTGGTAACTGGGTTTTCCTGATGCACATGGTGAATTCTTTGATAGATGCTGCCCTCCATGTCCCTTTGGTAAATGCCCCGTGAGTACCCTGGAAATAGATGGATTATTATATGGGTGGGTGACTGTGCCGCAGCAGAGCAGTTCAGTATGCCACACAGGAAGTGCAGATTGAAGAGCAAGACGCAACCTCTAGGGAGCAGCTCCATTAGGATAGAAAATGGCACATCCCAGTGGCACCAGGAAGGTTTTTGGTTTAACAAAGGTAATGAAGGATCCACACTGGAACTACATACACAGAAAATTCTTCAGCCTGCAGTCTTCTGCAGTATATTTAGAGAATTGTTTTGTTTTATCTTGCTGTCAATGCTCATTATGCATTTTTAGACGCTGTCTTCAGTCTGTGTGCTTACAGTGTGGCTACTGTTGAATATCCTGGATGAGGTGACCTCATGCTGACCTTGCAAAACCTAGAGGTCACTGCTCTGGGCATTAGAAAAAATAACAACAACAACAACAAAAAGCTTCGTCACAGCCAGCAAGCAAATACTGAAGGGAACAGCTGCGAGTTTTGTACTGACCATGCAAACTGCTGTAGGCTTTGTAAGGTCATTATATGATAATGAAAATCATTACAGAATTACATGGGGGTTTAGGACATGAGAGCAGTAGGGAGGGGAGGGGAGGGCCACATTGGGTTTGATAAATGGACTGTGAAGGTGCCCATCTGGCCCTCTCTATGGCTTTTTCTTCCTGCTCTTTTATCCATTCTTATCCTTTACTACCCCTCTTTCATTCCCCTTCTATGTTCTCCAGTGGGCCAATGTAAAAGCGAGAAGGCCTGAAGTGAAAGATTAACAGAGTGAAAACCTAACTCACCTCCGTGGAGTAGAAAAGAGGAGGGTAGACAGACGGAGGTGTTTATGATCCAAAGCAGGGTTTGTGCCTGACTTGGCAACCCTGTCGTCCCATCTCTGAGTGTGGGCCAGTAGGAGAGTAGGCAGTCATTGACCTTTGGCACTGGAAACAGTTGGACAGCTCAGGATGTGTGAACAGGGTGTAGTTTGGAGGCACTGGGGTGGTAATACATTACAAGGTTTAAAATAGGCCTCTTTATTTATGCTACAGTTGCGGTTCTCCTCGGATTATAGAATGGAGGACAACAAAGACTGAACAAATTTGTTACTGAATCCTTGAAACTGCTGCAAATTAGCAGCATTTTGGATTCATACCAAATGAGAATAAGCAATGATGGGCATACACTTACACTGTAAAGATTGCTGTGGTAATGGACTACATAAATAAATGCGTACAACTAGGTTTTCTCTCTTTTAAACAGTAGATTTTTTATGTTAAAGTTAGAGAATATCTAGTTTCTTGTATGTTTAGTAGCATTCTTTATATTTAGTTTCTACCTTAGTTCAAAAATAAACTAATTCACAGTTTAAAAATAATTTTTGACAAGTGTCCTGTTGTAATTGTATTCTAGTGACCTCTTGAAAAGGAGCTTATAACACTGTACAGGTTGGGATGGATGTCATTATCATAGCTGTACAATCAGAATTTGTGGCGTGATACATCTGTTGTCCGTGTTTACTTCTTTTCTCCAGTGTGCTGAAAGTTAGTGAGGTCTTTATCCTAAGACAAAGGAAACATCAGCTGACATGGCAAGCAGAGTTAAAAGGGCAGAGAAGGAGGTCCACGTGTTCACAGCTGCACTCATCACTCAGCTGTCCAGTTTGACCCATGACCCCGTAGGGTTGTCTCCCAGCCTCTATCGGCTTTATGTTTCCTGCCATTGTCATCCACTGTTGTCCTCACCTGGACAGGCCGCTTCTACACAAAAGGTCCAGTCTGTCATCAAACCCACGGGTCACTCAGGGCCAGCAGGGGCTAGAGAGCTGAAGTTGAAGCTGTGCCCAGCCAGGGATGACCCCAACAGTCTTGTCAGCTACCAGTTGCACCCCTGTAGAGATGCATAGTGACACAGAGAAAGGAGAGAGACCTTCCTCGGCTGGCACTTCATTCTCAGAGTGGTGACATTTCTTTTGTGTTGTCTCTGACAGACCCCGCCCTGATTCCCGTGCTGGGGCGAGAGAGGGAGCTCGGAGACAATGGAGGTCTCTCTGTACCAGATGGGAGTTGGAAAGATTGTCAGTATCGTGTCCATGATAAAGACAAACAGGTCTACTAAAAGTTTTAGAAGTGGTGGCACCACACTGGGATTGCTCATGACATAGATAACTCACTCAAGTGTTTACAGACACAAGTTCCCATCCATCTATCAAATCTGCCATGTGTCCATGTGTTATTGTTCTAAAAAATTTGTCATTACATGACTTTTTCATTTGACTTCACAGCCACATATGTATGATGTGCATGATTTTGGAAAACAGAGATTGTAGGGTGCAGTGCAGAGAAGGTGGCATCAGATCTTAAATAAATAGGTTGTAATAAATAATTAGCGGTGCGGTGGTGATGTTTGTACTGGCATTAAACCAGTGGTCTGGTTTGGGGCAGGTCAGTCCGGGCATGTTGTCAACTGTGCCTGCGTGATGTAAGTTGCAACTCGAGGTGACTGGTTAATCAGATCTCCCAGACAACAGCCCCACATTTACATCTTCATCACTCTCACAACAGTGGTCCTGTTTTGCAAACAGAACAGACAGGGCTGGCCCAGTTTGTTTTCCTTGGCACGTGTTACAAGCCAGTAGTTTTGCTGGGTGCATACTTGTATCTCCTTACCCTAAGGGTTTCTCTCCTGCAGTGGTGGGTAAACACCTGTGTGTGGTGGGCTGAACTCCCAACCCGCAGCCGTGTTCTGTACCTTTGTCTGTGTGCATTTTTCTTTGCGCCACCTACTTTCGCCGTCATCTACATCGCTGTGTTTACTTTATTCTGGGCACTGAGGGAGAAAACAAATAAGGACATGTCATCTGCCTCTTTTATCGCCGGCCAGCCTGTAATTAGCGCAAGCGCAGTGGTTTGCCTAAGACTCTGTCATCTAATTTGTCTGTCTTTATCTAAAACATGTCTGTGTGGTCCCTTAGACCAGTTACGTTCGTGCAGCGAGATTGTCTGCGGCCTGGGTGTTTGTGAGGTGTGTGTTTGTGTGCGCTTGATTGTAAATTATGAGTTCTTCTCTCATGCACCCACCCCTTTTAAGCAATCAGTCAGTTATGCATGACATGTCCTGACCTCAGCAGAACCTCACAGCTGCTGTTTCCGTAGTAATCGTCCTCCCATCTTAGTTTGCTCCCAGGCTAGAAAGTACATCAGAGTATGCCTTATTCTTGCATGAATTTGTTTTGAACGAGATGACAGGTGATTGTATTTATTTACCTTCTACTTACGGCATAAACAAATTTTACCCATGTAAATATGCACTTATCTCTATGCTGCCTGTTTCTCATGCGAGTTAGTAATTAGTTGTTAAGGTACATGCTTTCACTCGTTCTGTGGTTTGCTGTGGGAACAGAAGGCTCACATCAGCAGCAGTCAGTATCGCACTCATACTCTTTTGTTAAATTCCTCTGCTTATCCTTGACTTGATTCACAAATGAAAACAGTATTTTCATAATTATGCCTTTCACAGTAAGAACTTGGCAAAGAAATGCGGCATAGAAAGCGGGAAAGAGAGAGTTGAAAATGTCATTAAAAGTCCCACAGCCATTTAAACACACTTGTTGCACAGACAGCTGCCCATTAAAAGCTGCCTTTTTAATATGGAAACAAGATTTGTGTTTGGAATAGACAGTGTGGTAAGGGGTGGGGTAGTTTTGGGCCTGTTTTACTGGTAGTCAGGAAAACCAGGACATTCTTTCTGGTCAAACCCAACATCCCATAGAGCTGATAGAGCATGATTGGGTGAGGATGTGTGGCATGCATGTGAAACAAACATTGAGAACATAACATTATGGGAAGATGGAAGTTGTGCTCACAGAAATCACAGTTTTTACTGTGTATCTGCTCTAAATCGAGTTTGTTTTTGAGTACTGTGAAGGTGCTTATTTGGCCCTGTGTACGAACCAGTTTTATTTAAATCAATACGTTAGTTGAAACTGTACCACTGGGAACCATGATAAAGAATAATGGGATGTGGAGGCCTCATTTAACACACAGACAATCTGTTTAACAGATGCTTCTAAGATTTCATTGTGTTTTGGATTTTGTTTATTACAGGCACTTTTTTTTGGGAGGTTAATTACTTTTGTGCTGCTGTTTAATGCTGGAGTCAGAGAGCTAACTGCAGCAATGTATGCAGTATTTAAATACACACATATGTAGATTTTACATGTGTGCACACCACATGCTCCATCCTTTCCCTTTTTCCCTGATCCCATCTACCATAACCACCCCACCTGGGGAGCCCTCCAGCCCTCCCACTCCTTATACACACATCTTTCTCCCCTTCTCTGTTAATTATAACCTACACTGCTGGAACACTTCATTTCATAGCAAGCATATTGTCTCTTCAAGGCTGGCAGGCAGGTCATAAATTATCCTGAAGGTGAGGATGGAAGTTGGAGGAGATAGTTATGAAAATTTCATCTGTCTGCCGTAGCGGCCGCAGCTGCTCCTGTCACTAGCCGTGTGCTGGAGGAATTACACCGGGTCAGCTCGTGTGCGTGTATGTGTGTTGGTGTGTTCTTCAGTTTGTGCATATGCATAGGAACATTACCACGTGTGAGCAGTTACAACGTGCACATATATATATGGCACTAATGCATGCACGTCTTTGTCCCTGTGTTTGTGTGTGTGTTGCGTGGCAAATGTGTACAGCAGGTTGGCCAGGTAGGACCTGCCTGTCAGTGAGTGGAACATCTCTGGCGTTTCTGTCACCCCAGGGCCCCCAGCTTTGCCCCGAAGCAGGGAGGCTAGAAGGGGGGACAAGCTAGGAGGGCCGTCCCCAAGCTGTCTGTGTTCATTACTGCTACAAAGACGGGACGTGGCCGGCAGGTGGCCAGACCTTTAGTCCTTACCTACTGTGATCATCTGCTGCTCCACTTTTTTGCATGTCTAGGTGGGTGGGTGTGCAAGCCACTATGCATGCTCGAATGAAAAGATTCAGAAGAAACCTGTAACTTGTGAATTCGATTAGAGATGTGCATTTTGTGTTTGACCTATGAAATTGTGTTTGTGTACCTGTGAAAGCACATGGCTAAATGCATGTGCTTGCGTATCTACACGTGTACATAAATCGTGCTTACATATCTACAAGTGTATATAAATCGTGCTTCTGGAAAATGGGAAGCTGTGCTGCTTTGACGCTTTCTTTACGCAGCATAGAGCGCCTCTCTCTCGACAGACAGCGTCTCAAAGTGGCAATTAGTAAGAAAAGAAAAGAAAAACACTGTACAATCCCCTCCATCCCCGCCTATGTCAATCTGCAGTTTCCTGCAAAAATTCTATTAGGGCCAAAGTCCATAGCTGTTAATTACAATTCTAACTAGCTTGCCTCCTGACGAATGGAAGGCTTCAGCAGTGATGTTGGATAAAAGGGATATCAGCGATTTCACTTCCCTGTACAAAGGCAGCTTCTGAAATGGGTCATCAATCCCATAGTGATAAATGTCTTGTGGAGTAATGGCTCTCTTATCAGCTGCGGATTACTGGAGATATTTGTAATTAGTGTAGCCACACAAGTCCCCAACAGATGTTTTTGAGGGGGCACAATATTAAAGCCTTGGTTTAGTGCTAAATGGGAACTTTCTGAAAATAATAGGGATAGTTAGAGCTATTGTATTGTGCCAGGCATAGGTGATTCTCAAGAACTGAGTCAGTGGGAATCTGTGTATGTGCTCTGCTGCACAAAGACATACATTACACACAAATGTGTGAAGCCACGTGTATACACATTCACGCACACACTCATGAGCTGTTAAGTACACAGCCTGGGGTCCATCCTTCAGATACTGTGCTCAGTAGTCACATGACTGTGGGAGCCACAGGGCTCCTCTTCTCCTCCTGTTCCTCCTCCTCCTCCTCCAGCCCTAGAGGTAGCCACTGCTACGCCAGGGGGAGTGAACGATTCACTTTTAACTTCCATTTCTCCTGTTTTGGGTCGAGATTCACTCGCTGCCCTGAAGTTTTTTTTCTTCTTCCTCCTCTTCCAGCTCTCATGAAATCACAATGTGATGTATTCAGCCTGAGGTGTAGCTCTATTCACAATGCAGTTTGACACTACCAAGCCTTGCTCCCTTCTGTTTTCACAATGTATGTGTACAGATGGCCTACTGACAAGTCTGTACCACTAATAAAATTGTCCTCGCTGTAGTTGACAGATACTCTAGAAAGCCTTTTAATATACACTTGAAAGAAAGGACTCCTGTATTTTGTAGATATGTATCCTCCTTATCTCTGTATATTAAAATATAGACATTATAGAGAGCCCGTACAAGTACAGCAACCGTTCAGGCCTGTTTTCTGTTGCCAAAATATATCCTTATGAACCCAGCCACAGACCTATACACACACATATACAGCCTGCACGCCACTGACAGACGTGTAAGCAGATGCAGCCAGAACTGGTAATGGCAGGTGATTATAAGTGGCACACGTGCCAAACTAATTAAACCCCTGGGTTGACAGCAGCATTTGGTAGCACTAGCATTCTGGCATGCTGGTATTAGAATAATTGTAGCAGCAGCACATTTCACCTGCGAGACTGCAGCTAACAGCATCATTTATTTTACAGCAGCCTGCACCGGATGTTTCAACAGAGGCTCGAGTTTCCCTGCTTTACGTTTGACATGTATGGCAACCCCTGCTGCAGATGGGACAGCTTTTCTTAATGCTAGTTGGAGCATATTTGCTCAAGGGTATATGGTATTTATATTTTACATAGTCTTTAAGTGCAAAACAGAAATGAATGAGCAAGTACATCAACACATATTAGAGATGGTATGAATGAAATCAAACTTGGCCCTTAACTACAGCATCTATGGCCTGTCACGTATTTTTTACTTCTTTTTTTTTACCATATGCATTTATTTGGAATAGGCAACACAATTGTATAACTGTGCACAGATGAGGCTTATACTTACTTGTTTTTTAGGTTTCAAACAGAGAACAGAGTGAAATATAGGCAAGCTATATCTGTGGATCAAAACTGTTAATGGCACTTCTCGTGCTAAACACACCCTCATGTACCACAATGCTGAACTGACATCACACCATTTAACCATAAGGCCATCCTTCTTATAAGGAAACACAAGGTCCATAACAGAAAAATTACTTCTCCTCAGTTTTCAGTTTCTCTTATGAGTTAAGCAAGAGCCCAGCACATGTTTTTACATGTGAAGAAAAAATACTCAATTCAAAAAATCTGTGTTAAATTACGGGAATCTTTATTAAATGCTTCAGAGCCCTGACTCTCAGTGGTACCTGTAACAAAAAGATGCCAGACATACATGTATTAATTTGGTTATCAAAGGAGTTGCAATGAGTAAAAGATGTCAAATGAAAAAGTTTTCAAATATCAAGCTAAGAAATATAGAAGTGATTTGAAAGATGGCAAATTTGTCCAGTCAGGCAGGCTGACCTACCTCTGCATGTCTCCCATTCAAGACACACTGCAGCAGGCAGGCAGGAAGGAGACAAGGACAGGAGGATGAATGTCTTAGATTGTTGGGTTCTCAGGTCATCACTTCTCCAGCTGGAGGGCTGGAGCTGTAAGTCTTTCTCACAGAGGTCAGAGCTGTGTCAGGAGGCCAGAAACCGCAACAGGAGGCACACCTGCACACGCTCTGTGCATCTCTGTGTGTACATTTCTGTCTCGCAGGCACATACCGGAATAGTTGAGTAAGAATTTAAGAATACTTTCAGTTCTGTGGAAACTGCGCTGTGTGTTAATGAATTGCCTGATTCATCTGACCGCCTTGTTGAGCAGGTGTGGCTAGGCCAGGTGTATACTGCATCACCAGGTGTCTGTGTGTGTTTACGCTCAAGGTGAGAGGTAAACTGATATTGTAACTGTTAGCGTTAGCAAGTTGGGTTATGCAAGGTATTTAAGCATGTATTGTTAGATTTATGGTTTTCAGAGTTGCATATCACAGACTTTCATCTCTACCAAGCCCACATCCAGCTATGCTCTAATATTTGCATGTTGTAATTCACAATGGTGACAAATAGGGTGCATTCCGCTCCTACGCATTTTCCCCAGAGGTTTTGCTGTCGTGTCCACTTGCACGTAATTGCTTCTTTGCCTTACTGCACATATATCACTTGCTGAAACATCACTTACTTTTTTCAGGTTTTATTGCAGCGCCCAGACTGTGTTCCCTCTCGAAAGCTACTGTGTTAAGCTTGTTGTAGAAGAAGTGAAAAATCAGCTCTTTGAAGGCACAACGAAGTGGCCGATGGCAGCTGATAGCTGGAGCTTAGTGGATCCTCATTATGTGCTGTAGCAAGCTGATTAAAACATTTGATTTGTTCTTAGTGTGTGTGTAAGTGTGAACTCAGATGCCTGTGTGCATCTCGTGCATGAGCAAGTGTGTTTGTGCGTGCGTGGAAGTGTAGCCCTTCAGGCTGCTGCGGTGTGTTATCTGTTTTTTCAACCTTGTCATACTAATTACAGTCCATATTTACTTACATTCTCTTTTTGTTTTCTGCCCTTGATAGGCATCTGTGAGTGTCTCTTTCTAGGCTGTTCTCATTAACAAACTGATGATGTGTGAAAGGTCTATCTTGTGATGATAGAGGGAGCTTTTCCCAAAAAAAAAAAGGTCATGATACGAATGTTGTCAGCTTTTCGCAATCACAATGAATAATTTCCTATTATCAGCGATGTTGTGTGGTTTTGCCAGTGAATTTTGGTTGGGGAATACATTGCAAAGTCTATTTTTAAAAATAATTTTAATACAAGGTTCCTGATCTGGAGATTACTATCTAAAGTCCTGTATATGTTTTTATTTATTTATTTATTTTTTCGTCTTGGGCTGTTGAGAGATTCAAAATGACGCACTCAGAGAATTTGAGCATTACTCTTGGCTTATATGGTTTCTGCTGCTCTGTCTAAATACATTTTCTGAGCTGCAATATTTGCACTGGCTTTCAATAAACTATGGCATTTGCAGAATAGCAGAATGCGTTACTTAAATTAAAGAAGTATTTCTGCTCTTTTGTTTCTTACCTGTGTCGACCTTTGTCAACTTACTGATCACATTCACTGCATGGGTCGCTCACTGCACATCACCCTAAACCTGTCTTCTTAGAAACACTGTTTCTGATTAACCAGACCCTTTGGTTAACTAAACTGGCTACAACAAAATAAAGAACATCATTATGCAAGTGTGCAGTGAGTGTTAGAGCGACACAGACAAACTTACAATAGGATTTGTAAATGGTTAAACGGGACAGGATGCTGTGTGAGTATGCATGATGGGGTAAGCAGGGTAAATGGCCGACATCTGAGTTTTATATGGCAGAGGTGGGTGGTATGTTTTTGTGTGAGTGCATGTGGGGGTGCGGGATGAATGGTTTTATATAAGTGTGAGTGACTGATTTCCAGACACAGAGCACAGTGCATCCTGAATGGTTAAATGGCATTTATTCAGCCGGTTAGTCTGGGAAAACATATGGTGCCATTTGGAGGCCCAGACTGGTGCACGCTGTTCTCCTGTAATTAGACTGGCCCAGCAGAGCAGCTACATAACTGCTTCATGATAACCACCCTACTGTAGCCTACAGTGCTGCTGCCACCCAGCCCTGGCTGCAGTACAGGAGCAGCACACCACATTACACATCCTGTTAACACAGTGTTCAACACCAGTGACACCACAGCTTTGGCAGCTGGACATTTATGCTGAGGGCCAGATTTACTGTACATATGTTGGCAAACAAAAATGTGCACTGCACCTTTCATTATGTTTGTGTTTGCAATATGCATGAAATTTGATTGTGTTCTGCTCTTTGGTTGCATTCTTGATACATTTAGGATTTTAGTAAATACATCATATGTAGCCATGTCTATTACTAATAGTTTTAGTTATATTGAAAGGTTGAAATAGGGTTAAATAAATGAACTTATAAATAAAAAAGTTGTATTCACATGTCACTGTATATATAAATATCAAATCCATTTGCATGGTCAAATATTTGTATGAGCTCTAATTGAACATTATTCTTCTAGTCAAGTAAATATAGCAGAATCTGTAGTACTGTGCAAAGGTATTGAACCACCATCTACTGAACCTTTGGCCTACACTTTGTCATTGTCATTTTGTGGCATACCTGAGTAGAGGATTCCGTATTTCTATATTGTCTTGTTCTTCTTCTTTTTTCTTTTTTTTTTTTTTTTTTTAATTATTCCCCATCCTACAAGGTCTTGGGAGCAGATTGTGGGTGTGGGGTGTGTTGGCAGAGCTGTTGGGTGTCAGCTGGACTGTTGTCACGTTAGGGGGGGACAGCCTGGCAGCCCAGTGGGAAGGCTCTTTTAAAGATACACTGCTGGGAATCGAACTGAGCCAGTGCCTGGTCCAAAACATGAACACACACACATCAACACACACTGCGGAGGTTAGTAAGGAAAATGAAAGCGTGTGGAGGGGGGCGTCCAAACCTGGGATAATGACGTTTCTTCCCTCATTTATAATATCTGACACCACCAGTCTGTCCTTTCGTCTGCTCACATCAGCATCCTTTCATAAAGACCAGACACATGGATAATTACACATGCAGGGAAAAGGAGCAGTCGATCTGCAGTTTATCTGATGACCACTAGAAACTCCCAAAAAAGTTCATATTAAAGAAGGAATATTTTACAATGTGTGTTTGTTTCATCTCGGCTATAATCAAGCCTCTTTGGCTAAAAGTAGCATTTTTGACATGACACATCTTTAGAAATTGGGGTGCAGCTTCACAGAAACTACTAGTTATTCACATCAGTATTTACATGATACTTTGTGGCATTATAGGACATTTGAGAAGAATTACCAATACCCTACTTTACACATTTAGAATCCACTGTCAAATATGAAACTAGCTCCCATGCAACAAGAACACATATTCCAATTACATACTGTACTGCGTAATGTCTGTGTCCAGATTGGGCTGTCTGTGGCATGCTATTCCCTTGCTCTCTGTTTAGCAAGTACCGCATGTGAGAGGACTGTCGAATTTGCATATGCCGCCATGTATATTTCAGTAGCGTTTAACACACATCACCGCCAGTGAATTATGCATAGGGCCGGTACAGTGAAGATGCTTGTTTTATGCACTTGTGAAGGAAAATTAAACTGTGTTTTCTTCTGCTCATGACACTCAAGGCCCAGGGCCCATTAAAGTACACAGAGAAGGCAGCATGTAAATGGACTGGTGGTGTACATCCTATTCCCTCAAACAAAAGGGGCCTGGCATTGGGAAAGGCATCCGACAGGTTCTGACGGCTAGTTAATAGGATTCCCACCTCTCCAAAGGGACTGACTGAGGTACTGTTGTAGTATTCTTGTAGACCAATGCTTTTCTTTTTATATATGAATGTGCATATGTGTTTGTTAAATGCGGTGCTGTGGTAGAGATGAGTGACTGAATAATTCAAAACTGGCATGTCTCACAAAATGATGCAAACCTGTGCATGGATTGTCAGTGGGTGGAATAGAGTGTTGCAGTAAACACAGCCTAAAAGGGTCTTATGCATTATAGACAAGCCTTTTGAAACTGTTTTCTCATATGCAAATGGAACACAAACAGCTGCAAAGGCTTAATATGAATCTCTCACATCAAATCCAAATGAGGCATAGGGCTGTTTATGTTTATATTGTGTATGCTACTACTAGAAAAGGATGGAGGATGTTTGTCGAAGCACATGAAAGATATAATAAAAGACTCGATGCCACTGCTATCAGTGTTTACTTTAAAGAATGGGTGGTTAGAGCTGTATCTTTTCTACCACACAATAGTTGTTTTCTCATAAGCCTTTTCTGGACTGGTGAATAGACTGCAGAGGATGAGCTTCATTAGATATGTCATTTAAGACACCTATGCTCTCCCACTGCTCTATATTTATCCACTTGCAGGTTTCTAACAGGCCCTCAGGTCAACAAATTGTGTCCCTACCTGTCAGCTCAGCAGTGGACGGGACATATGTGGTGGATCGAGACAATATGAAGCCACCTGCTAGTCACCCTTCCTTCTTCTCTCCTTTCCTCTCTGGTTTTCCCCCCTCTGTTCTACTTCTTTTTGTCATACCTTGCCACTGCATGCAGTCGTGGCTTTCATATTACTCTATTTAGCTAAACAAGGGTCTGATAGTGGCCTTGGCTGAGTACCAATGAATCAACTGTTTATTTTTAGTTAGTTCAATTTTACCCACTGCTGTGTGGTAAATGATAGCCCTAGCCTGTAATAAACAATCTCGTAAACAGCTCTGCAGCTCAGCCCCTAATCGCCTTAGGGGCTTGTAAGAGCTTTATAACACATTTATTACCCCTTATAACATGTAGGAGCATCAGGCCTTAACTTAAGCTACATTAATTGCATTTCTTGACATATATTGACTTTATCTTTAAATTTGTGTTTTGGTCATTCTCATGAAATATCTTGAACATCTTGAAAAGCCAAACTGTATATCATTCACCTTATTTAACTCCCATATTTTATTTTCTGATTTGTGGCTACCAAAAGACAATAATAACCTGATGTTGTAACATTAAAACCAGAAGAGAAGGAAATAACATTGATTATCTAATTAGCTTGCACTGGTTTGCCTGGAAACCTTAGGTCCTCACATTCATGTGTATTTTACGTTGATGAGTAGTAATCATTATTGCAGACCAACAGATTCTTCCAATGGCAAAGCACCTGATCCCACCAGCCTCCTTAAGCATGACAGCGTAACCTGCCACACAAACTGCTCTAGGAACACAATAAAGAACCCTCCACATTGATTTGGCCTCCACACTGCCTAGGTCCTAAGAAGAACCAAAGATAATTAGCTTAATTATTGTTGTTATTATTGCTGAAAAAAAAATAGATAAAAATTTTATTAAATGGCATCTAGTTATGGGAGTATGGAATGGGCATAAGGACTTTAAAAAATAAATTTGTATATTTTAAAACTTTGCTTATGATATCAAAAAGTAGATACATAAGAAATATTGTATTATATAGGTAGTATTATTATTATTTTAACGTTGTTTGTTTTATTATCTGAGACCAATTTGTCCTTATTCAATAGAAGAGTCCCTTTAGGGTTCTGCTTGATGCATTGTGAAACCAGAGAAAACCGTATTCAATACATTCCTCAATTATATTGCCACTTGGTATTCCGAGTCTGGTAAGAGAAAAGGAGAAACCATTACTTTGTTAGCCAAAAGCACACATCCACTCAGAACAGACGAAAGGGCCAGCATGGGGAATAGAGATATTTGATGTTGAATCTCCCCCTATTTACAGTAGGATGCCTGAATAAACGTGTTCAGAAGCTGGAAAGCAGCATTATGACCCATAACCCCAAGGTATTTGAAATGGAACAGCAGGACTTACTTTGAAAAAGAATAGGAGATGTGCTCTGGGCTCACTGTTTATACCTTGATGTGATTTGGACTGAAATATAAAAAAAGCCTGTTTATCTGTTCTTTCCCTTTCGTCCATTGTTGAAAATTGCGGGGTTTTGGAAGGGGAGGCTATTCAGATGCGGCACACAACTGGCAGTGGTTTAAGCTGGTAAAATTTATTCAATAAGTATAATTTTAAATGTGCATGTTGCTTTTCCTGTCATCCATAATCACTATTTAAACCAGACGTGGCAGTGCTGTCCACGTAATCATTGCATTTTATTTGAAGGATGTATTAGATCGACCTGGGCCTTGTTGCAAGGTCCACATTTTCCATCAAATGTGTTCTTTGTGCAGCATTTTCCCATTACAGTTTGTAAAACTAATTCTGGGGCTTGGGTATCTACTTTTGGTTTTAGTGTTTTTTTTTTTCCTCTACAAATACCAGTTTCAGCCATTCTTCATTTATGCTTTTGTCTGAAAAGAGGTAGGGTATCAGTCTTTCGTGTTTTGGAAAGTCTGATGAGTGTTATTTGCATGGACCTCCTGCATGACGGAGATTTTGGAGATGGCGTGGGGAGAGAAATACAAAATTGCAGAGTAAACCAATACCAGGCTAGTAATGTTGGGAGGATCCCCTTTCAAAGAGTAGAGTTGAATGTGTGCGCCTTATGTTTTTGATCTCTTACTGTACTCATTCCATTCCAGGCACAGTTGTTATCATAGTTGCTGTTGTTTGTATGTTATTTTAGCTTCTTTCCCAAGTAGCTATTTTGCAATTTGGGCAAAAATACAATTAAACTCCATCTGTTTTCAATGGTGCTAACGTCACACAGATGGGCTTGTCTATTGAAGCCATACCAGGATCCTGGCAGGTCAGATACTTCAGTAATGAACATGCTAAATATGCGACCAGTCTGATTTCATCATAACAATCCTGCATGGTGCTTGAATGTATAAATATAGTTTTACATTAAGTTAAGCTGTTGCACTTTAGCCTTGGCAGTGGTCTAAAAGAATAACAGGACTTATCCCCTAGTGCTTTAAGTTTCACTTGCAATTGGGACTTGTCTCATTCATGCTATGCCTATATTTCATGAGAGTGGTACAGTTACGGTGTTATTGTTGACAAACCAAGATTTATATATGGCCAGAGAAAAATGTCTAGTATTCCTTGTGACAATTTGTCATGCTGAAGCAAAGCAATAAAGGCCTTGAGCACGCATGCATATGCAATAACATAGTATTTCTGCTAATATTCCTTTAGCTCATCCAAGCAAATTATATCATTTTCATATATTTTGTTTGTTTAGTCTAACACCTCAATCAAATGACAAGGGACGTGCTTTCAATTAAAAAAAAAAAAAAAACCCTTTTCAGATTGAGTCACTAATATTGCATCACTGAAAAGGCCACAGTACTTTAGAGGCCACTGCAGCTTTGAGAAACTGTGGGATTTATCACATGCTTTCATGTTCACACTCCCCGCATTAGACTAGGATAGAAGGGAAAACAACAACAACAACAAAAATGCTGACACTGTGATTGCTCAGTTATAAACGTCAACTTCACATCGATCCCTTGAGCTGTTATAGGACTATATCCTTTAGTTAGAGTTGTATACTGTTTCTTTGAGCTTGTTTCTTGTTGAGCTCTTACAATTAACAATAATGAGTAGGAACAAAGGAGATTGTTTTTTGTAGTTGTTAGATCCCACGTTCCTACTAAACATTCAGAACAGTAAACAATGTAATAGATAAGTGTGAGACACTATGGACAGCTTTTGGAAACTATACCACCAGATGCATGTCTTTGGGAGACAGTTATGCATCTGGTCAGATCACTGATTACTTCTTAACTGCAAGGACCTATCTACTTCTCGTGCTTTCCAAGTATGCAAGCACTAACATTTCTAACACAGTTCTTTTACCCTGAAAGAAGCCCGAGGGCTCTGACCAAAACTCGTCTAATATAGGAAAATTGAGCAGCTTTGAACCTTTCTGTTTTTGATAACTACTTGGTATGCTTCCTGGAGGACAACCTGTGGGTTTGGTTTCCCAAGGTTTAATTCCTTTGATTAAATGCCAGGGCAAGATAGCTTGGCACTCAATAGGCCCTTTACCGTCCTCATATCCTCAGTTTCTTGGGCTTAAAAGTACCAATGCTCTCAGCCCCCCTCTTGGTCCAAAGACTCCTATGCTGATTGTTGTTTTCCAAGTTTACACCAATAACCTCCTTCCTGTACTTTCCCTCGTCCCTCATCCTGTTTTAGGTCAAGATGTCCTCTGTTCCTTTGCTCCGTTTATGCATTATGATTCATAACACAAGCGTGTACGTGGTACAGTACTGCGCCTCCCTCCCTTTCAGTGACCGAATGAAACTGACGGCAGGATCACAGCCTCCACAGATTAGCAATGCTCAGAGGGGGAACACAGTTGCTAGGGTAATTATGATGAGTGTTGGGCTGCCAAATACAGGATAATGCTTGGTCCTTATTATTATACTAGTGGATCAGCTCTACAAAATTGCAGCTAATTAAGGACAGGGTTCTTAGGCTGGCTCATTCAAAACACTTAAATGACCACCATCTACAGTTAAGGTCATGATTCTCTTAGCACTTTAGGCATTTAGACATCTAAGGAGATGATTTAAAAACTGGACACTGAACTTAGTAATATGTTGTTAGAGCATTTTACTACATTTTATTAAGGCTATTTGAACGTGTTTATCTAGCTCAAAACTGGAACATCGCATAATGGTTTATTGTGTCAGGCACTTTTCTACTGAACTGAATGTGAGAACATTGAATTTCGTGCGGTGATGGCAGTGGATAGTTGCTAAATATGTTGTCTAAATTTATATGACCCTGATTGGTGTCAGTCTCAGTCAGACCCCACAGGTTTAGTTCTTGCATAGCTAAAGCATAACTGTTTAGGTCTTCTGTGTGTTTTCCTTAAATATTTGAAATGTATCATGATCTGGGTCCAAAAAATTGGCTGCATCTAGGTCCCGATGCCTGCTTTGACTGGCTCTGTGTTTCTCAAAAGCTTTTGTTATGTATTTCAATTCAGCTGCCCAAAGACAACTGCTGGATTTTGATGGAGATAGAAAACAAGACACCCTCTAAAATTGGCTGACCCCTCCCAGGACTCTGTACCCTCTCTGCCCTCAGCACAGAGATATGAGGGCACTCTGACATACTTCTGAGGCATCTTTTGTTGTTGTTTCTCATGGGTAAAATCTGCCCACTGCTATTCCATGAGAACCCTCCCTGTGCTCACACATGCACACACACACAGACACAGAGCCAAAACCAGTCCACTGCAAAATATAGAGCGTTGCAGTTTTCTTTCACACAAATCAAATCCTGTTTACTACTGTCTGAATATCACAGCTCGGATCAGATTAGGATCTTTGCTTACAATTACAAATTTATCACAGTACCTTCATGTTTTCTTTTCAAACAGTTGACCTTACTAACTTTCATGTTGCTTTTCAGGTTAAATATATTGATTCCCACTTCATGCTGTAGGTAAGCGTCAGAGAGGAAATAAGAATTATTGTAGAGCTGCTGTTTACAGCAACATATGTTAGTGAGAAAATAATTCTGTGCAAGAACCATATGACAGAAATAGATTTGGCCTTGGGTTGGGGTTTTTTTTCAGTTGCATTTTAAGTTGCAACACTCAGTTTACTCATGATATAGGTTAAGTTCTAGCAAAATATTATTGAACACTACTGTACCTTATGTCCATTTTAACTTTGGCAAACTATCTAGCCAATGACATGTGAGTAATGGTAAAAAAAAAAGTCCCTTTTCACTATGTTCATATGCATTCAAGGATAAATGAATTAACCAGCAGTTCAGAAATACCCACAATTGTAAGTTTCCAACCACACTAGCTCATAAATGCAAATAGGGCAAAAATAGGTGTTGTTGTAAGTTGTCCTGTTTGGTTAATCAGTAACTTAACTAGAAGAGTGACCAGACCACCTTTGAGAATCCTAAAAAGAACTTCCTGCTGGACATTTCAGTTTTTTTCAAATGCTTATCGACAACCAGATTATTCAAAAACCTTAAGTCACACGTAGCCTCACAGTAGTTTCCTCTATATGGCAGTTATCCTGTGCCATGCCATGACTCCCTAACACCAAAGCAATGTCCTATGGCATTTGAATAATGTAGAGGGTTGAGTCGTCCATCATGGTAGATAGCTGCGTGACCGCATTCATGTGCTCGTTTGCATATACGCCTGTGTACATAAATATGTGCAGTACTCAAGATGGGCTCCATTACTTTTGCATCAGGGTATCTCTTAACTCCTATCTTTTTAATTATTTATTTCATGAACAGTATATATATTTTGTTAGGGGTTATTGGGGCATGAATAAGCGTGTGTCACAGCCTTTTCACAATCCCTTATGAGCAAATCCCACCCCCATCCCTGACGTGCCTCCAGCAGGCCCAGCTCAGAGTTCTTCTGATAGCCATGAAGGGATTTGGGCTGGATGGGCAGACCCTGACTGGGCTGATTGCTTTGAATGGCACTGGCTAAGGCTGCCTTTGAAAGCAGGGGTGTTGATGAGCGCCTTCTCAGAAGAGCCTGTGTAGTCACTGCCTCTGGGAGGGACCCTCACTAATACCCCAGCATAAGATATACAGGAAGAGGCAAGGATCACCAGTCACCCCCAGCCATACGCACACACACACACTCACACGTAGAAATGCACATACCCACTTGCTTCGACAACAACAGAAAAGTACTTTCAGTGAACTTTTTGACTTTTACTTATGTTGCCTACTAGTTGATGGATCTGTAAGTCATTCAAACTAGACGATTCAGTAACTAATTTCATACACCCAAGATACAGCAGAGTGAAGTTCTTGATATTATTTAAGTCCTTACTCGGTTTGATGGGAGCATGCTTGACATCTTTGTATACGTGTTGAATTTTGAAACCATGCTCCAAGCCGCTAGAAGTGTTGGCAAGAAAGGATTTCCGGAAGGTGTATGTGGGCTCACTTGTTTTGTTCGCTGTTTCACCTTGTCCTTTGGCTCTCATAAAACACCTTGAACATGAGAGAAGACAAATTACAGCTTCAAATGCAGGTGTCCAAGTGCTTTTTTATCTCTTAGCAGACCCTGAGGGAACATTACCTATGTTCCACAGGGCTGGCTGTGACATGGGAGCTGTCACCTGTGAGGCCCAGGCTATTGCTCTGAACAGGGTGGCCTTCTTTCTTTGATTGCCCTGTGCCTTTGAGCAAAGAGCTCTGAACTTTGGTTTGGTCTGGACCCAACACCCCTAACCCCAGTTACCCCTTGACTTTCACCTTATTAGTAACAGAAATGTCTAGAATAAGCATACTGATAATTAACATGAAAACGCAGTATAAAGAGAGTCACGCTCATTAGGATGATTGGTGCAGGCTAGGGCATGAAGATGTATGTGCTTTTGACTACTCCTCTTTACTGAGCTCATATATATATATGGAAAAATTCCTAGGTAACGCTTGTTGATGTCAGTAAACCGTGTGTCAGAGTCAGAGTTCAGGATACGTGCTTGTCTTTCACGGCAGTTGAATGGCTTCAGGCGAAACAAGCTCATTTTGTGTGAAAGAGAGAGGGAGAAAGAAGGGGAAAAAGAAGTAGCAGTAAATTACTGATAAGTGACAGAGAGCAGAGCTTATCTTGTGACAGCATCAGAGTGGAATGAAGGTCTGGTGTGTGTAAGTTAACCCTTTGACACATCTTATGGTGAGGGCTGAAGGTGAGTGAAACACAGACTTAAAGATGAATAACCATGAAAAAGCATAGAGGGAAATGGGAAAGATGGCAAGAGGGGAGTGGGTGGTGCCCGCAGCATGCCTGGTTTTATTTCCAATTGCAGTTTACGATTTTTCATGGTCATGTCTCCCCTGCCTTTTCAAAATAATCGGCTGTTGGTTTTTGCAAGTCTGGCCGCCTTTCATTTTAGAGGTTTGTTTTTGAAAAGGTTGCTATTATAGCTAAATGGTTTCTCTGCTTCTCTAAACACGGCAAGGCATTAGGCTGGGCTCCGGTTTCAGGGCCTGGCTCTTAATGAGAGACCCAATCACACAGAGGGAAAACACGGATCAGCCCTGCTACACCAGACCGAACCTGTGGTTTACCTCTTGAAACATAACCACACTCCTCTGCTCTGTTTTTCCCCCTTTCTTTTTTCTTCCACCGTCGTTCCCTTCACCTCCTGTCATGATTCTTCTCTTTTACAACCGAACATGATCAAAGTTGATTGCGCAGCTGCAAAAGTCAACACAGATGTGAAAATAAATAGATTAACACAATGGCCCAAACTTGGCCCGACAGTTAGCGTGATGCTAGAATTTAGCCTTCCCTGACATGGAAAGAGAGATTTGTGCAACTTCCAAAGAAGGCCTGAAATGTCATGTAAATGTTGGTATTTTATTTAGCTACAAATAGAACATGTCTGTCTGTCTGATGCTAATTCATGCTTCAGGGAGAAATACTGGTCTCTTGTTCTCACTGTCTGTGTTTATACTCACCTATTATATAAGTTCATGTTATGATTTCTATTACACATGCTTTAGAGCTTGTGTGATGCAGGTTTCCTGTGCTAAACTTAGAAACTGCAAGCAATCTGCTAGATTTGGGTGTGCAGATGCTTCTTAGGACAGCAGGGTTAGGTGCAAAGGTAAGGATGCTACTCTGTGGTCTATATGTTGTCTTTTGCTAGCCACATAAATTGTTTGAATGTAAATGCATTTTGTGGAATCTTATACTTATTACTTATACTGTTATTTGCATAATTTAACAAATATTGAGAACCCTATGGCTCGCCTCAACTCTTACTTGAGTATACACAGAACTCTGCTGTATTTGCTGTTGAAGTTGTGTGTTCTGCGCTATCGACTCAGAAGACCCTGTCACTTTTCTACTGTAGCTGTGACTCCTGTAAAGCTATAGTGGAAAAGACGATGGAGAAGAAGAAGAAGAGGCAGTCAGCAGTATGCATAGTCTTCTGTCACTCTGACACTCTTCAGTCTCCTTGCAGTGGGGGCTATGATTTATGGACGAGTCTCCATGTTGTAAGAACCTGAGCAGGATCACTCACTTCTCCAAGAAGAGAGATGGGAGAGAGCAGTCTCCTCTGTCCCTGGTGCTCCTTTTACACACCTATCTTAGCTCTTCTTATTTCAGTTTCTGTTTATAGTTTTGATGGATTATAAAAAAGCAATGCCAATACCTCTTCTTTTTTTCTTCTTCTTCTGTTCTCTTCCCTTTTTTCAAAGTGAGTGATTGTTAAACAGTTTATGTATTCTCTTTCTGCCTGTATGTTTATTGGAGGTAGTGAATTAGGTTTGAAACCATCACCGGAGGTTGTTTGAGAAACTTGAAAGGAAGCCCCCATAGCACAGTCCCCCTCCCTCTTTTCTCATCCCCCACCTTCACTCGCTCTCTCTTTCTCTTTCTTTTTCTGCCTCTCACTCTCTAGCACACAACCTCACACTCTCAGCACAGTTGTCACACAGTGGCGCCGCTATCTGCACATTATTAGTTATTACTTTATCGGCTCCCAAAGCTGTCAGAAGACACCCTCCTGGAATATACAGCAGGCATAAGCCATCAGTCCTCATTACGCTAGACCCGTGTGCAATTTACACCCAGCTGCCTCTCACACACCCATGTCAACATGCTAATGTGTATGTGTTTTGTGTGTGTGTGCGTGTGTGCACTTCTATGCAGATGACAGGGCTGCACACATATGATATGAGCACACCTTTGAGGGAATGCACTCACATGTACGAATGGAGCAAAGCTAATGTGCAACATGATAAAAGCATCCGCCGAGGCCTTTAAGTACGCGTTTGAAGAGAGCTCGGGCTTATGTTTTTTCAAGTTTAGTGCTGCTTCTTTAAACCACAAGGAGGCAGGGAAAACATTGAAAAGTGCCGCTCAGGACAGCTCAAGCCCTGTTGAACACGCAGGTGTGCAGTAAAACCCCTGGAGGCACCTGGGACAGAACAGGGCCCAGCAAGTCAGACTGGGTGAGTTACTGCATACCCAAGCAATACGCTGGAAACCAACACAAACGTCATATCACCTGAATAAAGAATCACTTGTGTGTGTGTGTGTGTGTAGAAGGTCGAGTTGGGGGGTTGTTAAGATAAAAACGCATCATATCAACATAATGAATTATGTTCTGATTCAGCCCTTGCATATTTTGCCTGAGGTGGCTGTCATGAACAGATGTACAAGTCAGTTTCTCATCATTACTGTTAGTGCTTGAGTATGAAGATTGTGCAAATCAGACCTCCTGCGCCGACATGCCATTGGATGCTTATTACACAGTCCTGTTGCCAGTGAATAATCTCTCTATCGTTTGATCTAGCAAAGTGCCCACATTAGCACTCACTAATTCCCTTGGCTGTGGGTTTGGAGACGGCACACGTTCCTGAGGCTTGCCGTCTCTCTGTAATTGTAAAGGTTGGGCCTCTGGATCCTTTTTTATTCCCACATTGTTTTCCAAAGAGGCATCATTTGGGCACACATACCTATCAGTATTTCAGTAGTCACTTTTATTCTGTTAAGATATGTGATGGGAGTAATGGAGTTGGTAGATATTGTGTAGTGACTGCTTAAGCAGTACTTTCCACAGCTGTCATCAAAACGTGGTAGCCTAGCATCTTATTGAGACTCTTTATGTTGGTCATTCCTTAAACTTTATGTGCAATAGAAAATTGATCTTATATCTCTGTTACGATTGTTTGTTTTAGCTTTTGGAAAGTATATATGGTGATGTAATTATTAAATAATGAATAGTTTTGTTTTGTTTTTTTAAATTAAGCTAGGCAATTAGGAGCGTGTTGGCTTGTATTTGGTTATTTGTGGATATACATATTTTGTATAGCCAGAGAATCTTTGTAGCATATTTATTTAGGAAACTTTTTGTGCATTTGTTATAAAAAATGATAGAGGACGCACTTTTAAGAAGGTCATGAATAGTAATTTTGCAGCATGCAAGCCTTTGAAGCAACGCTTTCTCCAAATTGGATATTGTGAGAGAGAGACATGTCCCTATTTGTCTACTACTGCATTATCAAGAGAATACAGGAGTATGGATGGCCAGCAGCAACAGGAAGGATTTGCTAAGTTGCTTTTGGATAGCCGAGTCTCCATCCCACATAATGCTAAACACAATTATGCAAACAGTTTTTTCATTGAGAACAACGGAAAATAATGGCTTTAATATATGCCCTTACCTCCAGCGAGTGTTTTGTATGCAAATTAGGTGTGATTTCAGGGATGGAGAGGCGGAGTGTCTCTTGCATCCATCTTTTGTTGCCGGGTGGATTAAGGGAGATCTGTTATGGTTTGTTAACATGAGAGCTTTTGATTCGGATTGAAACGAAACCATGTGTAGAATTAGATTAAAGACAATGTGTGGTGAGTGGCGGCTCAGGCATGTACTGGACCTCACCCGCCCGTACGCCAGCGCTCACCACTGTGGTCCCATTGTTTGGCCCGGCTTCTGTTGTGAAGTGGGTTTTTGTCCTGTTTTTGTTCTGTAATGGGCTATAATAACTTATATAAATCACAGTGACTGAGCCGGAGCTCCTCGTTTTGGGCTTGGCATTGATGGAAGGTCTGGTTCTCCAGAGGACTAGTGAGCAGTAAGTCTTGTGTATGGTAAGGGAAAGTTTGAAAGTCAGCAGGCTTTAGGTTTGACAGTGTTGTTTTGTTGTGAAGGGAATCAACCTGAGGTTTTCTTCTGAGAAGGAAGGTCAAATAAAGAAAGAGGAAAGCTTTGATAGTGATCTACAAACAGTGTGTTAGACCAGGACAGGTGAAGATAAAAAAAAAAAAATATATATATATATATATATATATATATATAAAATAAAAGGAGTCGAATTTGTGTGAAATTCTTCCTTTTTTTTTGCCTCGCCTGAAGGGCTTTATTTTGACACCAAAAAGAAAGCGAGAAAAATATTGCTGCATTACAAAATCAGGCTGTTCTTATTAAAAAGAGTTCAGTAACATTATCAAAAGAAAAGAACATAAATAATATTGTTTTAAAAACTGTTCTCAAGTGGAAATGAGTGTGTTTTTTGTTGTTAACTGACCTTGGCGAAGGTGTGTGTTTGTGATAATGTGTAGAGATGATAAATGAAGGAATGGAGAATTAGTTAGATCCCTCAGTGTGTTCATTACTAGTCAGTGATGTTTTGTCAATAGGAGGACGCACATCGTCTTGTAAGCTTTGGGCGGTGCATTTACTTGCACTGCTGGGAATTGTCTGTAACCCTGTTTTACATTGAAAATAGCCCAGAGGAAAAGGGGTAAGAGGAGAGAGAGGGGGGGTGCAAAGAGTAACCACTGATTAATTATGCACATCCCTGATTGTGACATGCTATCTGCTGCTATTAATGGCCAAGGATAATCACTCTGGATTGTAATTGCAGCCTTTGACTTCAGAACTGTACTGTGTCCAACATCAATCTTCATGTGAAACCCCACAATTTGGTGAAGAACTTCATTTGAGACTGTTGTTGGGTCTCCAACTTATTTTCAGGAAGAGAAGTGAAGTGTTAAGGAGAAGAGGGGGCAAAAGGGTGGAGGTTGCTTTAAACGGTGTCAGCCATAGACAGGCAAGTTAGAACAGGGCGCTGTGATATTACTGTACACTGCTTGAGGTTATGAAAAATAATTAGAGATCCGTGTGGTAGAAAAAAATGTGTTTTGAGGTATATGAAAGTTTTCACAGCCTTCATCGTTTGAACTTTTAATTCAGCTCTAAATGAGTGTCATTATTCTCTCTCACACATGGTATTATTGTGGAGGAAACTATATGAGAACTTGGGGGAAAAATATCACATTAAAATGTTAAATATGAGTTAATGAGAAAATACTACTCACCAAAGGATTTCGAGGCATCGTCAGAACTGCCACAGAAGCGTTTTAGGTACAGTATTTGCTATGAAATGTATATCTTTAAATGTAAATGACTGTTGTAAGTCATATTCATAATAACTCTGCCTATTAGTGGGAAAACATAAGTAAGATAAATGGAGAGTTTATTCCCCATTTTATAGAATTTCAGCAGGTTTTTTTCATTACAGACTTAAATCTTGTAAAAAAAAAAAAATAACAAAGTGAAGTTGAGGCTATTTTTTTTTCTGCCTTGTCCAAAAGCTTCTTTGGCAGTTTGTCTAAAAGCTGAAATGAAACATAGAATGTAATTAGAGGGAAGGGAAACTTTTAAGGGGAATTTCAGGATGCCGAGCAATCGGAGCTATAAAAGCAGATTTTGCTCCCCCATCATAGAGCCTCCTGTCCAGCCAGACAGTATCGGTACACAGTGTGTAATGGGCCTCTTTTCCACCGAAATACACGTTTTAGTTTATGTGTGTGTGTGTGCTTTGCTGCTGTCACACCTCTGTTATATTAACCTCCTAGTGTGTGTTCCAGATCCACGGAGAAACCACAATATACAGGCTTTCTTCTTCCAGAAAGACAGAAAAGAGAGCTCGGTGGTGAAGATTTTGCATGGTTTGTGTGCACAAAAATAACAGGTAGAAAAACAGATGGGGGGGAAGACCAGGTATGAGGATGAGGGATAGTGGACGTGCGAAATGCATGAAAAATAGCATGAAAAAGTCTGTCCTTTGGTTCTTTCAGGCCCACTGGCGAGGCTAAACAAACAGCGAATGCTTTGGAGAGACACATTAACTGTAACTGCCCTTGATCTGGCAGTGTTTAGAGTGCTGTCGGCACGGCTAATAAACACTTCATTTAGTTTTAATGGTGCCGGCGCCTCTACGCAGCCTTCAAAAGTACCCTTTATTTGGGTCATTTACGGCTCTTCCTCGAGGAGCACCCAAGGGACGGCAGATCCAGTCCACATCACTGTCTACTGGAGCACTCCAGGCCTGGGGAAAATTAATAGGGCTATCTGGGAAAAATAAATAAGTGATGGGCTTTACCACTGCCAAACAGCCCAGAGAGCTTATTAAGGCAAAGTGAAGTGAGATCGGGCAGTAGAAGAAGAAATTTTAATATGAATTTTTCACCTTTTTATGTAGGGCAGAGCTAGTTGTTTTCTCAGTTTCATCCTTTTCCCCCTCTTTTATTCCATTTCCTTGTGCACTCTCTCTCCTGTCTTCTTCATGTCTCTGTGTTCTTCTTCGACAGTAATTGTAAACACAGCAATTATGGATTGTGCGAGACTTAATTATAGCTTGTGCAGAGCCCTGGGGGGGCTCTGGCGGAATGTTGCAGCTGATAAAAACGCCAGCTCATCAGCACCCCTCCAATGGTGGCAAGCCCCAGTGAGAGTGGACCAAAGGGAGCCGTTCCCCCAGGGCCCTCCCAGTCGAAGGACCAATTAGTATTAGGCGGGAATTAATCTTAACGGGACACAACCACTCAAACAGGTCCTCCCAAGGTGAGGAGGAATTAATGTGGTTGCCTTATTGGTTATTACTGCTGTTGTCGTTTAAGTCGTTCCCCACTCAGCGTATGAGCTTAGAAGTCTCGATAGACCAGATCGCCCTGTAGCAGACGTGTTCGTCTTCATGTGCCATACCAGGACACGAGTTGGAGGAAGCAGCTAGATTCAAAAACAAAGCAAATCAAATCAGAGGAGAAAATGTGTCATCTATTTTTTTGCTTTTCATCTTTGCTGCAGTTCCATTTATCTTTTTCTGGAAAGTCTTTTTGAGGATGGAAAATTTGACACATCAAAATTCTAGTAGCTGCATCTTGTATTTAGACATCCAAAACTCAGCCCTGTTGTCAGAATTCATCAGGAGGGGGGCACGTATTGTGATCTATGCCCTGTTTCAGTATTGATTTCTGGGGAGCATGGCTCCATTAAGGTCCTGCCCGGGGGTGTGGAAGGGTCAGCAGGGGAAGTTGTGGGCTTCCGTGACCTCAGCTGTAGTTTACAATCGATTAACTCTGACTGGGAAGGGAGAAGGTCCTAGGGAAGTAAGCACAGGGCCCCACACGCGATTAGGCTACATTAGCCCTCTGGTCAGAGCTGTTCCAGAGGTTGCAGTAAGTTAATTAGCACTTTCTTATGATATCAATGATGACAGGGGTAGAGCAGCTAGCATTGATTTAGCTTTACTCTGTTTCAACCTTGGAGACTAAGCACCAAGGTACCGGATACTCCAGTCCTTCCTTTTTTTAATCCAACACAACTGACCATGTCACTGCCAGGAAGCCGTTTGTAAACAACCCTCTCTTATAACCACTAATATACTAAGGGATTTTGATAGTTTGATACTTATGCTAACTAAGAGGACTAGTAGGTTTTTCACCATAACACATTATAATGAATGCATGGAATTACATTTATGTTTTTTGACAGTTTGCCAGGTTTTGCCGAGCAAGCAGGGAGTTACATATTTTTTTTACAATAGCCATGCAATGACTGGACTGCATGTGACAAATAAATCTTGAGAAAGAGGTTTTCCACTTTCCACCCCCACACATCTTCCTCATAATGTGTGTGTTTTCATCTGTGACTCTTTATTGTCTGCCCCATCTTTGTCAAAAGAGAGCAAAAAGAGCCATCACTAATTTCTTGTTTTGTCAATTAAAGTGTAAAGGTGTCAGAAGATGATCATCTTTGTCTCTCTCACTTACCACATAACAAACATCTTCCTGTCTCATCATGTCTCTCCAGTAATCCCTTTGTTGTTTGCCAGCCATTTTCTTTATTTGGCCTCCTACGTTGTTCTTGTCATTCTTCTTTACCGCTCCATCATTCCTTCTTTCTTGCACTGCGTCTTTCACTCTCAGCTGCTGGTCTCACAGTACTCCCTTTGTTAAATGAAAGGTTTGCCAATAGATCAATCAAACTCTTTGTTCTTCCTCCTTTACAGTACACTGCTCTCAATATTGTTTGTTTTACCAGCAGCTAAACTGCGTTACACCTTCTTTTTCTCTTTGTCTGTAATGCTCCATCTCCGCCTGTCTGTTTTTGCTCGAGGCCCAGCCAGGCAAGTGAACAGCGACAGATGAAGAACCTTTTCTGTCAGCAGTGTTGGAGGGAATTAATCATGATTCAGTAAGTGCTCTGATGAGGATTCAAAAATCCTTGTTAGAGATAGAGCCATCAGGTGTGCCTGATCCGTCATATACTGACAGCAGCCTCAGGGGGGACAACGAGCCAAGTTTTAAACCCTATTTAGGACTCAGTCCTGCATTCAAGTGCTAGTGGTCATGAGAACATGACTTAGAATGCACCAAAAGCCAACCCACCAAACATGGAAAATGTACATTTGGAATCTAGTTGCAATTTTCAGCATTAACCAGCACAGAGTACCAACCGTGCTCAGGCTGCGTCCGGTCAATGTTGTTTTATTTTTTTTATATGTGACTTTTCTAAAGCCTATGTTGGAAGATTGGCATTGCACAAAAATGCAGCCACGTGATTTGACTTTGACAGCTCAATTTATTGCTTAGAACACTTTGGGAATTTGCTCAACGCGTTGTCTAAGCGTAATTAGAATAAGAAGGATTCCTCTATCTGCAGTAACAGCCTCTCCTTTGTTGATTGTACAGTATGTACTTTGCTACAGTCAGAAAAACTTGTCTGATAAATTTAAAAACCTTAAAGTGGCACTGTAATGCGCACACACCTAAAAATGCACATGTACGCACATAAACCATTATTAAAGTTAATGTACAATGTCACTGAGAGACTGACAGACACTAAACAGTGGAATTCCCCTGCAGATTAGCGACTGTACTATTTGTTCATGCTTCATGTGTCAAGGAAGTGGTTCTTCTTCTTTGTGAATACATAGCAATGTTACGGCTTTGTGAAAAATCACTGACATGACACACTAATTAGATAGGTGCTTAACCCTGAGGCCACAAAAGGCCAATGGGACAATAGAACGTGCTGATATAAATAATAAATATGTTTGAAATGTTGCTAATTATAAGTGGTCTGTTATTGAGGGAGTGTAAGTGAGGTGCTCTTTTTGTATGCACTCAGTTGAAAATTCCTCAGGATGATTTACAACACAGCTGCAAACAGCTTGTTTAATTTGGAAGTCCAAATGAAAGCGTTTGCGGCATTTTGGCATATTTTTCTTGTTAAGCAATGTTTAAGGTAGAGATAGACATTGCAGTAATTGCAGGTTTGACTGAGGGTAGGAGTGGAGTTAGCAGACATCAACACTCCCCCTGCTCTGGGAAGAAAATGAGAATAAAAAGATAATGCTGCAGATAAAGCATGAGACTGGTATGTCATTCGGTTAACTATTTCACTGTTGGGGGATTCACATGGATCCGGCTGAAGATACAAAGTAGACTCAAAGTACAATGGGAAACATTTGAGCAGAAGATAAACAAGAACGCGAAAGGGGAAAAAAGTAACTGGGACAGAAATTAAGAATGAGGACACATCAGCTCGTAATAGCGGTAGCATAACAAACACAAGCCAAAATTAGTCTCCCACAATAAACTGACAGGGATATAAAAACAAGCCTGCGTACATGTTGTGAGATTATAATGAGGCATTGATTGTTTGTCCTCAATTTCCATTTCAGTTCCCTCTCAAATTGAAGGCAGACACTTGTAAACATCCATACCTATGTCTTTGTTGTTCTCATTATCCTTTCTTTTTACTTTTCCCAAACATGATTGAACTAGAAGATCTAGATTAGAGGGCCAGTGTGACTTCCTGTTTGCAAAAGTACTTCCTGTTTTTTTTTTGACCATGTTCTAGTCGTCTTTGCTCAGGCTGCTGTTTATCGCCTGTGTGTATGCAACCATCTGAATGTTGGAGCTGAGGTCTTCTGGGATGTTTGTTTGTGCTGTCTTTTATTATGCCTTTTTTTTAACTGCCATTGTGGCAAGACAGGAATGTGCCATTGCTTGTTGTAGGCTGCTAGAGGGAGAAGGCCCAATTACCTGGGGTCCCAGTGCCTGGCTGCAGTTGTAGTCGGGTTGTGTGCGCGTTGGGTTTGTTCTGGTGAGCAGCTGTCCTGGGCCCCACTGGCAGTGATGGCAGGGGATGGTTACGGCTACGGCAGTGACAGCGAGAAAAAGGAAAAAGCAGACAGGCTCGTGCGCTGCCTCCTTGGTACTACTCAGCGGCAAGCACTCCCTGTCTGGCTCCTCACCACTTTTAACGGCTGTCTGATGTTGTAAAATCTTGAATGTGATGCTGCGATTGAAGTAGTATGCATTTCTCTCAGTTTACACAGTATGTGTGGCCAATTAGAGCTGGGGTTATGAGGCTGATGTATGGATTATAGTCTATTATTTCTTCTTCCCTAATGTTGACCATTAACTGCTGTGTCATTAGTTACTTTACCAACTGTGGTGGCAGTCCAGGAAGGCACACAGTCTGTCACACATATTATAATGTGGGTACATGGAATGGGATACAGGAATGTGCTTGCAAAATGGTGACAGTATTCTGAGGGATTTTGGAAAAACCAGAAACCACATTAAATGACTGAAAAGCATAATAGCTAGTGCTTCGATTATGTGATTAAACTAACTACGTGTCTCTTAAAACCGTGCTTTGAATTTGTTGAGGATTGCAGAGACGCTCAGTTTAACCATGAAACAAATGTATGAATTGTGAGGTTTTCTTAGAGCAGCTGCAGCGTATACAACAGCATCTTGTGTTGTTTCACTGTGACCAGTATTGTGTGTGACGCAGCACTGACTTGCTTGTCTGTCTGTCTCATATCCAGTGTGGCGGGCATAGTGAGCAGTGTCTAATGGAGCCTCTGATGAATAATGAGTCCATACACTGGTAATGTTCTGTGCCGAGTAACGGCTGCATTGGTTTCTGTCCTGTTAACTCCACTGGTGTAAGATTGATTGTGCTGTGCTCTGCAGTCATACAAAGACACTTCATTGCTTGGCAATGAAAATAAAGCTTCTCCCACTGAAATGAAGAGCAATGGGACTAGGGCCACAGAGGCAGACCAGCACGAGGCCTAGAAACAACTACAGCCCCATGTCACTAGCATGAGTGAGTGACACACCATGAAATAGGCATCGCTCCAATAAGACTAATTTGTTTACACATTGCTTTCTGCTAATTGAGGTGTGGCAGAATTTATTTTTGCCTCAGTTGAAATGAACCTAAGTCACCCTGATTAGGCCACTCACTGTACTTAGAGATCCTCCACCAAGACTCTCCTTCAAATTACACTTGACACTGTGAAGAAACATCTAATAGAAGTGTGTAATGGGCTCTGATGACAAACTACACGGTTGGAAGACCATGTAATCTCCCCGCAATTAATTAAAGTGCGGCCTGTGTATGTGTGTGTTAGCAGTTTTCTTTTTTTTTAATGCTCCCTTTCTCTCACACCCAACCTAACCAGATGCCACCAAATAACTAAAATAACACTGCCTGTCAACAGTAAAAAATGAAGACCCATACCCTAACAAAGAAAGGTACTTAGAGCTGGCAGGGAGAGGCAGATGCAGGGTTATTTGTGCTCCAGTGCTTCTCAGTGTCCCGGTAAGGGTCCTCCACAGCTCAACATCTGTACCTCCACCCGCCTAATTACCCACAGCACCCCTGCCCCACCGCTTTCTAGTCTGTCACTAACGCAAAGCTCGCTGGAGAGAAGGAGGAAAAGCAGAAGGTGAAAAAAGCTGGTCTTGCTGGTCTCCAGTGTACATTTACATTGTACAATATTTCGTTTATTCTATTTTTTTTAGCATTAAAGACAGTTGGCTATTATTTTTCAATTTGCTACTTTTTTTCCTTTAACAGCTGTATCCATTCTCTTACCTTTAACTGAGCTGTTATCTCATGCTAGTGACCGGAAAAGATTTTTCTCTCAAAGAAGAAATTTGTTCACTCATTCTTTGCTCTCACGTTTTACTTTTCTAATTTATCTTTTTCTTTATTTATTTCCCGCCACAGTATTGATTTAAAGGCAGAGAACAATTAGGTCCATTTTGGGGATAATTCCTCAGTCTTCACTTATTTTTATCAGTAAATGAGAAATTTGCCATGCTTTTTGTAAGTTTTGATGGGAGCTATCAGTTTGGAGTTACTTGTGCCATTGATTTGATTAAAGGCATTACGCATTGTCTAATGAGTTTTACACATGGCTGAGTGGTGAATAATCACCCAGTGATTTCTGACCCAGAACTCCTCTTCACACCTCCTCCTTCCCTCATTTTTCTCACTTTCTCTCTTTCTCACTCCCTTGGAGCAGAGGACCAGACACTTGGTAGTTCACAGAAGAGGTAACGGAAATCAATTGAGACCGTGATTTGAAGAGTTTTCTTTCTGTTTTTTTTCTCTTTCCCCCTCCTCTCAAGTCAAATTGATTCCTTTGCTTGCTTGCTTTAATATTCATTTTAGCTAAGTGTTCAGTAAATGTGCAGAGAATATGAATATTAGGTGTCAAGACTTTTTACATGAGATCAGTTTTGAAAACTATAAATTTCACCCAGCTGAAAATTGTCTGGCAATTAAAGTGTATTGTGTGTAATAAGCAGTGTCTCTATTGGGTGTTTAGCTTTATCGAGCCTGTCTAGAGATGGAACTCATACCTGCTGCTCTGTGAATTGCAGCACATAAAAGATGGACTGAATATGTTCCTGGGGAATATTGCCCTCTCCAAAAGACCAATCCGTCTTGCTTAGGGAGGCAATCTTAGGTGCGGTAGATAAACTAATATTTGTGTATAACCTCAGTCAGACAATACAAATGATCGGATGATTTTTCATCTCCTTATGCATACAGGGAAATATGAAAAATTGAGGTTTAGGAATATTTGCAGGGTCTGTGAGGCGGCTGACTGGGCCGCTGAGTGCCCTGGGCCACGCTCCTCACCAACAACTGCAGAGTGAAGAGTGATGAGAATATTATGCCCGTCTGTTTCCCGTCACTCCCCATCCTCCCCTCCCACCTTCTTCATTCTCTCCTCTCACCACACTAATTCACATGGCCACAAGATGGAGAGAGAGGGAGCGAGCAAAGCAAAATGAGAGATAAGGCAATAGGCTGGCCGCCCCTCTGGCTCGCCGTCTTCGACTTTTGCTGTCTGTCCATCATTCATGATTGACAGTCATACTGACATAGCTCTCTTGGTCCTCTTGCTCTTCTTTATTGTCCCCCCATCCTAAACCAACCTCCCAGCACCACTGCCAGCTCAACCATAGAAACCGTTTCTTCATTTTCTGGGCCTCAGCTCTCCTGCTGCTACAAACACTTCTTATTGGGTTAATTTGCGGATGTTACTGGGCCAAGAGTTCATTATTTTGGGGAGCTGGTGTGCAGATAGGGGCAGAGAAGCATTCCTGGTGTTGACGTTTCGTCGTAAAAAAAGGTCATGTTTGAGGTTGAGGGAAGATGCAGCGTCTTTATCTGTGGGAGAGATGTTCTTAAGCCATTAACCATTCAAATATCCTCCAAACTACACTTTAATTTATATTAGATTTATTAAATGCATACATTGAACAAGTACATGCAACAACCAGCTTCCTTTTAGACACGTTTGTTTTTATAATGAGCAGCCGTTGAGAGCAGAGCAAAAGATGTTTTACCAGTGTCAGTCAAGAAAAGGGCATGTTTTGCTAAGAGACAGGGTGCATTTGGATCCCTTCAAATATAACATCCCAGTGTCTCTCTCTGTACTTTCCCTGCCTTGAAAAATATGCTGAATCCCTAAGAATCCACATGTCAAGTGCAATTCCCCTCACCACCACTCCCTGACATGGAGATGGTGACATTTACCCCAGCGCTTCCCTCTCCTCCTCTTCAGGTTTTGAGAGTTTTTATTTTTAGTTTATTGCGTTGCCTCACGCCAAAGCCTCCATGTTTTCCCTTGAAAACCTTTCTGTTTGCTCTCTATATTTCTGCATTATTTGCCTGTGCCCTCTGCTTTTCAATATGTCTTTTTTTTTTCTCCCCCTTTTTATTTCATTTTCTCCCACCCTCCCACTTTATCCTCTTCCATCCTCCTTCCCTCTATTTTAGCTTTACTGCGGTGAGGAACTTATACCCTCCCCTGTTCATGATAAATCAGGGGTGTGAGCGGCGGTGCTCAGTTGGAGGCATCAGTCGCGAGGCTGATGAGATAAGCGGTGCTCATCTCGTGGCCCTGTATGGAGATTTATTGGGTTGGGATAAGCAACAAGCTAGCCATCACTCTCAGCCAAATAGACTCCCCGCCTGCATGTGTTTATTCTTATTGCACTGCCACGACCACTGCCACTGTCAGGGGTGGAGTAGCCCCCGGAGGCCTGCTCTGTGGTAAAGGAAGCCTAGCTCTGCTCTCTGGATCATTACCTTCTATTAGATCACAAAAACAAGGCTCCACACTGGGACTCTGAGTGACACTGATGGCCCAATTTTTCTCTATCGCCAAAGACCACATACAGTAGGCATATATAAAATAAGGTTATAGTCTATATTGGCTCATCATATCTGAGTGCTAATGGTGTTGTCATCTTTTTCTTTTGGATTTCTAAGCTCTTCTTTTGATGCGCTTAAGAATTCCTAATGAGGCAATTCCATCTGCCTCAGACAAAAATATATATTAGGTGCTGGGGCAGTTGTCAAGGGGTTGTCAAAGCTTGATGGATGCACACATTCTCTTTTCACCAACAATTGTGTTATCTTTAAATTTTTGGGACAGTTTACTAAACTCACTGGCTTTATATGGGCCACTTGTCCACTTTATGCTAAGTCTAATGCATATCTATAACCAAACTATTTTGACCTTTGCCCCGAAATAACACTATTAGCATTCTTGTCGTTAGAACCTTACTTGGCTGTCATGGTATTAGTGTTGCTCATGGTAACAAATGCTATCTAACATTAGTAAAAATTGGCTGGATGCCTCCTTATTTGTACATTTTTGCTATTTTCACACACAGCATTTTCTACACATTATCTGTATGTAAGAGCCAAAGACACCTAGTGCAGTTGGGTTAGATGTTTAACAGTGACACCCACTGAAAGTCTGTGTGATGTGCCATTTCTCTTGAAAACAACATCTCATATTACAAATCACAACTTAGATGGAAAAACAAACAGTAAAAAGGCCCGCTGTGACACTGTGCTGACTTCAGAGCAGTGGATTCAAGAGAATACTGAAAGTCATTAATCTGTAGTTGCCACATGTGGCCACAGTACCACTGTGTAGCTTAATCACCATCATCTTACTTTAACTCCAGCTGCTGATGACAGCATTAATTTCAGTGGGCGAGAAATCTAACACAACCGTTGCCTGGCTGGTGTCAGGGAGCCTCAGGCCAGAAGGTGCACATCAAGCATCTTCTTCCTCTCTCCACTTCCCCCTCCCTGCCACAAAAACATACACTCCACTCACCCAACAAGTTCTCCACAAATTGCTTTTACCCTCCTCACCCCACAAGTGTACACATGAACACACAAATACACGAACAAACTTAGGCCTGGGCAGGGTAGTGGGGGTTAGTTTTTCAGCACTCAGGTTATATTTAATCATGGCTGGCGGATGATGAGGCTTTTCTCTTTATGAAAGGTATTAGAGCAGCACTGTGTTTTCACTCAGCTTTACACTCTGCCCCCATGCTTTTCTTCCCCTGACCTGTGTTACCATGTGCCAGGGAAGAATTTGATAAAGTGACACCAGGCTCCCACTATCTCTACCTTTCTCTCCATCTCCCATCTCTGTCTCACATTCTAATAGTTCGTCTGGCAGGTCTGGACTGTCTCTCATCTCATCAGTGGGGTCACACCTCTGGGCTGCCCTTTTCCTTCTTCACCAGCACTTGCCTTGTCATTTATTTTGCTGCTGAAATGGCCAGCAAACCGGCAGGTCTGATTCAATCTCTTACATCCTCAGGCTGATGTACCGGACAGAGTGCGATAGTGCTCGCAGAAATGAAGAGGGGCAGGGTTTAACAGTAGGAACATCAGGCTGTGGTGTCCTGCAACTTTCTGCACTCTGCTCATCCTTTGCTCTTTCCTCACTAACAACAACCTTCAGGGAGTGTTTTCTTGCACTATTCATTGTTAAAACACACACTCCTTGGCCAGGGAATTGCACTCTGACAGAATACTGTAGTATTCAACTTTCCCTTCGCATCCTTGCGTATGTGACTTTCCTCAACCCTAGTTGATCTGTACTACTTCTATTTAAGGGCCCTATTCTCTTTGATCGAACTAAAGTTACAGAGAAAAGTGAGAAGCATTGGGGAAGCTCCAGCAGGAGGGTTTACATACCCTTTCAACACTTTGAGAAGAGGGGATGCTCTACATTCTGCTTCATGTTGCACCCAGAGACTCTCCCCACTTCACTAGCATGCATCAGCAGACACTTGGTCATTAGGTAGATTGACAGTGATTGTCTGGCCTGCAGAGCTGAGGCAGCCTCTGCTCGGCTCAGATGCCTTCTTTGAAATGCACACATATAGATTTTGTGTGAGTGAACAGAATTAACAGAAAATGTTACAAGCTCAGGTAATCGATAAAGTGTGAAAGATGCAGCGGACAGTGTGGAAATCACATTTTGGACAGGTTACTACTTCATAATTGATTTGGCTTTAAGCAGCTACCTTTTTTACTTTAAAGCTGGTGGTTAGTGTCTCAGTGCTCCTTTTTCCCTGCACTAAAACGGCAAAAGGTGAAAGGTATGCTGTAGGATGTGATTTTTATGCCCAAAGAGAGGCGTGATCAGAGTGTGGTGTTCTGTCTTACAGAACTTTGCCAATTGCTCTTTTTTTTCAGTTTCTTAGATAGGGTGCAGAGACTAGTTTCCTCCTTTGTGTTCTGTGAGAGTTGGGCACGTCAAACTAAACGCTCTAGCATCTTATATCTGTCCTGTTGGATTAAGCTGTTTAGTAGCTGTTTTGACAACTGAGCTTGAACTCAGATTGATTTCTATTTTTCCATTAGTTTATCCCTTTTTTCCATATCAGTTTTCATGTGAGTTTCTTTCTGTTTGCACATTCAGAAACAAATCTTCAGGAGGTTGGGACTGTCCTCTATTATTCATCGGTGGTAATGATGGAGAGGAGCTGGCAGGATCTGTGGGCTTATTGATCCTGTCCTCTGGTTTCGTGCCTTACCTCCTGTGGGGGTGGAGGAAAGGAGCTGAGATCTGGCCAGCCCTATGTTTCTCTTCCCAGGCACTGAGACCTTGGTGCGTCACTTTTGTCTTGAGAGCCCTGTGTTGCTGTGATTTAGAGATATTGAAGTTTTGTCATGTTATCTGTTATTTCAAAAGGTCTGCTTTCTGTTGCTGTTGTTAATGGATTATTAAACATAAAGCGATTCCCTTTTTTCTATTTGTAAAATATTACGCTTTGATTATGAATTAAAGCCCATAACCCCACAGATAACAGTCATTCAGAAACTGTACCGTTTTTAATGCTCTCATGAATTGTGTGAGTTTGGGGTATTTTACTGTCTTAATGTGAATTCTTGAATGCATTATATTGGGGCCTTGCAGAGATTTTCGTGCCCTTGTATTCCGCTGTCCATGTCTATGTATTTCTTCACTAAACCCGCTGCCCCAGTATACAATGCAAGCAAGCTAAATTAGGCCAACCTCCTTTTAATACCGTGGAGAGGGGAGAAGCAGCCATTATGAATTATCCTTAATTACAGCCATTTCCTAAACTAATAAAGCTGCTGAATCTTTACTGCAAAGGTTAGTTTACCCAGCATGCATAAAACCACTTCGTGTGTGTGGGTTCATGTCTGTGTGTGCGCGTATGGGTGCGGGAGAACTGGATGGCTGGCTGGCAGCACCCATAGTCCCATTAATTTCACGTGGGTTCCCTATCACCAGCCACAGATGCCTATAGACACGTAAATGAGTCTCCAGCGAGTGGCGGGCTGCCTCCGCCAGCCAGCTCGGGCCTAATGGTCCGGAAAGCCAGCTTATGTGACGGAAGGAGATGAGGGCCTTATTTACACTGGCACACATTAGTGGATGGATGCTGATTCACTGATTAACACGTCAGCCTTTCCCACACACCCCCCCTCTCATGCCTCCCTCAGTTCACCTCTTTCCTCTGTACCTTCAAACCTTTATGCTCATAGTTACACACAATAATCTGACTATACAAAAAATGACTTGCATAGCCTTTTTTTCTTTTTGTTTTTCTTCTTCTTGAAATTTACTACACCATTCACAAGCTCATACCGGTAGACATCATACGCTAAAATACACACACACACAACATTGCCACTCTTGGAAATGCATGGTGGCAGGCTGCTGAGAACAGGGAAGCCATCTGTGAATGATGGCTCCTATGGAAAGATAATGTTTCCCATGCAGCACCGAGTGAGGCGCTGATGGAAGAAGATGACTTTTTGAATGGTTAAGTGGGTAAACGTTAGATCATGGCCACAGTGCTCCCATTTGCCTCACTCACCATCAATCCCTCCCTCTCCCCCTTGCTCTGCCTTTCTCTCTTTTTTCCCGTCTACTAGATTGTTTATTGAAAAAGCACGAGGAGGCCGCCGATAAGAGAGGCAAGGCTAATGCCGTGATTTGTGTCAGTCACGCCGTACAATTTGTTACAATCGCAACACTTATCACAATATAATATGTTTATTCTGGTCAATTAAGTGGCACAGGAAGGCTCCTGCATTTGAAGTGTCACATGCAAGACGGGACGGGGTGAGGGCGATCAAAGGAAATGGAACTAATCTAATTGTACAGCATCTCAAGCTGCTGCCACCTCCGTAGCCCTTGCCATCGCTGTTCGGCTTATAAACTGATGCATTTTGAAGAAAAGAAGGAGACACAACTACAGGTTTACAGAAGCAGAGGTGGCTAGGTGCTGATCTGTATCTAATGTGTTTGTTGAACAGATAAAGGCAGGTGCTGCACATGTATACAATCAAACAAAGCAATCTGTTTTGTTTTCGGGTTTTTTTTTTTATATCAATTTTTGGCTTCACATATATGCACTTGCTTAGGTGTCATCAAACGTATTTAGACATTCAGTTCAGCACATACAGAGAGACGATGCTTGAAAAGCAAGATTGTAGTGCTTACCATACATATGCTCCGTAAACACAAGAAAGTGCTTGAACTTAGAGCATTTGCATTCAAACACAATCGTACGCATCCCTCAGCAAAGAATAGGACATAGATGACATAAATGCAAAGAGTAAAAGTGCAATAAATGCCCAAATAATTGTGCTATTACAAAGCTTTACATTTGCAAACAAATATAGATATATACAAGCACTGTTAATTTAAAATGCAAATACACTCAAAGAATAAATGGTTTATCAGCAGACCTTTTTTCCAGTTATACAACATCATGCACGCACGGTCACACGCACAAACACACACACCTGGACATGTTTTGGCCTAGTCCAACATGGATCCCAAAAGAGTCACAGTATACATAAAAACAGGCCAGGCAGTGAAGGCGGACTGTGTAGCAGACCAGTGCTTCCATCGATCTGAGAGGGTTCATTAGGTAAGTGCTGACATCACAGATTGATGTCTCTTTAAACCAGTGCCTGCTGAGGAGCTGACAAGGAAAATCACCACTATTGACTCCCTTAGTGGTATTTGTGTGTGTGTGTGTATGCGTGTGCCTTCAACGTATTGTGTGATATGTACACGTGCCAGTAAAATGACCATGTGCGTACTAACATTTGGCACACAGCTGTATCTGTTTGTGCCTGTGTGTGAGTGCACAAGTGTGTTTTCCTAGAAGCCACATTACATATCCATGTCTTTGATGGGCTCCCTGGGTGTAGGTGTTCACCAGTGTTGCCAGTTATACAACCAGCCATGCAGCTAAGGAGCCTGTCAGCCTGTTTCTGCTTTTACGCCACCATGCATCCATTTGCTATCACAGAATAGGAAAGAGATGGAGTGGAAAATGGAGATAAAGAGGAAAGGAAAGAACGTTGCGTGGAGGAGTCATAGAGGGACTGAACAGAATCTCTCCCCATCTATATTTCATCAGCACGTTTAGAAACTCTGTTTGGTAATTATGTTGTGCAAGTTTCTGACTAATTTGCAATCCAGTGAAAACCCTGACATGGGGCA
This sequence comes from Neolamprologus multifasciatus, assembly GCF_963576455.1. Taxonomy (NCBI): domain Eukaryota; kingdom Metazoa; phylum Chordata; class Actinopteri; order Cichliformes; family Cichlidae; genus Neolamprologus; species Neolamprologus multifasciatus. Next base: position 30,417,140 of record NC_140439.1, on the reverse strand, counting down.
GCTTACATTCCATATGAGAGCTGAATGCTGTTTAGTTCAAATTTAGGATTTTGGTTTTTAAATTCTTGTCGAGGAACCAAAAAGTTATCTCTATATGTGACCCCAGTTCCCCGAGCCTCTACTTGTCGATTGATTTGAGATGTCGTTTGTATCTGATGCTTTTCTCTAATTAAGATCAGGCTAGAATCGGTGGCATTGAGCGTCTCCACAAACCTATTGATTGGAATGGGGAAGGAGTCGGTGTTTGTGAGGACACAAGTGACAGGAGTGAAACTGCTGGAAACAGCCAGAGCATTAGACACACCAGATCGAGGAGACAGATGGTCCACAGTTTCCCCACTGCTGGTCTTTTTTAGATCACCTCTAGTTCAACTTAAAGTTGAAGTTTTCAAGAAATGTCTGGTGACATGCTGACGAAGCACAGACAGTAGAATTTTGGTTATGCAACCACAACAGTGAACTTCTACTAATGGAATCATTTTTGACAGCATCGGGCTGATCATCATTTTCAAATTTAATGTTGCATTTACAACACAGAATGATCTGTTAAGTGATTTCTTTTAAGTATCGATCTGCATCTGTTGTGGTACATCAATACTTTGTGGTGAAATGTTAAAGTGGCATTGATGCCTGGATCTCAGTGTCACCTACTCAGCAGTCTTAAGCTCTGATGACGATACAATAAGCATTACCTCCAATAAACACCACGGTACCACATCTTGTAGCTTTAAATGAGCAATTGATTAGTTCCTTTGAAGAATGATGCAATCTCAGTGTTCTCATGTCCATTTAAAATGTGTTTAAGTGATATATAGTTGAGGAGAAACAAAAAAAAATCACTTTATCTCGCATTAATAGTATCAATACACAACACGGTGTCTTGAAGGAAGCAAGAAAAAGTGAAACAACTAGAAAAGTTTTCTTGTACTTTATTTTATCATGAGCTGAGCATAATGCAAAGTGTTAGGATTGAAAAATGTGCAGAACTGAAGGCAAGATTCCCTTCTAGGCCATCACCACCAGAGGCACATCGCTATTGGCTGCCTCCAGGAGATTAAAGAGAATAATTGCCAGCTGATTGGCTGTTTAATATTTCATGGACCTTTGATGCACTGGGTGTTTGTATTACCTTTATCAGCAGGCATAATAATAGGATAGGCTTTGACTCACTTAAGTAAAACAGGCTTTTTCACAGTACAGGAATTGCTACTCTTCTTTTGAGCAAAAAAGAACACAATAGACTGTCAGTATATTTTTATGGGCTATACAATATGATATATGATCATTTAAACTGATCAATACTATTGGTATCACAGAAAGATATACATATATATATATATATATATATATATCTGTCGGCGCATAGGTGTGTGTTTCATATAATTTGTTGATTACGCTTTCTAATAAGTACTGAAGATGCAGTGATGGATTTCATCTTACATTGTAACTGCGTATAATATTTATATTTTTCAGTGCCGAATACATAATAAACTGAATAATAATAACTGAATACAAAATAAACCTCCAGTGTAATTTATGCACAATATATAACGTCTATAACTACTACAACTATAGCAGTTGTGGTACTGCAGTTGAGAGCACACAAGCTGCAACAACAGTAGAACATTTATAGTACTACTACTGTTTATTTCAGGACTGTTCATATTTTCAACAATTTAAAATTTGGTAAATCCTTCTGTCTTAAGTCTAGACAGTAAAACTACTGTGTTTTACCGGCACTTGCATGTGTATGAGCGTATATGAGAGAGTATGTGAGCTAGGTGTGCTAGCTCCTCCCAGATCAGGGACAGCTGCCATTGACGGTCCCATGTTCGTACCTCTGCCTGATGACACTAATCTCTTTCTGTAGGTGACCTACCTCTTCTTTCCAAATCTGTCGGCGCATAGGTGTGTGTATGTGTGTGTTTGTGTTGTGTGATGGTTGCCGCGGATGTCTCCTCTGTGGTTCCGCTTCGGAGGTCCAGGAATGGTGAGCTTCTCATGGTTGTCACTTTGAGGTGTGAGAGCAATCATTTCCTTGGACAACAGTCCCATCCTCATCCCTGCTTCCCGCCTGCTCGGATTAGTTCCTCTTGCTAAGAAAATTTGCATCCAGAATATTTTCTCCTAATTTATTTTTTCACTATATTTCCAGTTTTCTTTTCTTTCTTTTTTTTTTTTTTCTTCCATCTGTGTCTCTTTCACTGCCCTTCTCTGTTTCCTTTCTCCTTGTTTTCCCCTGGACGCTGTAGAGCATTTTATTACAGTTGTCAGAAGGAGTAACAATTCTATTGTGGGGTGATTACAACAGGGTGTTTTACCCACAGATCACCAGAGCAATTAAAATCTGTAAATAAGGCTACCCATGATGCCTCAGTCCAAACAATGGGGTCCCATAGGAAGTGTTTGTTTGAAGGAGAACAGTGGAAGTGAGTTTCTCTTCCTTTTACTCTCACTCTCTCGCTCTCTGTTTCTCTCCCTCATTAATTAGGATATGCTCCTTCAACCCAACATGACTGTGTCGATGGGCAGCTCTGCACAATCAGTGTGACACATATTTCAGACACAAGATGAAGTTGTTTACTTTTGTGTCAGACCATGCATTGCGCCACTACACTTTTGTTTTGCAGAATGGAAGAGACAATGCAGGCCTAATTGTGCCAGTTACAGCTGTTAGGGAGAGGAAAGAGAAAGACTTGTGCCAGCTACCGTGAAAAGGAAAGTAGGGACTCTCTTGTGCATCTGTGCCTGACACCCGTGCAAACAACACTTACGATAAGGATGTTTTAATGATAACTCTCACAAACTTTTTTTGTATGTTGGTTTTGAGCACTATTTAAGTAATCTGAGAAAATACCAATTGGCAAAAAAAGAATCGCTCTGACTATGACTCTTAAGTTGAAAGTCCCTTAACTCCTGTCATGTCATTTGGCCTGTATTTCTTCCAATCACTTGGCAGTGTATCACAATTGTGCCCTGCCATAGTCAAAGGACAGTTCTGCCAGGTAATGTCATATTATTTCAGTGAACAGTTGCATTAGGAATCAAGCTATCCATCAGCACAGAGGGATACTGTAATTCCAGTTTAGCCTTTAAACCTGGGTTGCTGTTAACTACCTGGTTCACAGCAGTGCATAAAGTGATGCAAGCACTCTAAATTACTTCTTAATGTTTCTTTTCTTTGTAGAGACAAAAGAGCTCTTTGTAGTTTTGTGGGAAGACATGTGGAACATGTCATGTATTTCGTGTCAGGATGTGTGTGTATCGCTTCCGCAACCGCCCCCACCCCACTTCATAAATTACTCACGATTGGAGTTTGGGCAGGTTGGTAAAGGAACCAGATAGATAGAAAGAGGACGACCGTGGGAGTATTGCAGCTCAACACAGCACCATGATGATGCCAGACTCCAGGGGCCTAACCAGAGGCTATATGCCTTATCAAGATCCTGTTTACAGTCAGCCAAAGAAGCTACCAGCCACCCATTTCCATAATGCTGCCTGCGGTCCTCCGCGGAAACTAATTTATCTGTGCCGGAGATGCACCATGATGTTGCCTGTTCTGCACCTCTCTCACTTTGTATTCTGTATGTTGTGTTTCTTTCTTTTGTTTCTATCTGGGGTTTTTTCCCTTTCTCATCTTATCCTCGCTCCTTATTTACTGTTTCTTTTTCTTCTAACTCTTGATGAACTACTTTTTTCTTGCCTTTCTTCCAGCCACAACCCCTTAATTCTGTCTTTTTCTATCTATTTGAATCACTTATTGACCCAACACAGTATATATAACACATCAGCTTAATTTTTGATAAGAATGGGCGAAGAATTAAAAGCAAAATCCATAAATAAAAAGAGAGTTGCTGCTTAGAGAGATCCAAGAGTCAGTAATTAAACCCATACAAAATTTAACTGAATGGAACTAAATATATGGCACTGCCCACTTGTGTATTTGTGATCTTGCTTTTACACTCTTGTTATACCCATCTCTGTGTGAGTCTGCCATCTTCAGCTTTCCTCCTTGTACTTTTTTTTATCATATGTTTGTGCCGATTTTTTTCAGCTTGAGCCACTTGTGTAGTTGCCATGTTCCTGTGCCTGTACATCAGTGAGCATCTGCTCTTTCAACAAGGTCCCTATGGCCTCAAATGTCAGACCAAGCAGCTGCCAGACAAGTGCATTGTGCAGCAGGCTTGTGTTTTGCCTCCTCCCATCCCTCCACTTCATGTTCTGTGATGTTAACTGTGATTGAAAGTAAGTAGGCAGCAGCAACTGGAGGAGGAATGATGAGAAAGGTCTCTGTTTTTAAAGAATTCTGTTCTTGCAGTACTGGACGGCTGTTCTCCGGGGCTTTTGGCCAGGTGGGAGTAGGCGTTATGTTGTGCATTAGGAACAGCTTCCTCTGCCCCCTTGTGTGAAAGACCACTGCGATGGAAAGCCATTTGTAGTTCATCAATGCTGAGGTCCATGTACTATAGATTATCAGGGGACAAACAGCATGTGCACTTGAATCTCATGTGTGCACATGTTTGAATATGGTTCTGTATGCTCTTGTACACAGATTGTTGATTCCCTGCTGTTTATCATAGTATGGATAGTGCAATAATATGTCACTGGATGCCCGTTTCAGAGTATACATTGTTTTGCGTATTTCTTTGTGTGATCAAGTAGTCACAGGGAGTGAGCACTGATGCGGAAGAGATGGAGGGTGAAGAGACAAGCAGGTACCCCCCTGGAGGGACCTTGGGGGCAGCAGGCCAGGGGTAGCCCCTCTAGCTCCCTCACAGCACACTCTGGTTTGCTCTCAGACACTACTATTGATTTGTCCACTAGATAAGACCACAGGTTAGCTGCTCTACTAAGTATTGCTCTTTTCACCTCTCTTTGGCTGCAAACAAATCCTGGAGACTGGTTCCATTTGATGTTAGCTGATGTTCCTTTAGACTTATTTTTTCTACCAACACTACTTAACCATGGCATAAAGCAGGTATAAGCCATCACAGGGCACTGTGAGACTCACTCTTGCCCCATAAATGACCCAACCCTAAACTAGCATACTTCTCTATTGTCTTATCCTGAAGCTATAGGAAGCCATGAGTTCAATTCTGTGGCAGGTCTACAAGCTGTGAGAAAAGGGACTTTAGCTGTCAATCAATCCGCCTTCATTTCAGGATGCCAGAAAGTACAAATTCTGTGTTAATTCAAGCCTAAAGTGCATTAGTCCAAACCGTAAGTTGAAATTGTGCCTGTACTTTGGTATATGTGATCAACATGTGCAGCAAAGTGTAAGGTTTGAACCTGACAGATTTAGATGGGAGCCAAGGCAACTCTTGATCAGCCTAAGACAGTTCATCTCATTGCCAAGTTCTTATGTGATCGGAAGTCAGTCGGCAGCACCTCAGTGCTCACTGACAGATGGATGAATCAAGTCTTCAAAAGGCTTCATCGATGACACATTAACATGAGCCGAGCTTCCTAGAGGACTCTGAATTCTGAGCTGTCACAGGTGGCAGATGAGATAAAGCTACTATGCCGCTCTGCTTGTTTCGTAACATAACCTAACTCATGTTGAGAAAAAAAAGTTGGCACCTGCTTGACATCAATTAAAAAGCAGTTTGAGATGTGAGGGATGGCTGTTGTAGCATGTCTTGTATTTTTAATTAAAACAACCTCCTCTGAGTCATCATCGGCTTTTCATGTGTCCGAAGTCAGAACAGGTGTGAAGGTAAAACAAAGAACAGTGAAGAAAAGGAACACCACAAGGGTGTGGGTGTAACATAACTTCCCACGCATCGTAAACCAGTATGTCCTTACAAGACATTGCAACATGCTTTATCATTGTTAATCAGAAAACTGCAGTGTAGGACAACAAAATACCAGCTTGTCATATTGTTTGTTTCTCTTTTGCTCATAGTTACGTGTCATTTATCATGGCAGAGAGCCAGAACTGTTAGTGTGTGGTAAACTGGTTCTCTCTTGGATGAGAAATTGAGGCTGTTACCAGCAATGTCAGTAGCTGAGGGTTGCATGCAAAATTTAACTGAATGGAACAGGCATCATGAAGGATATCAATAATTTTGAATGGTAAATTTTTAGACTGCAAGATATTTTCTGGTGCAGTGGCATAGTTAGAAACGTACTGCCTTTTTCACTCCGATGCATTGCAGCAATTTGTCAAGACATAACAAAAGCTGCCAAAAGTAACAGCTCAGATGCTGTAGTTTGAAAACAATTAAAATAATAAAATAATAATGTGACCAGTAGAACCATAAAGCATTTTACTAACCTTTGATCCAATTTTTACTGGACTCTTATTAAATCAGAATCGGAATACTTTTTCCCTGAGGAAATTATGTAACAACTGAAACAGGATGCATGCCGATTGACTCATGCGCACAACAAAACTGTTGCACAAAAAATAATGGAGCACCCAAACTCATAATAGTTTGAATCAAAACTAGAAGCATTTTATACATGACAAGCCAAAGTGTCCAAAACTCCAGTACGTCTTAAAAAGCAGCAAAAACAAAACAGAAAACATGGAAGGTTTTAAAAAGAAAGAGTTGCATCAGTCACTGATACTAACACTACCTAAAATGTGTAATTAATATGATAATTAAATGCAGTCAAAGGATCATGGCAAGTACTGCTGCTAAAAATCGTGCCACCCTGCTCGACCCTTTTGTTTAAAGTGTTATCATATCTACCATCTGCATAGAAATTGATTGATATATTAATCTTCTGTAAAACTGTAGAGATTCTACTTATTGAAATATGGAGATTGCTTTTGACCTGCACTGAAAAAACTCTGTTTTAACCTTCCACTTTATATGAGGCTCTTAGCTACTCATAGTTGCAACTTTTTATCTACTTATCAATAGCACTTACCTGCAACATGAATGGGGAGGACAGGGACTAATTGCAGGGACAAATGTTCCTGACTGTGGGGTTTGTAGTTGTCTGGGCCTAGTCCAGGCCCTGTTTATCTCAACCTCTGTTGGCAGTCATACACACACCACACGCACTATGCTCTGATTTAACCAGAGGCAAAGCCCTCGCAAACACTCACTCTTTCTCATCAAAGATTCATAAAGGCAAGGTTCTCAATGATTTTCTGTCTCTTCCCGTATTCACAGCTTGTTGTCCTCACCCTCCCTGTCTCCTGCCAGTCAGACAGCGGAAGTCAGACGGAATTACAGCTGAAGTGGCCGCTGGCTCCGTGTGCGTGTGTGTGTATGTGTGTATACGTGATATGTTGGTTTCTGTGAGTTTATGGCATGTGTGCTTGCACTGGTAGGCGTTAGGTGGAGAAACGGGGTAGCACATGGTCACAAAGGCAAGGACACGGATGGACAGTGCCATGTTGATGTTGTACTAAAAATGTTAGGAGCCCCCATGTGGGGAAAAGAGTTAGTCCCCACCCTCTCTTCTCTTCCCCTCATTCACTCCTTCCGCTGTTCTTTGTCTTCCTTTCCAACCCCTGAGCCCTGTGTGCTGTGGCAGCTTCCACACTGGATCTAAAACTAGCTCAATCAGAGCCCCACTCACCATGCCCAGGGCACACCATCTGTAGCCCTCTGAGTCCTTCCGTGTGTGTGTGTGTGTGTGTGTGTGAGACTATGTCAGTGTGTGTTTACCTCCCTATTTATGTGTGTGTCCATTTGTGCGCAAGCTTAGAAGCATGAGTGTGAGTATGTGTGTCTGCAAACCCAAAGCACCGTGCCTCAGCCTGTTAGTCTTGGTACTTACCAGGCTTAGCCAGATGAGGGCCACTCAGCCTGGATCTAATTCCTTCGACTCTGGCAGCACTTCACTCCTGGCTCTTTTTGCCTCTCAAGTGTGCATCTGTGACCTTGGCTGACATCAGCGAGGGTTAAACTGTGGACTTGGAGATGTGGCCACAGTGATTGAGCTGTAAGCTAGTTTCTGGATCAGAGCTTCCGAACAGCCATCTGGGTGTCTGTGGGGCTCAGAAAAAGGTTATCCCTCTCTTACACCCCACAGCTGACCCTGGATCAGCTGTGACAGCAGAGAATTTAGTATGAAGCATCCTCGCTGGGATAGGTGGTACACAGTGGGGATGTTTGTGGAGTGAAAAAAATCATTAAGAGGGGAAACTAATAAAGTTGATCTCTGTTACCATGTTAGCCGTAATCCCTGTGCTTTTATTATGACGAAGTCTGCTCATCACCTTTGATGTCTTTGTGGCAGATAGCCCAACCTGTACTGGCTTCAGCTCTTCTTTTTTCTTTGTAACTCCTTGAACAATGAACATCACATGCATATTTCTTTTTTCACACACCAATAAAAGTATGACTGAGGGTTAGGTTCTATGAAACACAGCCCTCAGTTTTGCCAGTGTGGTAGGTATTACACTGTGTACCGATATTGTCAATACAAACAGAATATAATTAAGTACCTGTTAGACCACAAAGCGCTTCTTTTTCAACACCCAGAACACATTTCAATGAGGGATTCACACCATCATGCATCAACTTATCTACATAGACAGGTACTTGAATAGTGCCACCCAGACACATGCACACCATTGTATTGCACTGTGTGAACCTTTTGCATCCTGTTCTGTGCAGTGCCTCAGGGCCTAGCCTGGCTGGTCTTCCAAACAAATTGCTGGCTGTTCACAACGTTTTAAATGCTGAGTCCCTCTAATTACACTATTTACTTAATAGGGTGAAACAAAACTCGTGTTCACGCAGCAGGAGTACCAGGTGATGCAGAAGTTCAAACACCTGGCGAAAAGCACTCCTCTGGCACGGATGCACAGTATACACATGTGCATGCATGAATGCACACACACACTCACATACTGTGATGCAAATACTAGAGGTTTCTTTCATGGTTGGATTAGACACTTTACCAACTTTTGGATTTTTTTTTTTGTTCATACTTTCTTGTTTACTGTGGGAAAAAGGCATCTGGAAAAGTGTAGCTCATTAGTTACTGTATACCCAGTCTGACATTTTCGGAATTAGTTCTTCCTCTACTGTAAACAGAGTGAGTAATGCCCATATGGGAATGTGTGCATCATCTCCTACTTTGTGCTACTCCTTTGTTTGTTCATTTTAAGGGTTACACAAAAATGGCAGATATGTTTACCAAATATAAAAAATCTTGCTTTTAATGCTGTATGCATACAGCATTAAAAACAAGCATTTTGCTGTTTGTTTTTGCAGGAACTTTTCAATGATTGTCACATTATAGCCTGTTCCTGGACTAGACTAGTTTATGAGTTTGAAGATTTATGACTGTTTCACTGGGGCGTGTTTACGATCACTGGTTTGCTGTGCCTATTATGTGATCGCATTATGACAAGCTGTGTCAACATTGATGTGACAGTTTGCATGCAGTTTTAACAAAATGTAATATTTATCCAAATATGTTTCCTGCGCTTGAAAAGTTGCTCGTTTGTTCCCATGCTTTGTTTAAAGAGGATAGCAAAGTCACTTTCTTTTTTTAAAGAACTGGAATATACCCATTTATGAAACCCAATATCTGTTGTGCAACTGTTTGAAAACTTCTATCTCGCAGTTGTGCTTTAAACAAAGACTCCAAAACTTAACAACACATCCCCTAGAGAAAGAAGGATGACTTGTATCTAGGCAATTTAGGTTACAATACACTATAATTAGCTTTGCTAAGTTGACCCTGCCATTGTCACCTGAAGACAGGTGGGAATTGTGCCTAGGCTGAAACAAACTTATCATATGACTGGGGTCAGGTATTGTCCAGTGGCTCAGTTGTATTGCTTTTGAGGCAAGCCTCATTCATCATCAGCTTTATTGCACCATTCAGATGATGCCCACAAGGCACTAACACTTGGCCAAGAGGGAGGGAGCATACAGTGCAGGGTAGGGAGGGATAAGGGTTAAAAATGATTGTTTTACAAGATCACTTTCCGCACAACAAGTTTTCACAGCAATGGTATGCCATTTCTCTGAAAAGCTAAGAGTTACCGCTCCCAATGCCACATTAACCATCTTCCGTATTCCATGACAGCAGATTTATAGCCTTCCAACGGCGAGCTGCGAAAATTGCTCGCAGGCTCTCTAACCTCTTTACCCTCGTCATCAAGTCCCCTTGTTGCTCCATTTTCTCTCCTGGGCTTCATAAATAAACAGCATCATCAAGAAAAACTTTTAGTGTCTTTTCACAACCATCTCTAATTGGTTTTGCATGTATACATAGAAATGTTTCAACCTGGTATTTAGCCACGTGTAACTGATTTTGGTCCAAGTGATCAGAATGAACTTTTTTTTTCTTTGATTTGCTTTGTATTTTTTACTTTTCTTCCTGTTGAACAATTTTGTATCCTGGTACAAGTAGGCCACAGCTGCTCTCATTCCTCTCTAGACAACCAGTCAACGTGGAGCATGCAAAACAGATATATAACCTTTATTTTCCTGTTGCTGTCTCTCTAGCTTTCTCTCACACACACACACACACACACACACACGTTTTCTCTTTGTGAGGTTCTCTCACAGACATTGACACACAAATGCACACAGCCTTAAGCGGTGATCTGTCTCTTCAACCCTTGCCGGAAAAGAAACGGCCAGGAGGATCCTCTCTGTTTGTCCTAAAACTCCCTCTTTTTTTTATTGGAACCTGTTTGCATTTGAACAATAGTTGTCTCCTCATAAATTTTGCGCCTGTGTTGACATTAGACCGCATTCCATCCCATTGCCTGAGGAGGAGAAAGAGCAGGCCAGGGTGTTTGGTAATTTGTTACACTGTTAAGCACCTAATGGACATCCACCTGGTTTTTGAGAGTAGTAGCTGTAGTTCAGGGGCTTGCCTCTGTTGTACCTCAAGACTGCAATAGCATTTTATTGCTGCCAATTATGAAGTCCGTTTAGAGGCTACCTAACTCTGTGTGTGTTTTTCTGTTACATCTGGTTCTCCCTGCTCTAATAGGGCAGCCAGCCAAACCACATCAAACAATTAGGGTGTGAAGCAGGTACAGACTGTGCAGGTATAACAAAACTTCCCTGTTTCTGTTGTTGACTTCAAGTAACTCTACTAAAAGTACATGGGCCGATGAAAGGTCCTGTGTTTCCAACTGGCTGGGGATACCAGTAATGAGCCTTATTTGTTTCATGTGGTTTAATGAACAGTCCAGACTGCAGCTGGCAAGAGGGAGACCTCACAGAGTTTGAGGAAGGTACCCATGTTCCCTGGCAGAATCATTGTTCCCAGCACCAGCAGAGCCATTGTGGCACGTGAGTGGGTGGGTGTGTTGAAAGGGCCACGCGGCACCCACTTTATCTCTTGCCCCTCCTTCTTGCTCATGCAATTTTGCGTGGTTTCTGCAACCATTAATTAAAGGGAAAAGAGTGCATCAGATGTTAGTTTTATTAGCCTAGGCTCCTTAGAGGGAATCAAAATGAAAGGAACATATGTCATGCATTTGATGATGCCCCTCCCTCTCCATTTCTCTCCCCACAATTGCCCACCTCACACATTCACAAAGTGTACAGTCAGCAGCTGTCTGCAGACACAATAGCATTTGATTGATCCTGAGGAAACGGTTAAGACGCTGCCCTACCCACGCTTTCTTTCTGGCTGGCTGGCTCACATTTTGCACCACTTTACATTTAACGCTGAATGTGGCAGTGATTGGGATAATAGGATGGTGGTTAGGGATCTAAGGCACTGTTCAGGCTCTAATGAGGACAGTCCTCAGAGCACCCAGGACGTTGGAGTCCTGGGTGGTGTATGTTGAGATCTAAAGCCTGACACTTAACAGGTTGGACGTTGTTCTGAAAATTATGCCCCTGTTATACTGGCCTCTACACAACATCATTAACGGAAAATATCCAAGAAAAAGTTTGTGCACCCTTTGCATTTTCCAGTTAATTACTTGTAACCTTAATCTGATCTTAATCTAAGCAATCTTAACGTAATATGTAAACCACTGTGCCAGTAACTTTTCAAAAGCTACTTTGAGCCACTTGTTACAATTAAAGAAATGTGATTGATAATATTAGTTGCAGACATGTCCTTCTCTATACAATACATATGGAAAGTTTTCCACATTTTGTTATATTTCAGGATTTAAGAATCTTTTTGACATGGATTAGTTTCTTCTTTTATTCATTAGTTTACCAACAGTGTTCCACAATTACATCACAAAAATAAGGTTTTTGTAATATTTTACTAATTTGCTAAAATGAAAGGCTGAAATATCCCATTTCCATTATTAGTACTTGGATAAAGTACTTTTGGTGGTAGCAGCCTCGAATCTCTTTGCACATTAAGCTGCAAGCTTAGCAAACCTTTTGTCGGAGGTTTCCACCAATTTTTTTTTTTTAAAGAATTTCTGTAACCAAATTTAATAACATGTTGATTCACAGCCATTCTCAGGTCTCCTCAGAAATATTCCTTTGAGTTCAAGTCCAGTTTTTGGCTTAGACACCCCAAGACTACTGCAAAGCTTTGTTTATGGAAGACAGTCTTTAGATTTCAACAAGGTTATTCCTGGGGAATAATCTTGTTGTTCATTTTTTCATCCTTGTCTCATTAATAGGTTTACTTAAATCTTGATTCAGGATAAGATTCATACCAAAAAAAGATTGATGTCAGTGGAAAGACAGCAGTGAAAGAAACCACAAAAAAAGGTTAGAACCACTGCATCACAGCTCAGGTTTGTGCAAGATTGCCTTGATCTTCTAGGAAAATGCAGATGCAGATGGAAAAAAAAATGTTGGATTTTTATTTTCTTTCTTGTTAGAAAAATGCAGGTACATTCAGATTTTCATTTACCTTTAACAGCCTGTTCCATAACCGATTGCTCAATATGTTTAATAGAAACATGAAAGGTACAACAGCGTGTTATTAGTTTAGTCAGATCTTCTATAATTAGGATTTGGAAGATCACATCACTGTTGATGAGAAATTCTCGTAATTCCAAAGATTTCACAAACTGTCTGTTGCCCATGCAGCTTGCAAAACACAGCACGTGAATAAATACTGTCTGCCCATATCTCTTAGCCATTATACCGTATCAAATCACATACAAAGACAGATGTGCTTAATCACTCATTTCTTACACAATATTGTATATATAGAATGTAGATGGATAATATACTTCTTTCTTCTCACTCCTTGGGACTTGATTACATGCCTTACCTTCAGGGGCAGGCTGATTTATGAGACACATGCCTGTTTTTTCATGACTTGTTTGATTGCATTCTCAGCTATCGGGCACATAGGCTGCCAAAACTATAAAAATTCACACCTGCACAGAACTCCTAGTCAGATGAACATCAGGCAAAGCATGGGGAAGCAGGTGATCTGAGGTATGCTGTTTCCCTTGATCATAATCACAATGACATGATTGATTAATGTTCATTGTATCTTTACAAAAGCCTTATTTTTATGTCCAGTTTGAACGTTGCGTAGGGCTTGGCACACGCTTTGGTCGTGAATCTCGGTACACCACCCATTCTAATACTGTTCTCTAAGCTTGTGTTTTTCTTTTAGTTGCTAATGATACATATACAAATATGAAAAGTAGGAAAAATATAACTTCAAGTTCTCACAAGTTTTAAAAAGATATCTGCCATTGCCTAATCATGTCCTGAATGTACCGAATCAAACAGCCAAAGCTGTCTATTCCCATGTCATTACAAATGACCTTCTGTAGAAATAATGCAATAAGTGTTGTCTCCTATCTACATTCTCTGGGTACTTTTTCACTTGGCCTGACACAATTGTGCATTTATCAGTGTAATTGCATGAGTCGGAAGCACTGATGTTGTCTATTAGGCGGATTTCCATCCTGTTAAGAGCAGAGGGCCTTTTAATGTATGGCCCTGGTTGAGTGTACTGCTACACAATTACACACTGGCCAGAGATTGAGTGGGCTGATGATGCTGTTGATTGGGATGGTGCTGATGGCAGTGATGATATTGGACCACCCTGCACTCTTCTAACAAGCCTTTTAGGGAGCATCTAAGAGGGAAACAACAAAGTGAAACCGAGGTTAATCATTTTATTTACTCCCTTTTTCTCTCCCTCTCGTCCCCCTACCTCTCCTTCTGCCTTTCCTTTCTTTAACCAAGTGATGGAGCTCGGACCATGGAGCGGGGGGGAGGAAATCGATGGGGAGCGCATTACAGTAAAACGTATTGATTAGGAGACCTGCGAGCAGTGTGTTGGTCGCAGAGATGGTGGAATGATGCAATGCTTAAAGGAATTTATCCTTTGACTTTTACATTAACCTTTTATTGACTGCTTTGCCTGTCCATAATTAACACTCACTTTAGCTAAAGTGGTTAGTTTGAGCGCAAAGGGGGCTCCAGCCCTTATTGCAGCAAGGGCCGTGGCGCTCCCACCCCAGCCGCAGTTCAAGTGCACTGTGCTGCATGGAGGGAAAGGCCTCTGAAGAATTGAGGCGATAGAATGCTAGATACCTTTCACATTAGCATACCATTTTAGCGGGGGCCTGCTAGGCTATAAGGTTTCAGGGCAAATTGAAATGAGTGATTGTATTGCCAATCTCTCTTGACCGAGCGCCAGATGGGATAGTTAGGCCCATATCTGTCTGGGGTTAATCCATTGGAACAGCCTGGACTCACAAACACAACCTCTCCCTCCTCCACCCACACCCTCACACGCACATACACACCTCTTTGTCTTTGACCTTAACTTTAAGGTGGACTGTTCTGCCATGGGAAAGTCTTTTGGTGAGCCTTGTTTGTACGCCACTGTGGCTTAGACAGAATTTCTAGCAAGAGCCCATGAGAGCTTAAAGCACCTCGCTTGATATTGACTTTTTGTTTGGTTCCATTTTAGCAGTCAGGGGACGGTACTCTGTGAACAGTGATAGACTGTGTAAAAGTGCGTGCTGAATTACCTACACTATATATTATCTTTGATAGTCTTCCAGTCTCGATATCTTTTATATCTCTGGTAAACCTGGCACCTTCTATTTGCAAGCTAATGCTGCAAGATCTGTTGTCAAATAAATGCAGTATCTCTGTTGAAGTAAGCTACTCAGTTTTTTTTTTATTGTATGTAGCCTTTCATTATGAGTCAGGGCAGTAGAGAAGAAGCAAGTGTTTTCTCTCATAGCTCTGGAGTATGAATACTTAATCACACCAAATCAAAAGCCTGGGTTCCCTTGGTCTATGGTGTCCTCAAGCTGATGTCAGCAGAACCACAGTTTGTGTGTGTGTGTGCGCGTGTGTGCATGCTGTCCGGGTCAGTTTGCACTTGCACACTCTGTAGATACGTATGCCAGCCATGTCCCCCCCCCTCCTCCTTCTCTGAAGTGGTGCTTCCTTTAATTCGCACCCTAAATAAATGATGAGAACATTTAAACACACGGCTCGTCGCAAAGCCCCAAGGTCGCCTAATCGTATTATTTATGAAGTGATGTGCTACATAATGGTACTTAGTGCATGTTAACAGATGCTATTATCAGGCCCTGATCCAGAGCACAGAAGATATATTGGACAGTGGATGTTAATGCTGCTCCTCACCACCATAATGCAGGAGATCCTTAAAGGGCTAACCGCACCAAAATGCAGCACTTAGGCAGAGGGCCAGTTAAACATTAAGTGGCTCATGTGAATATATATAACCACAAATTGTGGCAGCCCTCGGTTGTCCCCTAACACTTGAACATTCCCTCATCCCATCCACAACCGATCCTCATATCCTGCTGTTCAGCTCTCTGTGGCCCCTCCTTCAGTCACTAGCCACAAGGTGGTGGTGACTGTGTGCATTTGTCTGTGTTATGGGTTTGTTCGGGGGGTTTTAGGGTGTGCATAGGGTAAAGAGATATGACAAGACAGACCCTGGCATAATGATTGAATGGAAAATATAACTGACCCCGTTTCTGTAGATAGGAAATCTTAGGTCACTATTCACAAGCACACAAGGACACACTACACACGCAACATACAAATGCCATCCTCCATCTCTCCCTCTTGCACCTCCAGGTCAGAGGTCACCCTCATCTGTCAAGAAGCAGAGGGAGGGTAGATTTACAATGACAGCAGAGAGCAACACAGAGTCACAGCAGTAAATATTTACACAGGTCTAACAAAAGATGTGGCTAAGGTCTGTAGGGGTTCCGAGCACTGTAGAAATTACAACTAACCTCAGATTGTTAATCATACAAAAATCACGCAGTGACATGAAGAGGCAGGATTTCTCACTGCTCTGTCATTATTGCAACAAGAGAGAGTGATGTTCTTGTGAAAGCATCCTGCAGTGTGTGCCTGTATGTTTGTGAGATGAATGGGGCATTAATCATGATACATGATATCATGGTTTCCCATCACCTTAATGCTGTTGCAACACTTCACTGATGTGTCACATCTCTGTTTTTCTCATCTCCATTCAGTTCAAGTTTTACTGGCTTGGGAGTTTCCAAGTATTTCAGTAGTTTCAAACCAAATTGCATACAGACACATCATTTAAATGCCCTCAACAATATCTAGTGAAGAGAAAAACATTTCTTTGTTTATTTGTAATAAAACTGCATGCTGTTTCTTTTGTGGATCATACAGAGACAAACTTACTCTCCTGTCCTGCTGGTTCTACCTGGACAAAGTATTACTGTGAGTCATGAAAACAAAAGGAGGTGGAAAACTGTTAAAAAAAACTTGCTTCTGGTCAAACTCACAATAGAGATTTTGGCTTTTAAAACAAGTTTAAACACACACATGCTCACACACAGACATCATTGCCTAAACAACTTGACTTTTTTTGGAAATTACGCCCTTAAATTGCTCTTCATTGACTAGATAAAAACACGATCTCTGTTTATCTTTGTCTACTAGAGTTCCACCATCATTGACAAGTATTAGTTAGTGTTAGTATTTACTTGTAAACATATCTCATAAAACTTTCAGGTGAAAGCCTGGTTTTGGCAAGCTGTAGTAGGATGCAAATATAAATATAAAAAATGAAAACATGAAGAAAGTTTTGTGAGTGGGGTGAGATGTGGCCTTTTGGTGATGAGTCTCTACCTACTTGTGCTTTAACGGGAGAGAGGAGTAAATGGGATTTTTTTGTTTCCTGTGTTCTGTCGCCTCAGGTGCCACTCAAGTCTGGCCCAGACATTGCCCCCCGAGGAGGCCCCAGTGGACCGGCCCTTCTGGGGTGTGGATGACCCCAGCATGCCTCTGCCCTTTGATCTGGCTGACATCATTAACAGAGTGGAGTCACTGCTCTGGAGGTGAGTGTAAGATTTGACATGTTGAAATGTGTTTATGTACACATTGAATACATGTATATATCTCATGCAGCATAGATCTAGTCGCAGAGGATTCACTTATTCATTCATTACCCAGCTGTGGTCATCTGTGAACAATGCTGTTGTTATTTAATATTAGTTAAATTGTCCAAATGATTAAGTAAACCAAATGACAACGTTAAAATAAATAAATAATTCTAATTGGCGTTGACAGACTCTGGTATTTTGGTTTCAGTTTTAAGCTTTGGAATGCTTTTAAAATGGTATGGATTTGTCACTTCACGCACAGCTAGACACCTTACATGTTGTCATACTTTAAATATGCGCACCTAAGTCGTGTCATAGATCCTTGTAAAAATTGTGAGGAATTTCTTGGAGTTGCTATTTGCAATGGCAAATACATGACATTGGGTGTAATTGGTCTTCCTGTTGGCATGAATCCTAGGTCCTGCTGATTTTGCATGGAGACATTTATAGTCTTTTGTTGACCTGCATCTAAAACACAAGTTAACTTCACATGAGAACTTACGTTCAGTCACAACATCTGATCAAATTTGACCTCTGTCCATTTCTTCTCTTTCTCTGACAGGATGTAAAGATGGATAGAGGAAACAAGGAAGCAAGAAAAAAAATGACCCACCAGCTTTTCTGAATGATCCCCACATTAGCTGAGGGGACAGACCAGATTGATTTCCTTTTGATTAGGCCATCTACATCACCCCCGACTCCACCCTCCACTACCCCAGCTGACCCCAACATCTCAGTCACCTCAACTTGGATTGGCTGGAAGGAAACCAACACAAGAATAGTGCTTCAGTAACATGCTAACAAACGCAATGCTTAGTACCAAGCCACTAGTGTCACAACGGTCTAACAAAACATATATGGAACCCGCATTTCAGTGTTAACATACAACATTGTGTTACTATTTATTATTTCAGTGTACTTTGTTACCTAATCTCATGTAACCCAGACATGCTTTTATCAGTGGATTGTTCTCATTCTCAGTAGTCATAGTACAGTACATACATATATGCTTTCTACTTGTCACACAGTGTTATAATACAGTATAGAATGGTAAGAAAACTCACTTTGCTCACAGGCTATTGCATTCTTCACTTGTGTATAGTGTAACCCTTTTATTGTGTTAAGAAGTGAAATGAGCCAGAAAAGACCAAAGAACGATTATAAGAGGATGGTTATGAATGTCATCCAATGGAGTACATGAAGAATGTGTTGTTAAGTGTTTATGGTGCAGTGGTGTGCTTGTGCCATATTAATGTGTAACTGTGTGTGCGTGTGTGTGTGTGTGTGTGTGCGTGCATAAGAGCGATCACTCTCCCAAATGTCTACATGAAGGCGTGTGTGTACGAATGTGATAGTGTGTGAGCCTGTAGGCAGCCTGCCAGTTGTTTGTTCTTGAAGATGTGCATATGGAGAAACAGAGACTAGCAGCAGGGCCCCTCTGCTACTGCTCTGATGAAAGGCAGCATTGATAGAATGACCCGGAACACAACCGCCGTTTCTCATAATTACAGCTGTTCAATCGCTTTTAATTACTCTTAAAGTGTGTAGAGCACCACATTCCCCTGTAATGCTGCAGGCCATCTAGAGAGTGAGAGAAAGATCCGGCACTTCTGACAAAATCCACATTCAAAAAAGCTAAAAAGGGTGGAAAAGGGGGCCGACGTCAAAGCAGTGTAGCAGCCCTCCTCGTTTGATTTCTTTCTCTATCTAGTTCATGATGAAGTAGAGATGCTGTTTACTATTAAAAATGCAGAATGCACTCCTTTTTTTACTTCTGAAGTTTTTTCCAAGATGTTAATGGTTGCCAAACGCTGTTCTTCTTGCTTCTTCTTTTGCTGCGCCTTTGTTGTTTGTTGTTGTCAGAGAGATTTGTTTGTAGATTGGCAGTAGCTTTGACTTGTTTGAATCACTCTGTGCTCCCTGCGCCACAGCTTGTCTGTCTGAAGCAATAGGAATGGCAGTAAATAAAAAAAACAGTGTTTTATCCAATGATCTCCATTCTTCTCATTTTTTAAAATTGCAAATAGACAACAAATATGGTGCACATGTTTCTTCATTCGTGTGTGTGAGGTTCAAATGTCGATCGACTGTAGTTTTACTAATATTTTTGACCTTTAAACGAATCCAATCCATGCAGGCATGTGTGTCAATGCCTTCCCACTGGATTGAAGGTGAGTTACTGAGCTTTGAAGCAGCCACTTTCTAAATACTCAGGATTCCACAAGACAAATAAGGCAGCAATGAGAGAGTGTAATGGTGAAGCTCACTGACAGGAGCATGCACGTTATATGCACAGTTGTCCTACCAGTATTTCCTGATAAGTAAGAGGTTAAAAAATCATATTGAAGATGCTTAGAGTGTGGAAAAAAGTCCCATTTAGTTTCAGCACAGCACTGTATCCAGAACCTTAAATATAATAAAAACATTTGAATAACAAGATAATAAGCCCAATAATTCTCTACAGACAAAAAAAGGAAGCACTTGTGTCGGATATTTTTATCTGTTTTCCTCTGACTCAGACCTCAAAGGAAACGGTTTGAGTAGCAATGCAAACATCTTCTACAACAGATTGATTGATGGATTAATTGATTGAGTGATGTCATTCCCTGCAACGAAGTGATGGCTAATATTCTGTATTCCACTCTGAAACCTCAACTCCACACCTTTTACAAGCCGCCATCCCAAAGGTTGCTTATGTTAACTACTTCCTGTAGTGGCTGAGTGACTGAGTGATGGATGAGTGTGGAGCGTTCTCCCCTCAGGGGTCGACTGAAAAAGGTCACCACTTGAAGAGACAATTACACAGCACTGGTAAGAGCCACAGGTATGCATTGTTCTGACCGGGGTCAGCCGCCAGCCAAGCAGCCAAGCCACCGTCAATTAGGCCAACAATAGGCGCAGGGAAAGATAAAATAACCAGGTGTGTGGTTGGGAAAGGTATCAGTTTGGGGTCATATCTCAGTCAAATGTTTCAGTGTGTGGCTTGAATGGCTGGGACTGATTGTGGTGTAGTTGAATGATATAAGGGAATGGGTTTGAATTCAAATTTAAAGATGTCTCTATATCCAATTATATAGACACACACACACATATTTCTATATGTGTATAAGTGAGAAATTATTCTACCAATGTCTGTGAAGGACTGTTTCTATTAAGAACTAAGGAAATCTGACCTTAACCATGATCTGTTTAGATTACCCTCCGAACAAGTCGCAGTCTGTTTGGATGAGGCTTTGTGCATTATCAGTACATGTGCAATGCATGCTAAAAATGTATGTTCAAGAATGAATACATGCGTAAAAATGACAACATGAGCCTGTACAAAGAAATAGATGTGTGTAATGTATCTGACCCAGTGTGTTTGTGTGTGTGTCCAAGGTTCCAGGGTGCTGGCTGTGGTTGGAAGCCCTGGGGCCAGAGAAGCAGTAGTAATTGTAGAAGCAGGCTGAAGAGCTGAAGATAGTATCGCAGCTCTGGGGCGGCTGTCAGCAGTGGGAAGGGCCATGCTCATTTGTCACCAACACAGACAAACACCACTCAACAGCGACAAAACACTGACTTGATTGACTACATGTGAAGCAACACAAGCCCTAATGTTTTGCAACTGTTAATTGCACTAAAGGTCATAAAAAAGGCGGGCTGGAGAAGATTCACATCAGCATAAATACAAGACAGCACATGAAAAGACTGTCACTGTAAATTATGACTTTGACTTTATCACCCTCTATTATTTTCCTGATTATATCCATCTTATTTAGATTTATCAATGGAATTTATATGTTACATGTTACAAAATGTTACTCAATAAGGTCAAGATAAAATACTGTAAAGTCCCTACTGATGTTCAATTGATATAGCTGGGTCTGTGAAAGAGTGAAAGTACTAAAGTGTAAATGTATTAATTTTTAAAGTCTCCTTTCCTTTCTTCTCTCTCCTTTCAGGTCGTGACCAGACCAAACCCAGGCAAAGTGGAGCTGCTAAAATCCGAAGCATCTGATCCTGCAAAGCACCTGTCCTCTCTTTTAGAAGTCTCATCACCACTAACGTCTTCCCAGGCCACAGTTCACTTAGTGTTAGAATGAGAGTGAAGTGATGGGTATGCCATGATCCTGATGTTGATGTAGTCGGGGGCCTGGCAGCTGAGCAGCTCTGATGAACAGAGGGTATGTCATGATGAATGTGTGTGTATTTATCTGTGTGTAGATGAAAAGTGCAGAGGCAGTCTTGAGGGAGAGAGAGAGGCCTCGCAGATCAAACAGCAGTCTGATCTAATGTAGAGCATGTTTGTGGGTCGTTGCTGTGGCCCTGGCTCTAGTGACCAGCAGCCCCCTCAAATCATCTGTCCTGCAGGACCACAATCTCTTTAGTTCTTCCACTCTCATTTTCAATCTGAAGTGGATGACCCATTTATTCCTTTCATGCCTCATCTTTACCCGAGTCTTCCTGTACACCTCTGGTTAAGTTTTTCACTCACTGTTCAAAGTTATAGTATCACTCAAGAAGCAAGAAGATCAAAAGTATTTATAGACTAAAGTGTCTGTTCCGCAATGCGATGCATTTATTTGCAATCACCTGGATTCTTTTAGGGCACCAGTCCAGAGCTGTTTTGGTTGTCAGTGCTCAGCTTTATCTCCGGAATGGTAGTATCATTTCAGCTTCACCTTTAGCTAACTTAAGTTCTTGTTAGTGGTTATTGCGGACAGAACCTAGTGACAAATATTATGTTTGGTATAAACAAAAATATCGCACGTAGCATCATTGCAGACACATCATCCCCCTCCTCACTGTCTCACCGTAGCACGCACTGAGGCCTGTTTCTCCAGAGTGGTACCAAAGCGTCTCCACTCATACCTGTCTCCCTCTCTTGTCGTTGTGAGCCCTGTTAGCACCATGCCATTCATATCAGTGGGATTAAATAGATCGTTTTCCAGCGTTAGCAGCTTCTCCGCCAAGTGGTCTTGATGTCAGGCCAAGTATAATTGAGTCATCTGCATCTCATCTAAAATGGATGAAAGGACTTTTTGATATCGCACTCCCTCTCCCACTCATACACACACATGCAAACACACACACACGAACACATGCGCGTTTTTTTTTGCTTTCTTTTTTTTCGGGGGTTTAGAGCAAGCAGCTCCTGTGCACCATCATTTTATAACTATTAATTTTCACAACGTCCTTTGAGTCACTGTACTCTGTATTACAAAGAACCTTGTAATACACAGCTTTGGCCCAAACTACTAATATAGATTGTTTGAAGCTGTTTGCGCAAATGACCAGTGATATTGTTTTTCTAGAGAGCGTAGTTTCATTTACATGAAAACACAAGATGAAAAGAACAACTGGCAATAAATACCTCGCAAGAGATGCATCATACTTCGAGGCAGTTGAGGACAAATATGTCATATTGACAATTTTTAAGTTAATTCAGTCTATTTTCAAATACTGCCATGTATTGCAGCTTTTGTCATATTTAAGATACTGACCATAACAAAACAACAAGCAAATGTCAGACAAATATGTAGATTTTAAAAAGATGAAAGAAAAATCTTGATGATGATGAAGAAGAGAATATTCAAAGTCAATAATAGCAGGCAGAACTATTTGGGTTAAAAAAAATAGAAGTAGGAGCACACTGGCCTTCAAACTTAATTTTTCTATTTCAATTCTGTCATTCTGATTAATGTTTCTCGAGGAGGCAGACAAGACAAAACTGCAAATATTAGGTCATTAGATGTACAAGAGGTGAGAGATTGGAATAAGGAGGGACGAGGAATAGTTAAAAAGGGTAGTAAAGGAAGCAGGAAGGTGTGATGTATTTGACAGGAGAGATGCTCACCTTATCTGTTCCAACCTTGAGAATGAATTGCTGGCCAGCTTCTTTAAACACACACTCAAACACTCAGTGGCACACACACACATACACACATATCCCCAACGCCAACATTGCTGCCCCTTGATTGACAGCCCTTCAAATGAGTGTCTGAGTAGCACTATGCTCTGGCCTTCCAAGTAAGTGGGCCGTCAAATTACATCCAGGGGACTGGCTGGCCCCCTCTCCCGTGGCAGAGGAGATCTATTTATTTGTGTGTTTATTTGCTTGGTTTAAATATTTGGTGGGGGAAAAATATTGAATTTTTGTCCCCCGGTCAAAGTCCCCTCATATTTAGTTAATAAAGAGCAGAGGAGGTTGTTTGCCCAGAAAAGTGCAGGATGGGGGACTTTATTTAAGGGAGTCCTCAGAGAGAGCTGGTGACCTTCTTCTCTTGGAGGAGAGGGCTGTGTACACTGTGCTGAGATTCACTCTCTCTGCCTCCACCAGCCATTCTCCAGTCTAGCTGTGTACTCAGACATGTTTTCTTCCCTTACTTTTACCTGCTCTCTGTCAATTTCCATCCATTCCTTCCCTTCTCGCAGGATCTTTGTCTTCTATTTCTCACACATCCTTACCTCACTTTTCCCTCTGCCTGCCTGTCTTTCTGTGGAGTCTTGCTCTATTCGAGTGGAGTCTCTCTCTGGATTCCCCAGGCTGCATCCAGGTTAAACTCTTAATTGCCTCGGCAGTAGGTGGTTTAAGGCGCTGGCTCACTACAGCTCAGCCAGTCCCTGTGCAGGGGGCTGCGGGGTGACTGGGGAGGGGTGAGTTGTTCTGTGTTCAATTGTGGTTGGTGTGTGCTGGCAGACAGTGCAGGTAGATGATAAAGACTTATTAATATAGATGATGGAGAGATGATGGAGATGACCTCTGACAGGAGTTCTACAGAGAGCTTTAGCTTCGTGTCAGACATAAGTCTGTCTGTCTGTCTGTCTGTCTGTCTGTCTGTCTGTCTATCTATCTATCTATCTATCTATCTATCTATCTATCTATCTATCTATCTATCTATCTATCTATCTATCTATCTATCTATCTATCTATCTATCTATCTATCTATCTATCTATCTATCTATCTATCTATCTATCTATCTATCTATCTATCTATCTATCTATCTATCTATCTATCTATCTATCTATCTATCTATCTATCTATCTATCTATCTATCTATCTTCCTTGCTTCCTTCATCCCCCTCCATGCTCATCTTGCTAGGTGCTAATGCTTTTTTGTCATTAAAATAAAATCTGCAACATGCATGCTCAGCTCAATGCTGCAGATCCACTTATACATATGTTGACAGCAGTCAGTTCACAAATAAAGATGTCTTTTTGCTATTACAAACACAGGACTCGGTATACTGTGCTGTCTGAGGGCTTCGTAGAGTGAGAAAATCCAGCCTCTGAAGTCAGGCCTGGCTCATTTCATAAGGCTATATTAGCGAGTTAATGCCCCCCATCTCAGGGCTCCACCCCTGCCATTGATTCCTGTTTAAAAGGCTATGGGTAGTCAATACCACCTCCTCATCACCATCTGTCTCTATTTACTAATAAATAAAGTGGAGAGCATTGAGTGTTTTGGCCAGGCCTGTAAAAGCATGCATGCTAATGAGCGCTGGGCCTCTGCGACCAAAAGAGGAGGGAGAAGGTGGGGATAAGTCTGCCTCTCCGCTAACTCTGTCTTCCTGTCTTTGTCTTGATGGCTTTCACAAGGCACAGCACTCCAATCATGGTAATTGCCCGCCGGTCCAGTTGTTGTTTAACATCGCTCATCAGACGAAATGCTGTTTCACTTCAGCTGCATAGATTTTTCTCCTAGGCTTGCTTGTATGTTCATTCGTGGCTCCCCCCCCCCTCTCCAAGTAGTGTGTAGGTCAGCTCTTAAGGTCGTGTCTAGTCATTTGTCAGATGTGGCCAATGAGCACTGCCACACCACACTCTGTCAAACTGATCAATTGCAAATGATACAGATTGGCTAGTTTGGTTGGCCCCCTGTGACTGATTTATTCTAAAAGGCGCTCAGTCTTTTCTATCCATCTTCTCCTTCTTAGTCCTCTACTTTTTGTAATGTCTACATAGGGAAATGTAATGTTTTGTTAATAAAGAAATGTGAAGGAGGGAAACAATCAATATTTGGAATGAAAGAAATTCCTCATGCTAAGACGGGGCTAGCTCAATATACTTCAGTGACTCACACTGCCACGTAAAAAAACAACATTTTAACAGCAATTTTAATAATTATAATATATTAATATACTACTATTGCTCCTACCACTGTTGCTGCTTCTGATACTGCTACTGCTACCACTGTTTACGTTATTAATATTTTTAGAAGAAGAAAAATAAGTCATACAAGCATACACATTTACACAAACAGCTTTACAATCCATTTGGTTTGACACAGATTTCCTGAGCGAAGGAGCGGTGCTGATGTGTGGAGGCTCTCATAGCTCAGCATAACACAGTACTGCTGTGTCAACTGTGACCCCAGTGACCCTGCAGGAGCCAGAGAATGGGTTGCAGTGTCACTCTGCGACACAGGTGAAATGAGGGGTCAAATGTCAGCTGTCCAGTGTGTCAAGCTTGCTGATCAGGAAGTGTAGCCTCTCGCTTCAGGGAGTACACAGGGAGTGTCATGTTTTGGACACATACTCGCACTCTGACATAAATCTTCCATGCTTACATGCCATGAAACTCACTGTTAAATGAATGTGCAGAAGAAAAATGGTAGGAAATGCCAGAATCTTTGTTTCCTAGCCGCACAAAGTAACCGTACGAAAGCTGATTACTAGCACTCGGTTAAAGGTTTGAATTAATGTCATTAATGCAAATTAAAAATGTATCAATGCGGCCATGTAAAATGCTTCAAATTAAACAAATTAAATTCATTTAAAAGTTGCTTTCATAAACAACTGGCTAAAGTAATCTTGAGCAATTTACTAGTATTACTGATTTAATAAAAGTGTTGTATATTTGGAGTAAATGATCATAACATAGAAAATATTGCGCATTTTTATGAAGCAAAACTTTTGCTTTCTTCCGCTCCGATCAGTTTCATCTAATTGTAGTTCTCACTTCAAAAATCTTTCATTGGAACTTAAAAGCACTTATACTTAAAGTATTCCAATACTTTTCCTCTCACCTGCGGGGCTATCAAACAGAGTCAAAGAGTGCAAAGGTTCATGTTTGTTTGTCCCAACCTTTGCTCTCTATCTGCAGCTCCCTCCCGTTGCAGACACATCCAAATGGGCCCCCTACCTCCGCAGCACTGAGGCAGTTCTTCCTTCCATCCTTAACCCAAAGTCTTGGGTTAGAGAGCTCACTGTTGTTCTGAGCCACCCCAGCATCCTGGTATTGCTATGAAGGGAAAACAGCAACGCCACAGTAGAGTTTCCTCCCCTTGTCTCATCTGAAGCAGGCTCTGTTGGCTGTCCGGATCAAACTGGCCCACAGTGTGGTGCCGAATCCTCTCTGCAAACAAGAGGAGGCCCCTGCATTAAAGACTCGCCGCGGGAGCACCCATCCTAGAAGTTTTACTTTTCAAACGCCTCAGAGAGGGTACAATTACAAGGAGAGTTTGTGTGTTCAAAAGTGTGTTCACGTATGGTTCAGGCTCTGTTATTTCCTTTACAAAATATATTTATATTTATATTTTTTGTATTAGATATCTGACAAAAATGAAGACACAATAGATATAATTTATTCTGCAAAACTGTTTTGATTTGACTTTTTTGTCACGTGTCATTTAAAAGAAAAAGGAATGTCACCCTTACGTTTTATTTTGGATTTGCCGTCTTAACTTTGATATTACACAATAATGCAACAATATTCATCTTTAAGTGTGGAAGTCTCAGGTGATCCTCGTTCACTGATGTTCGCCCCTGCTTTTGACAAAAAACAAGACAGACACTTTTCACTCTTCCATTTCTTTCTTCTTGCTCTTTACCCCTCTCCGCTCTTTACCTTCTCCAACCACTAACTCTGTCCAGGGAGTCATTATTGCTTTGGTAAATATTTCATAGGCCCCAATACCTTTGCACACATCAGCCACCTGCCAGCCGCTTTTCTACTCACACACAAACTATGGATAGACAGACCAAAATGAAAGGCAAGGCAAGTTTATTTATATAGCACAATTCAACAGCAAGGTGATTCAAAGTGCTTTACAGATACATTAAAAAACAAAAACAAATAAAAAGCAAAAGAAAGTGAAGTGAACGCAGATGAGGCAGAGCTAGAATGAGAGAAAAGGAGGATTGTGCTCTTTTTTCCTGGCTTGTGTGCATTTACATTTTGAGTGAGCTGAGATATCTGCTCTGTATCCTGGCTTCATAACAGACTGAGTCCTGTCAGAAGATAGAAAGATTCCCTGGATGTTGTCAAATCTATGCCCAACAACGTTTTGTTTTCTGAGGTCCTATTTTTTGCCCTAAGCATTATTTTTCACTTGGCACACCAAAAAGTTTATTTATTTATTTATTTTTTATCTGAGATGCTTGTGCTAGAAAAGGAGGGAGATAGAGAAAAGGCAAGAAACAAAAGAATGAGCTGGTGCACACCCAAGAAAAGACAGAGAGAGAGAGAATACTAAGCTTCTCCTTCTGCTGACCTTGAGGAGGCCTGTAAGCTGCACTCATACTCCCTCCCATCTCTCCCTCCTCCTCTCACTTTTCCAGCCCCACCTGTTTACCTTGACTGGGTTAGATAGGGGTCTTGCATCACCTGCAGTGTCCTCTCTTTTCTTTTCTTCTCTTGCCTGTTCTGTGTTGTTCTCCTCACTTTTATGTTAAAAAAAGGCTCAAAAGAAGTAGAGATTCAGAGATGAAATATTCAGCTTGGATATAAGCACTTTAAGTTGTTTCAGAGTGGATACCTTGTTGCCACAGAGCTTTGACTTCATAAATAAATGGTCAACAGTGGCTTCTAAGACTGCCCTGTCTCCTGTATATATATGGCTGACTTGTTCGTGCGCCCGGGGCTAAGCCCTGCCAGCGAGTTCCAGACCTTAAATATGGATAAGCTATGAAACGCCTCTGGACACACACCTATGTAGTCAGTATACTACTGAATAAAGTTCAGCAGTACACGTGGCAAGAGAACTGGAACAGAAAATGCAGAATCTTCGT
The DNA here is from genome assembly GCF_963576455.1 of Neolamprologus multifasciatus. Classification (NCBI taxonomy): domain Eukaryota; kingdom Metazoa; phylum Chordata; class Actinopteri; order Cichliformes; family Cichlidae; genus Neolamprologus; species Neolamprologus multifasciatus. The sequence goes on along the minus strand of NC_140439.1, from coordinate 30,388,899 downwards.
TCCATCTTGGGAAAAGCAAGGCTGCTAGTTGTATGGTGGCTGTGCAGAGAATTAAACTTTCTGTGTGCTTTACATTCAGATTGTATATTTATATATAGTTCCAACAGGAAGATTTAACGTCCATTCTAATTTCTGCACAGATGGTTGTTGATGGATACGCTGACTCATCAAGTGAATAGATCAAGAAAATTCTGGGCCTTCCTTTGTCACCCCAATTTTGTTAAGTGACCGTGCTTTCTGCAAAAGCTCCAAAGCTGATCTTGTTTCTGTTAAGGAAAAAAAGCTCGACGCTTGGTCCTCTTTGAGCTTTCCTATGTAAGAGCTTGTTCTCACATTTGCCTTGCAGTGTTGGATGCGTCTACCAGGAAATGAAATGAGTCCGTAACAAATATTTTGGCTTCTGTTTAACTCTTTGGCAAACAGCAGCTTGCCAACTGCAGCAGTGTTTTTGCTTTCCCAGAAGCCCCCTGGGATGGTGACTCCCAGAGCTTCCGGATAAAGGGTGAACAGTTTGTCTTTCTGATTTAACAAAAAAAGAAAGAAAAGAAAAGAAAAAGTATTAAAGAAATGTTTTACAGAGTAGCATAGGTATTAGGATAAGAGGGGCTGAAATAAAGATTTTTCCTTTGTAGATATATATAAGTCCATTCGTATTTCATTTGTGTGACTAGAGATATGGTCTCTGTCTAGCCAGACCATTTAGTCTTGCACCCTAATCTGCAGGTGAAAAGGGGTCTTTTAGCACGATAAAGACGCCCTTGAAGACAAATTTGGCCTCTGGTGGAGCAAGTTGAGCTCAGGTCATGAACAATTTGTGCCTCATTGATTTTGTGTGTGCCTAAGTGTGTGCGTGTGCACATGTCTGAGAGAATATGCAGTGTGCTAACACCCATGAGCCTTGTAACCATAAATCAGCAATAGGAAGTGGTGTGACACAGGCTGCAGGGCCTTGCTGATATGGACTGGAGCTATAATGGACCCCGTTTCAGGTGGAGGAAGACATCAGCTGCACTGATCTTTACTTCCCTGCAGAGCTCTGGAGATTATTACTGTACAAGTAGAAACACTATTCAGGTCACTCAGATGGCAAAAACTTTTCCGTTGGCATTTTCCCCGTACACACACGTCTCTGTACAGTATGCTTGGGCTTGACAGTACTGTACCACTGCATGAATGATGAACTGTATTCATGGTTTGTTCAATGTGTGCAAACAGACAACGGTGCTTGTTATTCTGTCTGTTTGTTGCAGATAGAGCCAGGCTCTTGTTAGCTGTCAGGCCAAGCATACACAAAGCTGTTCTCTCACTTATTGATGGGGATCCACTAAATTACAGGCTTGAAAAAGGGAGGCAGCATGAAAAAAAAAGAAAAAGTTTCCTACAAGCCCCTTATATTTCAGCATTGTGTGTTTGTAAACAAAGAAAAAAGAGAATGAATGTCAAGAAGATCCCAAATGCATTTTTCTTTATTTCACTTTCTTTTTTCTTCTGGCTGTCATTCTTTGGTCAGGCCCTGTCTGGTCTTGCTATTATCCCGAGGCGTTATCACTGTGTAGCTGCCTCTTCAGATCAGGCTTGTGATAAGGGCTAAATAAATGGAATGCTTGGCTAGTGGACATAGGTCAAGGCTTGTTTCGCCCCCTTTTTTTTCATGTGTTGTTGTGTTTGTCTGCAGGGGAAGTTGAGGGTGCAGCACGAACGGGCTCTGCAGTCTAATGAACTTATTGATTTCAATTTCAGGGCTGTTCTCTCCCTGCCTGATGTTTTCAAGCTTTCATCCTTTGCTGGACATAAATTAGTAACTCTGTCTCTTGTTTTTTTTTTTTTTTTTCCCCGTTTGCTTAGGCTCAGAGGCAGGTTGCTATCTTAGAAATGCTGTTTTTAAACGTGTTAAAAGCTTCTGCGGTTAGATGGATGCTGTGTGTGGGTGTTTTCTGTGTGGCTTAGCATACACCTGTTTCTGACAACGATGGAGCTAAGGAATGACATAGCTGTGTGCGTGTGTGTCGGTTATTGGGGGTTATTGAAGACGTTGAGTGACTTCTTCCCAGGGGGATCAGGGAGCAGCTGACTACGTCTCTGTGTACGGCATCTACTTGTGTACGTATGTGTGTCCATGTATACATATGAATCTACTAATCCATATCATGTATCACATGCACAACATGTTTTCCTATAAATTTGTGCACACCTCCAAAGACAGAAGTTCATGCCAACATAAGTGAGCGCAGCACATTCCCAAAAGAAGCCCCGCTCATGGAAAATGAGAGGCCACCGGTGCTGAGACAGGAAGCCTTCTCGACCCAGCAGTAACAAGCACTGTGGGATCCTCCACTCTGGACTCAGTACATCCGATATCCCCCATGATGTCCAAAGGCTAAACAGTTAAAAGGTCCGGTTGCTATATGTAGATGCTCAACACCCTCCACCCCCTGTTCTGAATCTGATACTCTGGGAATCACAATAACAAGGCTGTGAGCTCTGGTCAGTTTTCCAGCGCTACCAATTGGCCTTCTAATAACAGGCGCTAGCTGTGGAGACCCAGAGTGAGACAGATAGAGAGCGTGTGAAAGCGAATTGATGCTGAGTAGCACAGGTTTTAATAGGGCTGTCAGAGTCATATTGTTTATGTCGTGTTCCAGATTAATCCATTCTTCCTTTATGAGCCACTGCAGCCACCATAAATTGCGAGCACGAAGCCGGTCCACTGTTGAGTTACGCCTCGGGGATCAGTGCCACACATGGGCGGAAAATAAATCATTTCCCCTGGATTTAACGCCGGGCAATACCTGGGTCCTTTGTAAATAAAACCATAGATGTTTTTACACCCCCCCTGTTTTCTCTCTCCTGCCTCCAGGGCTCTTATTGAATCTCAAAAGGAGAGGGAGGGTGAGACAGAGAGAGAAACATGAGAGAATAAGAGAGAGCAGAGTTGAAGGGGAACCGGGGGAGAAAAAGGGAGGCAAGAGAGAGGGAGTAAAGCAGAGGGGAAAGTCAGGAAAGAGATTCCAAGTGGGGAAGGATGAAGAGACACAAATCCAGATAGCTCCACAAAACAGACAAGCAGAGAGAGAGAGGATGTAGCTCTTGGCTGGGGGTGATATATGCGTATAGCGCTGATTCCCCGGGTTCTTGGGGTGTGCAGGTTGAGATCTGTCAGACTGTCTAAACACAAGGCCGACTGTAATGCACTGCTCTGAAGCAACGGGCACAGAGCAGACAGCCAGCTTCACCAGCACAACCAGCAGGGTGACCCAGCTCAGTTCCAGCACTGGACATGGGTGTAGCCCATGCTGCCTGTCTTCTTATAGCCTGCTGATATCCTCATACCCGCCAGCCCAGGAGAACAGTGCCAAAACCTGGAGAGACAGGAAGAAGAGAAAGACAGACAGAAAGAAAGACAGAGCAACTTGTTCACCCTGGCCTGTGCAGTCTGCCAGTCGGAGGCAGCCAATGAGAATGGGGAATGTGTGCACTGCTCTGTCAGGGCTTCATGAGTTATACATGATGCGCTATGTGAAAATGCTTCCTGTGTACTGTGTGCATCTCTCTTTATCTTTTCTTTTTGCTTTTTTCTTCTTTAACTCCCTTCTTTCCTCATTCACACCATCTTTCTCTACTGTGCTTTCAAGACCTCAAAGTTTGCTTTTCTTTCCAGTGACAAAGTATTCCCTGGTTGTTAAATGTTAATCAATGGCAGGCAGCAGGCTGACATGAGAGGTTCCAGCTTTTGGTGGGGATACTTTGGGACAGCTTGATATCACCTGGGGTAATCCTAAGATCCTCTAGATGTTCATGGACCACAGTATGATCAGACCTTCACTGGATCTTAATATGATATTGTCTTGTTTCCTTTGATAGAGTCAGAATCAGATAATTGCATAAATACAGCCATGGAACAGACCCTATACTAATTCATTCTTAACACAAGCATTTAACCTATCCATTATTCATATCTCCAACAACGCCAGAGGGCAAAAATCAGTGCTCCCATGTATATGCCCAGTTAGAGAAAGGTTGATGCATTATTCAGGGTGTGCCAGGCTAAAGACTGTTCTTCCTGTTCTCAACTGCTGGAAGCAACAATCTTCCCACTAGGACACTGTTCTCTGTCTGTAACTCTGTCCTCTCCTTTGCCTATCTCCATCTTGGTAATATTTTATCCTTGGTGTTTATCATCCACATTCCCTGTTGAATTGCTTTCTTCATTGCTCTGCCCTACACAGAACATGGAGTACATGTTTCTTGGGCCTGTTGTCTTCTCGCTCTCTGTTCTGACTCAGAGAAAAAAAAATTAAAAACTCAGCAGAGAAAGAAGATGAAGAGCCAGGACCAGCCCGGGGGTCCCGGTGAGCTGCTGCACGTCTTGGGAAACAGGACTTGGACTAATAAGTTATGAAGACTCTAGAGTGGTTGTTTCGGCTAGAGCAAAACTGCTTTTCCAGGAAAAGAAGTTACACCTAGTTCTTCTTGGTGTGCTTTTGAATGCAGCTAGGTTCATCTAACAAAGAAATACAAGAAAAAAGAAACAGTCCATACTTGCTTTCAACTCAGATCCACAGTAGTCAAGATCAAATGCTAACTTCTGACTTAAAATTAAAGAGTTTAGGTCACTTTGCACAAACTATGAGATTTTGATTCTCTGTAAAATGAGCATGCTGACTTTTTTCAGAAACCCAAAGAGACAAAGTATAAATCAAAATAAAGCAGTTACTTTGTGGGTAAAGGGACAAGGTTGGTCTCATTTCTTATTTAAAATCTGCTCTATAATTTCATCTTTGTAAAACTTAAGTTGCTGCAGGTGTTAGGCAGGAGGAATGATAGCCTTAGGGCTTGGAGCTACCGTGAGGCCCCGCTGAGATTTTCCATCATCCCTACAGTCTGGCAGCAGCTTTTCAAACAGCGCCCCTTCTGAAGTTGCCCTTGGTTCTACATGTGTAGCAGTAATTATGAATGAGGGGGACTAAGATCTGTACAAAACCATCAAACATTTTACAGCTTGCTGCTATTGTAATAAAGATCAATAGACACAGTATCAGTCCTGGTTTTGAAGGAGAGGTGGTGCTGTACATTTTTCCTCACATACTTCCTCTCTTTCTTTCTTTCTGTCTCTCTCACTCCCCTCCCCTCCAATTTCTCTTTTCTTTCTCTCTCTTCTCTCTCTCTCCCCATGCAGAGTTAGTGTTGCACATCCGTTTTAATTGCCGTTTGTATGGTTCTGTGATGTGAGCTGCTAAAAGACACACGTCCTGTAAAAGAGCAGGAGATGGAGTTGAAAAGAGGAAGTTAAACATATTCAGTTCACTGCTGGCTGCTTGTATAACAAAGGCCACGGCCAAACTTCAAACTTTAAGCACAGCATCTCTCTCTCTCTCGTTCACCTGCCTATTCATCTATCCATCAATCCATTTGTGTGTATGCCAGCATATATGTAACCCAATTGCAATACACGGATAACATAACATAATTAATAAAAGTAAATCATGTGTATATGGATAGATTTGTTCCCATGCGTGTATATATTATATTGTAAATTTAAACCATATACACTCTAAGCAAGAAAACCTCATACGCTTAAGAATATTATCACACTTTCAGCAAACCTGGAAGTCGTAGGACAGTAAAAGCAGATTCTATGAGTTGGCTAAGGTTATTTGACCAGAGACAGAAGACATGGAGAAGCTGCAGATCAAACAGTATTCTGTCTGACAGGAGGAGATAAAGAGACTGTCAGCCGTGCCTCAGATCAAAACAACCCCTCACCTCCCTGGCCCACAGCAGCTTCCTGACGTCCAGTGATGCAATTGTAAATCAAAAAGTGGGCAAACTAAGATGAACGTTAAAAGACAAACACAATACCAACACACACCAATATAAAAAATGCATAGTTACTCATTGGGTTTTGTTTGTCTGTGCTGTATATGCTTTTATAGCATAAAATTGTTTTTGAAAAATAGCAGTGATGATAATCCAATTCAATTCAATTCATACAGCGCAAAATCACAACATCAGTCACCTCAAGGCGCTTTATACTGTAAGGTAGACCCTACAATCACATGGCCCCCTATGAGCAAGCACCATGGCGACAGTGGGAAGGCAAAAATCCCTTTTAACAGGAAGAAAAAGCTCCGGCAGAACCAGGCTGAGGGAGGGGCGGCCATCTGCCGCGACCAGTCTGGGCGAGAGAAGGAAAACAGGATAAAAGACATGCTGTATGCATGATGACGACGATGAGGATTATTATTTTCTAAATATTATTTATGCACGTGTGTCTAAATGTCTTTTTCATTCTCCATGCACATGAGTAAATGTTGGAAATCAGTGCAAGTATATGCTTGGATTAGGGCTGTTTAAAATTCAGTGTTCTTTCTCAAAGGTAAACTACATTACAAATAAAGCGGATGTTTATTTTAGGTCAGGGGAATGTGGACCAGGAGCTTCAAACCCAGGACTCTTAGAAGGCAGGAGACTTCCTTGATTACTTTGAGGCTTGTCCTATAGTGATTTGAACAGAGAATTTAAAGTTATATATTTCCATCATGAAGTGCCAGAAAGGGAAATGTTTTTTGGAATGGTCTAAAAAATAGTACCAATCCACCAGTCCGCAAATGAGATTGTATTAAAACATGGTTGTATTGTACTGGAACCCATTTCTTAAGGCAAAGTAATTAACATATTTTTGACACATTTGTGAGGAGTGATACTGGTTAGGGTTAGGCACAGTGATATCTAATCAAAGGTCTGCTCAGCTGGGCTAAAATCACATCATCTCCAAACACTATAGGTAATAGCTTCCCTGTAACTCCTGTGTTTACTTGTTTTCCTCTAGCTGATGGTCACTCTGAACTTGCATGACTGAGCATGGTCATGGTCCAGTACAACTTCTGTCAATTGCCAAAATGAAAGCGCATTGTGCCTTGTTGATCTCTAGAACACATTACAGAGGCTGCTCGTGTATTGAGACTTTGTGTGATGCTTTTCAGCTGTGATCGGCTGTCGCACAGCACTAGTCTGACTGATGAGACTTTATCTATGATGCCTCTTTTAGTGTGGAGTTACATTTGCTGCCTTGTCAGTAAGTGATTAATGGATTTAAAAAGACATGATGGCTGGGATATCAAACTGTGTACTGTACAGAGAATATAGATTTTCTGCTGAGCCTGAATGTGTCTGTTTTTGTTGATAAAGACTAAAACATAATCTGCCTCTTATTATAAGGATATTTCACTTCCTTTGAAGGGAGCTAAGGATGATTGCTTTGCAGTTTCACTCATTCAAATAATCCTCTACAATTATTGTCCTTGATACTGCACAGCTTTGAGCCACCAATGCATGGAACAAAGGGAATCTTTGCATGGAACAAAGGGACCAAAAGCAACATACACACAAACATCGAGTTTGTCAGTCAACAAAAACTACATACCATCTAGAATAAATGCACTTTCCAGAATTCTTTTTTTAATTTAGCATGGGGAATAAGTTGGGAGCAGCTGTGGCAATCAATAAGGTATGGCAGTTAACTGTAAACTTTAAAAGACCCATAATCTGGCAGCATTGTTTTTAATGGCAACATAAACTACTTTCGAGGATAATCATTTTATCTGATAAATTAGGATTTCAAACACTCTTATCAGCTGTGCACTTGCAGTTGTTTTTTTAATCCTTCCATTCTGTCTCATTCTTTTTAATTGATTCTGCCGCACAGAGGCTTTCTTGCAGAGATAATGCACTTATGAGAACAGGTCATGATCCTTAAATGAAGGAATTTCGTTCCTGTGTATTTGCCACAGCGTATTTGCAAGCATCTCCAAACTGCTGGAAAGTACAGAGATTGACTTTGTTTTTCTACACTTCCACAGCTACATTTCTCACTGTGTGTTTTCAGAGATGTCATGCATGCTCCCATGCGAATGGCCTCAGCGAAGAGCTAGTGGCAATGATGCTTATTTGGAAATGCTTCCATGTATATTCCACCTCAAGGCTTGAACCAAATCTTGTGAATTAGGATCAAAACAGTGTCTACTCCTTTCCCTGTGTCTTTACATAATTTTGTAATGTGAGCTCAGCCAAGCATTGAAAGTGGACCATTCCGATTATCCAGCAATGTTGCAACAGAAGACGTAAAAAAATAAAATAAAAACAAGAAGGGTTCCAGTTTCTGGGCTGTGTTGCACTGTGATAACAGCTCATCCAATAAGACCTCCACTCACCTTTTCCTGAGCTTCGCAAATACACCACCAGTTCAGCTCTAGGGCCCTCAGAGGAAAGCTGTTTATTCCACATGCTGCTTAAGTAGAGGTCTTGGGGTTGGGGTGGCTATGTAGCGCATGGTGAAGACAAACTATTTAGTCTGGTGGGGAAAACCATGGTAAACAGCATAGAATGGAAACAGCTGGTGATTTTTTTATGGCTTCTTCTTTCTTTGAAAGAGTCCTGTTTGTACACCATCGGTTTAATCATGTAACAGATTTTTGGTTAACAACTTATGCACAACACAGGCTCTTTTCATTCTGGTCATGGAGGATATTACAATCAAGGCATTTTTTTCAGACTTCTGTCTGTACACACAGTTGTGTACAGTACTTACCATAATATATAGTGACAGAACAGCTGTTTGTGCTCGAGCTATACCTTGTGTAAACTCTGGATGCAGAAATACACAAAATGGTTCCAGCTGGGTTACAATCATGATCACATGACCAATATGTTTAGGATCAATAAATTTAGTTTTCAGTAGATATCGATGTATTGTTCACACATGTTTTATTAGTCCTACTGGCCAGAAATGTTGCTTGTAAATTATTTTCCAGACAAGAACAAAGCTGACTTATATAAAAGCCCTAAACAAAGTTAAGTTGTTGATGAATGATACCAAAGAATGATATTAATGTGCCTTGAGGTGGATGCTGTTGTGATTTGGTGCTCTATAATAAAACTGAATCGAAATTCAATTGAAACACTATGTTGGTCCTTGTGTTTAGCACATATATTAAAGAGCACAACAACCTGTAAAGTTAAATACATATTCAAAAGTTTTAAATAGAGTTTTAATAGTTGTAAACAATGAAATATTCAAAGAGAAATTTGTATCAAATTCAAAAAGCTGATACTTACAAAAAAAAAGTTTTGGTAATTCCCATACATGCAATGCATTTTTTGGAGTATTTGGACTATGCACATGCTTTCATGTGTCATTACAAAGTGGAAATTCCTCTGGAGTGGTATGGGGAATCTCTGTCAGCCATTAGGCCCTTGAATCCCACTTGGTATGGTGACATGAACTCTCTCCTATCCTTCTCACAGGCACCTGTCTAGAGGTCAGGGGTCATCCTGTTAGGGGTAATCCCCACAGTAACCTGATCAGGCCAGTGGGTAATGGCAACCAAACATGTAATAGTGGACCAGACTGCCCTCCTAATACTCCCACTAATCACATTTTAATTGAATTCCAGTGAACATGTAAAAACCTGGTTCAGTTTTGTTTTTTCATTTTCCTAACAGATGTCCCTGTGATCCCTGTAAAGTGATCTGTGGTGGTGACGTCTTCTGTTTGGTAACACATGAATTGGCTGATCTGGAACGGAGAAAACAGAACCATGTGCTTCTCCTTAGGATGGATCCCATTAGGACTGAGGAGTGGGTGTGTGATTCATGCAGAGCAGAGTTGTGAGAGTTATGATATGTGGAATTTCATTGGAATCCCACATATCTTTTGTCACTTATTATGATTCCAAAAGCCTCAAAGTATCATTATCAAATGAGTTTTTTCCTACTGGAAATATATGTTTTCAGCCTTACATTAAACTGGGTACAATCTCAACATGATCTTTCAGCATGTGCCCACAGCATTTTTTGATCGAGTTTAAACTGTTTGCAGCTACCGATTGATGCATACACTTGTTTTTGTACATGTAGGAATTTGCCTTGCACTTTGAGTTTCCATTGTGGAGACAAGCAGGCCATGAGGCAAACCATAAAGTCAATGTAAATTTTGGCATCACTGTGAATTCCTTTAAACAATGCCAGTCATTTAGAGTCATTTAAATGAAACTAAAATCAAGACTTTTGCTGCCCCACTCTGGAAAATGCTTTTCTGACTTACAAATCTAATTACAGGATTCCAGTGATTAAAACTACTAGTCATATAAAGCCAAAGCCAGTCAACAAAAAGGAGTTCTTTGGAGCAATGTCTGCATGTTATCTATTGTTACAGGAGTCTTTGTGGATGTGCACATAAGTGGGCAAGGCCTGGTTTTACAGCCCTGCAGAGCTCTTTGGTTGACTTTACCATAGAAGTCACCCATACAAACTTTCCAGCATATGTACACTACTTGCATATGCGGCTCCTTGTCTGCTATATAGACTTTGGTCACAGCATTTCAAAATCAGGAGGGGAACTGATGGTGAGGTCTTGAGAAAATGTCAATAGACTATTATGTGCACGTTAGCATATGCTACTTCCGGTGCGGAAACGCCTGTGGGGAGCTTTGTTTCCGGTGTCCTATTCGCGCCCTGTTTACGGTCCAAAACAAGTTAAGCAAATGAATGAATCAAGCGGCGATTTACATTTCTATAGATGTCTTGGGCATTTACCCAATATATCTGTAAATGTTGGTCATCGACTTGTCAATATTTTTTTCCAGCGCCTCAGAGCAAAAGAGAAAAGGGATTCAAATGTTATATTTCTCAGCTGTCCCTCGTTTATCGAGGGTGTTATGTTCTAAAAATAACCAGCAATAGGTGAAATCAAGTAGCCAATTTTATTTTTTGACGGTGCAAAACGTTTCGTGGACATCGTGGACACACAGCACTGCACTTCAGAGTCACACTGCTAGCAATCGATGCAGTGATTCTGTACTGTACAGGAGAGACGGAGGAGATCGTATGCAGCGATCAGGACGCAGGACACAATGTGACATAAAAAAAAAGCCTGCAAACTTGCACTAAAAATCTGCGAAACAGCGAGGTGAAAGGTGAACCGCGTTGTAGCGAGGGACCACTGTAATTTTGAAGGTAAGTCACAACATACCCTTCGTAAATACTAATGTATAGAAACCCTTACCAGCAATCATTCATTTTTTGTGTGGCTTTTTTTCACGGTTTGTTAACATGCTGTGTAGGTGTGTACTTGACTAGCTCAGTGTTGGGGAGTAACGGAATACATGTACCGCCGTTACTATTTAAAATACAAAATATGAGTAACTGTATTCCGTTACAGTTACCGTTTAAAAAGGTGGTATTTAGAATACAGTTACTTTGTTGAAATAAATGGATTACACGGCGGTACTTCCCTGTTTCATATTGTGGCGGGTCAGGGCTGTTTGGGTTTTGTTTGACAGCTATGTTCTGTTGTTCCAGGTGGCAGCGTTACTGTTGCCATAGTTACAGGGTGACGCTCTCTCTCTGTGTGTTTCCTGGGTGAGAGAGGCCTTGTTATTGTTGTGCTAAGCTAATAGGCAGAATGCTACCGGTATAGCTGGAAAGAATGTAGCATCATGGCCAGTGTAGTGCTTGCTGCAGGGAGAATGGACTGCCATACGTGTCTGTGAACGAGGGAGGGAGAAAAAGGAAAAGTACGAGTTGTCATCGAGCAGAAACAGGAGCTGGAAGCATGTAAATATAATAATAACCACTGCAGCCAGAAGAGAGCCTGACGAGCCCAGTTGTAAGTAAACTATTAAGACTCGACTGTACACCATGTTCGTGTTTTCCTCCAAAAACAATAAGTTCCGTTGGAGCAGCCTTTCAACGCCTCTCTCTGTCTCTCGCTAGCAAAGTTGACCCAGACAACAAAGTAAAGCTAGTTTTCAGCTATGAGCCCGACACGAACCCGACGTATTAGCCAGAGGTCCCTTTACTACAGTTCGGAGCCGCGGACCTTCAGTAACAGTAATAAATCACAGCAATAGTACATTCATGTAGTTGTAAACAGCATGATAATATATTAAGTAATCCAAAGTATTCAGAATACGTTACTCGTAACGTAACGGAATACATTACAGAATACATTTTGGGGCATGTATTCTGTAATCTGTAATGGAATACATTTTAAAAGTAACCTTCCCAACACTGGACTAGCTGATATCGACATAACGGGGAAACATCTGGTTTGACTATTCTTCACCTGTAGTTTGAATGCTGAACATTTTCCTGTTTAAATCATAATAACTGCCACTATACAGAGATGTGCTTCTGAATGTGGACGATGTGTCTTCTGATTTTGTAATGCAGTTCTGCTTGTGTTGAGTGATGTAAACAACTGATCATCTAAACTCTTTAAACGTCAAAACCGATCATTAGATTTTTTATGACACAACAGAGGTGAGTGTTCCCACCATCTCCTCTTTGTAACTTAACACGATCTTTCCAGTTTCGAGTCTTGGACATGATTTTGGAGTATATCTTCGCAGTAGCGATTGACCGCAAAGTAAAGCTACAGGAAATGTACAACCCCACATCCGGTCTCAAACCAGGAAGTTAGCATTTTCTCGTGCACAGGGTCTATTGAAGAAGATCCATTATTCCAACATATTGTGGGCACAGGAAATTTATTTTAAATCATAGTGCCAATAGATAATCTGAATTTTCAGATCTAGCTATTATCAAAGCACCAAATGTACTAGAAGCAGGCAATGATTTCATTCTAACATAGCAATTTTGCCAAAGCTTTGAGGCATCTTTCTAACTTTTGTCTTCTTTGCACTTCTATGCAAGAAGCACCCTGGGTAGCTGCAATGTGCTCTGTGAATTTGTCAGCCACGTGCATACAACCCCACTGCATTTTTCATATGTAATCAAAAATGATTACATGTCATCAGTTTTGTGATAACCACTTCTTTTTTTTTCAATTCACAAGTGAGAGCTATTCAAGTGTTCTATTTTGGTTTACAAAGCATACTGTAAAAGTGGACATTTTCAAGGATCAAAATGCTTTTTCTATTAGCTTCTACCCACATCACAAAACCAGCAGCCTCATGCTAAAAAAAGGGGATCCACCAACAGCTCCAGCTCTGATTAACTACCACAACCAGAATAAGTTTTATGTCTGCAGCCCACTTGTCTGTTACTGAGAGCTAAATCGAAAGCCTGCTCTGTTATTAGAGCCAATGTGCTTTTGAGGAAAACAAAATCTGACTGTGAGCTTAAAAAGAGGTTGTCTCATTTGATCATTTATTACACATTTTAAGTGGTTTGGAAATAACCGAGGCCAGCATGGTCTACATCTCTAATTGGTGCTCTTTTTCTCCCATTAGTACATCCAGACTTGTGATCCCACTAAAACAGGCAAGAGAAGAAAAAAAAAACGTTTCCCCAAACAAAGCGTTTGTCATCAGTTTGCAGTTGCTCTGTTTGCAAGCATGGTTCAGATTTGCTTCTATGTGCAGCTGTCACTGAGCCTGTTGGATGTCCTGGACCCCAAACACACAAACCAGAAGAGATTAGTGTGCCATGTCAACCCACTGCTTCTGCAGATGGCACGGATGCTTTTAGCCTACTCCCTGTAGACAGCCACTCATTGATCTTTCATACTAAACTCCCCACAGCAGGACTCTTGATACTGTTTTATTTATCATTCTGGCATTTACTATCAGGGCCAATAAAGTTTGACATGTGTGGATTTTAACAGTAGGGGGCACTGCGGTTTCTGTACAACATGCTGGGGGTGGGGGTGGGGGGGTAGATTTATAGCCTGGTAGCCAAACCTGTCACCTACAGTAATACCTCCCATGTCTGTCTTTCTTTCCGTCTGCCTCTAGACCCAATTCCCCAGGTCCAAATCTAACCTATAATTCACTAGTGTTGTCTCTCACCTTGACGTACACCTAGTAAACTTGTAAAACATTCCAGTGGGATTTGCTCCAATTTTAATAACTGAACATTTCAGGCCATGTGTGGGGGGGTAAAGGAGATATCAGTTACTGGTTTTTTAAGGGCCCTGGCACAGGCTCCAGGAACCCTTAAGCTCCAGCCAAGAGACCTCATCCAAAACCAACACAAGGGACAAGAAGGCAATTCTGAAAATGCAGTTTTCAGTTTCTGCACATATTTTCCACGGGTGACACAGTGAAGCTGACCATGATGAAATTTGGTTCTGGCTCCACTCCAGGACATTACCTGCGTGAGTGTCAGGTGATAGCCTCCCTAATTACGCTGGAAGGGAAACAAGAGAATCCTTTTCGTTGAGATTTCACAGAGCCCCCAGCACTAGTAAATGCGTTGCTCCTGTGGTAAAATGTGATCTTTCGGCTAATGAAGGACACGCTTCATTTCCTTAATGGAATAACCTTCTAGTTCTGGCCTCTAGGGGGAGCTTAGCCACTTTTTTCTTGTTTTTACTGCATCGGGCACTGGCAAGCGTTTAGGCAAACCTTTGTGCGCAAGTACTGATTTATGGCCCGGGCTTGAGGTGTGCATCTCTCTAGGGGTAATCAGCCTGCCCGGACAGAAGTTTGTGTGAACAGTGGCTCTAAGACATCACTGACACTCTGTCCAACCACTGGACCAAGAACCACTGATTGGAGTCTGCGGTCTGTGGTGTGTGAGTCTCATAGACACACCACAGCAGACTAAAGCTCTTAATCACTGGGTCTTGGTCCAGTCCATGCCCCCATGTTCCAGAGTTGAGTGACGCGCTGCCTGCAGAGCACTCATTAGAATCTATGTTTCACAAGCAGAGCAGGGATAGTAAATCGTTCAGGCCTCAATGTTGTTATAGCTGGCCCTAACAAGCCACTCTCTGTCTACTTTATTTGAGTTAAAAAGTGGATTTCATGTAGGCTTTGGCAACTTTGAGAAATTATGACAAACAATGGAAACTATTGCTGTAAGGGACAAGACCACAACATGATGAAAACTTGTTCAATATATCAAAGATGCCCTTTATGTTTTCGAGCCCTGTCCTACTTAGAGACTGACAGAAACATCATCTGACAACAAAAACATCCCATTTATGTTTTCAATAACATCAGAAAGAGGAAGTGCACTATGGGAATACTTTGTACTTTTAGGAGGGTGACATGTGATCACTCATCACATGGTCAAGGGCCCTACTCCAGTACTGGGTTAACTGAATTCTCCCTATGGCCCAGCTCTTAAATCAGATCTGCTTTAAGAAAATGCTACATCTAAGGGACTTTATCCCATGTCTAACTACCTGGTCTTTTGTTTGCTCATGTTTTCCTTTTCCTCTGTGGTATGGCTGGCTCTGACCGTGTAATAGAGTGCATATTGGCCAAGTGAGGCAGCCTGCTGTGACCAGATCAGATGTGTGCTCCTGATTATGAAACTCCCTTTTAGGCACTGACAGACATGGTAATAAATGTGTCCATAAATTGAATTTGGGGCTTTCGAAAAGGGGCAGGAATATCTAAGGAGCATTTCAGCTGATTGTCTCCAGCCGACATGGCAGCGCTTCAGTGGGATTCCGGGGGGAAAACTGATCCTGCTGTGGTGCAGTTGGAGGGCCGGGTGTGGGGGGGTGGTGGCGCAAGGGGGTGCGGGATGGATGTCCAGCCAAGCAAAATAAAGACTGCTTTATTGCTATTCAGAAAATCATTTGATTGAGTTTGCACAGAGAGGAAGACGCAGAAGGGTCTGCAGGAGTGTATATGTATTTTTAAGGTTGTGTGTGTTTCAGTGTTATTGTATTCATATGTGTGTGTTTTTGTAGTTCCTTTCCTTCTGAACAAGTTTCCAAGTTATTCCACAAGCTTTAAAGGGATGTATGGCAAACCTAATGTTTCTTAAATGCTACTGTTTACAAAAAAAACTAGTGACACTGAGTGAAGTGGTGTTGACAGGAGAAGTGGGTTAGGGTTCGGACAGAGTCTTTTAAATTTCATTCCTTTCCATCAGTATCTAGCATTCTGCCAAGAACAGTGCAAGCTTGTGGGTCAAAAATGAATGGATCCAGTGAGGGAGAAAGTTACCTAACAACATAATACAATGTATACATAGGTTTTATACAGCATTTATGTTTCTCATTTAAAAAAGCATGGCAATTAAAATCGATGCAAGGAAGCTGAAAGAGAATCAGTAGGCTTTTGATGCAAGTGCAAACTGTTCTGTTAGATATTGAGGAGGCTCCTTTCGATGTGGAGGAACAGTGGCTCTACTCTGAGCCCCTCCCAGATGACTAAACTTCTCACCCTATCTCTAAGGAAGAGGCCAGGGACCCTTTGGAGGAAGCTCATTTCTGCCCCAAGAGCACCAGCAAATCTGAAACAGAATGGCTAAAAAAAAAAAAAGAAGAAGAAAATAGTCAAAGTTTTCCAATAGCCAAGTCAAAGTCCAGACCTCAAGCCAGTTGAAATCCTGTGGCAGGACCTTAAAAGAGTTGTGTATATATACCTACAAACCTCAGAGATCTTAAGTAACATTGTAAAGAAGAGTAGACCAAAATTCCCCCACAAAGATATGAGAGCCTAAAGTCATAGTAAAAAAAAATTACTTTAAGTTCTTGTAGTTTTTGCTTCTGGTTCTGTAAGCTACTGAATCATAGCGTGTACTTATTTTTTTCACTTACTGCTGTTGCATTTTGGCTTGTTTTTTGTTAAATAAATAATGACTAAATAATGTATTTACCTAATTTTGAGACCTGGTGAGAATAAGGCACTGCGTCAGCGGCTGCTGAAATGCATATATTTAGCCTGGACAGTCATGAGGGAGGGACGCAACTTCTCAGAGTAGTGTGACACACGTAACTCAGCCACCAAGAGTCACACATCCCTATGTGTTTGCCAGGCCTATCCTTTTGGGCTTGATTTTCAGGGAGATGTGAAGTTACGGGTCTGAAAGGTTCTCTTGGGGCAGAGGACACCTAAGTCCTAGCCAGAGAACACATAGAAGAAGTCAGAGCCCCATGTTAGTTTGCCAGTCCACTGGCAGTCTAACATGTTGTTGTGAAACTGTTATCCTTCATTATTTATTCACTATAGACATCTGTATTGGTAAAGGAAAGGAGATTTAGGGTGTGATTTTTATCTCAGCCCTCTCACCTTCCCTTTGCTTCTCACTCTACTTCTTTCCCCCCTGACCGTCTAATTTTCCTTTATCTATCTGTCAGTCACTTAGTCTGTCCCATTTCGTCTTGTTCCATCTCTTTCATTCTTCCTCCATCTGTCTATCCTGCCTTTCTTTGAAATGTTATGATTCACTGGCTGTGATCTCTGTGAGCTGTCTCCTTGAAGTCTGCGTGTCTCCTGAGTGCAACCACAGAATGGTACATCACTTATATTCCATGTAATTTCCTGGGTTTTATAAGGTACATTTACTTACCCTACAATGGTGAGGACTGTTCTTTTCTACAGAGTTCAGAGTGTCTGTCTCTTACACCAAGGCCTTGTTCATGGAAACCATTATCTGGTATGGAAATGTGCCAAGATTAGGCTACAAAGATTGTCTCTTGGCAACGTTTTTAAACTTGGATTAATACAAAGAAAAAAAATCACAGAGTTTGAATTATAACATGTCACGATAAAACAAACGTATCATACTTACTTTTTCCAGAAGATAAACTCCAGCATGGTAGTAGCACAAAGGTACAGAGAAATAAACTGATATTTTCTTGTAATGAAAAATACATATTTTAAAGATGCTTTAATAAAAGTATCACATCCAAGCTAATAACTTTACTAAAGAAATCAAGAAATGTGCACTGATAAGCTACAGGAAATCCTGTTAGACAACAAAAGGTTCACCCCCCCATAATTCTCCATTAAAACCTAAACCCATTAAAATACCTCCACCTATGTTACCTTTGCTCTTTGCAACATTGCAGATGGGCTCAATTACACTGTTATTCTTACTTATGCTTCTCTCTCATTCTCTCGCAAGCCCCCTCAATAAAAAGAGGCCAATAAATCACTTAGCTGTCTCTGTGGGTTTGGGGTATTGGTGTTGGAGTGAGCTGTCCTACCAGTCCAGCTGAACAGACATGACTCTCAAAGCACCAAAAACCCCTTCCCCACTCCCCTTGCTCAAAAAAACCAACATGGTGAAAATTACATTTTGGTCGAAGTGTCTAATAAATCTTGGCCGAACGGGGCTGCAGAAGTGGAAAAAGGCCTTCCATGGCGGCTACCCTCTCAGTGATGTGGATCCTGTGCTGAGGGAAAGGGGAAGCCACATAAGAGGAGGTTTGTGTTAGCACAGGGTAGATGAGGTGCAAAGGGAGTCAGTGGGAGGATACAAGGCCTAAAGGTTCTTGTGGATTATAGGGAGTGATAACTCTAATGTTGAATGTGTGCGTGTAAGGCGAGCAGCTCTTGAGATTTGTGTTCAGATAACAGAGGCCTATTATAATCTATAATTTCAAAGGCAATGTGGATGTGTTACTTTCAGAGAAGTCGAGAGTCCCAAGTTGTTTCTCATGAAGAAAGTATGATGATTTAATCTTGTAACTTAAGAAAACAATTAAGAAGTTTTCCATTTAAATCAACAGTCTTATGAACTTGCTCGTATTCTTAAGAACCACATATTGTTTTGAGGGTAACCTTTAAGAGTGACCCCATTAACAACATCTTTAGGCAGCTGCTCTGGTGTACATCGTTCATATAGTTACTGGGTATTGCCATTACCTTGCGGCTTATTTCAAATTACTGCAGCAAGCGCACATGGTTGATCTCTGCTGGTTTTCCATTTCTGGGGCCTGTTTGATGGGAACAACTTCTGTAATGCCATCAGCAGCCTGTCAAGGCTAATTAAAACACACATCTACAAATCTGCCAGCAATTACTACACCCAGAAACATTTGGTGCCAGTCACAAATTTTAGGTAGAAAAGACTGTGTTTACCATGATAGCTTTTCATTTCACAGAGCATTCCCACAAAAACAAACACTGGTTAGAGCTTTGTTTGATACAGCAGTGTTCATATTTATTTTGCCATTTAAATGTTATAAAAATGTAGGCATTGGGAGACATGATAATGGAATCCAGGTTCTGGCTTTATTTAATTTGTAGCTCTGCTGAGAGTCATCTTATTTTAGATTATAGCCCTGTGTAAACTGTGCTGCTTGTGTTTCTCTGAGTTATATTGTGTAAGAGTGTTGTGTCCCTGTCATCTGGATGTGCTTTGCTGTCCTCAACAGAGCATACTCCTTATCTGAATCACTCCCAACCCACAATCTCATGATCATGCGGTTCATCTACTTTGCCCAATGACAAAAACAGCAAACTGGGTCATTTGTATGCAAATGTAGATATGTAATTTGAAGTTCCCTGTCTTTTGCATACTGTTGATAGCACAGGTGGAAGTGCATCCATGCAAAACTATTTCATATTTCAGATTCATCAGTTGTCATTTAAACTGTGATCACAATAGGCTCTCGTAGGCAGGATTCACTGTATTATTATGGTGAAAGTGTGCTGAGTATTGCTGTACATCGCGGCCAACAAGCTCAGACCCACAAGCAAATAAATATAAATATATGGACACTACCAATAGTTATAACTGACAATTCTGATTTCCTTGATTAGCTTTGCACATTGCAACAAAAGGTTATCACCAAAATGTTTCACTGGTGAATTTTAAGTGTTACTCCTCATGCTTTTTGGTGAAAAATGCATTTTACTGCTGAAAATTCTAGATGCCCAGGCTGGCTTATACTAATTTATACAATTTTTCCATGCTTGTGCTTTAACTTACTTTTGTGATACAAGAGGGACATTTGATTTTCTTTTTCTAGACATTCCAAATTCCAGGCACTTTTAAATAAAACACTTCCAGCTTATAAATGATGTCCCAACATATTTGCATTTTCTATTCCTTTAAAATACATTCACTTATTTCTCTACATCACAGTAGTAGGTATTCACTGCCATTGATGGCTAAAGTAGGTACTTTTGTTATTGGTCACATACTGTGTTACATTTTAGCAGTCTTTTTTGTGCATTTTCCACCTTGATTAGTTCTAAGTAAGTCACCAGTCTCAGGTGATGGCTGGTTACCAGCCATTAGCTCATCAGGTAGCTCACATGGTCACTTGGTTCAACAAGAGATCTTTGGCATGCAGCTAGCATTCTTGCCATTCTAGATGGTTACAAACCAGCCGTGCTCAGTTCCATACCGTAATGTCAGTTATTCTTACTCTCTGAGGTGGAAAGTGTAGTTACCTCACAGTAGTTACCTCCTATAAAACTTAGTTAGTAAGGAGTTATAGGAATTTGTTGATAATTACTGCATTTATTTACTGATTTATCTAAATCCATGTGTCTAATTGAAGAAATTTTGATTTGTGTAGGTACTGGCTGGTTTTTCAAAATGAGCAGTTGTAGATTAGTCATAAATGAATTATTTGACAATGGTATATATATTAAATGGCTGCCTTATTTCAAGATGTATTTTTTTCCTTTTTTGATTTGGTGAAATATAATATTATCTGTCAGCTATCATCACTGATTAATATTTTAAAGTATGGGGGCCTAACTCATTTTGAATTTGAAATATAGCCCAATGAAACCCATAAATTACAAGAATAAATTTAAGGCATATGTGATATTTTAACAGTCTCAATACCTCTACATTACAACATTTCATCCCAGATCAATGTGGGTGCATAATTGTGTTGTTAGTGTAATAAAACAGAATTGTATTAGTTTAAGGCATAATTCATATGTATATTGATCAAATGGTAATTATTTTAAGTTCATAAATATAACTCACTTGATAATTCCTGATTCTGAAACTGGACAGAAAGGCCAGTTGCTATTTTTAGGGAACAGTGGAAGCCTAAAGATTATCTCTGGCTGCCACAGGGCAGAGAGGGAGGAACTGGATTATTCTGGCTGTTGAGGAACACCTGTCTGTCACTGGTGGATCTCCTCCTACTAAACCTCAGATGGGTTTTGGGCATAGAAGGCCTCATCATAACTCCCTTTGTCATTCTCTCCATTAAGTCTAATGCTTTTTATTTCTGTCTTAACCATTTCCCCCATATTCCCTTACCCTGCATGTCTGGCATTCTTTAGGGGTGGCTGTGTGGTGCTGGAGTGGGAGGGTTCAGAAGGGGAAAAGGTACTCGAACAGTTTAGTTGGATGGCCAGCTGTGTACCAGCTGTGTGCCAGTGGAACGCTGAGCAGCGTGGAGAAAGGCCTATTATCTCCCACACGCACACACTCTCTCTCGCCTTTCACATCCTCAAACCGAGGCCCACCAAAATCAGGCAGACAGATTCTGCTAAAACCATCACTCATCCTTATATATGCATGTGGTCTCCTCCTGCACACACCCACTCAAACCCATTTATTCCAAGTAATGTGCAAAGAGTTATTTTTCCTTGTCTTTCACTGTTTTTAAACACACACACACACACACACACACGCACACACACACACACACACAAAGAAGACCCAAGAGCTTCTGTGCCATGTGTCACTGCTTCAGGACTAAACAAGTCATTAGACCATGGGTCGAATCATCCGTACACATGGTCTTATCTGTCGGCTCTCAGTCAGCCAGTCTATTGCACAGCGGCTGGACGCCTCTCACTGCTGGTAGGATATGAGCAATTAGCAAGAAAGACCTTTTAGTTCTGCCAGCTGATTTGTGGCCAGCTTTTGCATATGCCTGTAATTCACTCTGACATTTCATCTCCTCACTTGTCACAGTCTTTATTGTGTATAACCACAATATAAACAATAATGATGAAGTAATAATCAAATCGGAGGCAATATAATCATTTTGTTTTCCCCTGCGCCAATGTCCACTGGTTGAACCTGTGGGAGACAGCTGATAAGTGAACGTTCTTGAGGGGAGTGGAGGTCTCAGGAGAGCAAGTAGAGGCAGTCGGGGGAGTCTTCCCAAGTCAGCCCAGGGGAAATGGATGACAGTTACACTACCCTCTGGCCAATTAACTGTCATTCTAGCTGTTGGTTTAACTTGCTGACCTTACCTCTTCTCTTCTGTTTGTCTTATCATTTCCGGAAAAAAGGGCCTCATCTGTGTATGTAAAGTGGACTGGTGACCTTCAGGGAAGGGGAACAAAGGTCACAGTTCATCCACTGTATATTTCTTTCAAGTGAATGCAAATATGCTGAGAAGTCTTCGGGGAAATTGGGGGTGTAGGAAGAAAGAAGTCCTTTGGGACTGAAAGAGAGCTATCTGTTATTACTTCCAATTACTTCCCAATCTCCTGCTCTATCTACCTGTAAAATGACATTAGATATGCCTGTTCTCATGGTCTTTTTACAGATGAAGTCTGTGCTTGTCAGTGATGAGACTCATGGGAACTCAAGGTCCATATTAGTTGCCCTTAAAGTCATCAGCTGGCTGAACATATTCACAGATCTCAGGAACCAGAGTTAATTTCCTCAAGAATTGCATGGGTTTTGTCTTTCAGAGGAAGTGTTGACATTAGTAGGAGAAAACTGAATGCGGCTACCACGTTTGTCTGTGAGTGAGCGTGGGTTTGAGTCTGATGTATGAATAGGGGTACAGTTCCAGTGAGCGCTGCTGTCTTAGCATGACAACAGAAGGAGGCGGGTCATGCTGGGCCTTCTAGAAGGGAAGACAGTGACAAGGTGCCCACCCCTCTCTATTTGTGAGAGCGCCCCTTCATTGTGTCCAGTTCCAGCCAAGGGACAAAACTTAAGAACCTACACAGCATGGAGCATTCATACTTCACTGAATACTTGACTTGTTCAGACACTTTTCTACCCTGTATCTCACAAGAACCTGCTTCCTACTTCCCATTCTAACTCTAAAAAGAGGGTAAAATTAGGTAGACAGTTTTTGTTTTTATTTCCTAAATTAGGTCTTTAAAGGATTGCTGGAGGAACTCATGTAATTCTTAATTATTAAATGAATACAGCAAGAAATATTCCTCATCACATGTTCATTGGTTGGCTGTAATTATGTGATGTATTTTGTGACGTCAAATGCACAGTTCAGTATCTATATGATGTTTGGCACTGCCTTTAAACACTGTGTGTAAAGTCATTTTGTCTTGTGAAGGCGTGACTCCATAATCGAAATTATTTCAGTAACAGGAGGAAATCTTAGTTATTATTCTACTTGGCAATTTAGGCGACTCTGGTTGTGACAAGCCATCATCTTTGATATCATCATCTATGATATCTTAAGGCAACTTGTTTTAAATACATGAGGGAGATTTCTCAGAACTACATGAGAGAGCCGACTGAGAACAGAATTTGGCTCAAGAATCCTCCTTCAATATGCATTTTGTTACTGTGTCAAAAACAAGGCACCAATCTGTCCACATGGCACAACTGAATCACTCTTTCATTTGCTAATAAATGCTAACGAAACAGCTGCATACAGGAAGGCACACAAACACACATGTGCATGCGTGCATGCATGCGTGCACATGCACACACACATGTCGTAGCATAGTTCTTCCCACTGCTAATTTGCATGGTAGTGCCATTATCTGGCTGTGTGGTGTCACGCTGGACTGGCTGACAGTGCACATAACAACAAGTTTATCTAAGCACAAAGAAAGTTGAGAAGAATAGAGTACTTTCTCTGTCTCTTCTTTTCCTCTGCCTTTAGCACATATATTTCAAACTCCCTATGGAGTACGAGGAAGCATGTCACACAGCCTTAAACTGCATGATAGACTGGCAAATCCATTATTTATACCCCTACTAAAACCCACTGTAAACACTCTCTATAAACATATATTTACTGTTTTAGCACTGTGCCTTTCTTAGCCTGTCTCCCGTGTCTCTCATTCTCTGCCTTGTTCACTGACTTTCTGTTTTCATTTTTTCTTAATATAAAATGTGTTTATTTTTACTAAATTTGTTCTAAATTACTGTAACCAAATGTACGACTGCGGTCTTGGCCGGGTCTTCCTTGGAAACAAGATCTGCGCTCTCAGTGGGACTTACTTGGTTAAGTCAAAATAAAATACAAAGGTTGAGCTGCTTGTCAGAATTCATTAATAGTAACGGATATTGGATTCTATGCAGACACATTACTGCAGACTTTCAAGCGTGGTAGATTGTGGAGCGTATCGGTTGAGCTGAAGAGAATCAATACCGGGGTTTACAACTTAGACACTGGTAGGCATCATCATTACACAGTGAAGCCCTCTCACCTGCTATTATCGACCTCCCTCTCAGGTTTACATGGCTCGTCTGGTGATGTCATATATGACTGTGTAGGTGTGTCTGGTTTGTAGCAGCAAAGCAAACAGAATCTGTCTGGGTCATGCAGTAATGTGCTGCGATGTGAATAGGCCTATCTGTGATATCCGTGCTTGGATAAATCACTTGTGGTGGGATATTGCAAAATACAGCATGGTGATAAGTTGGAGCAGTCGTGTCCAGTGCTGGTAAAGTCTCTCTTGTTCCTGTGTTGTGCTGATAAGTAGGCTCAGCTCTGGGTGGCTAAATAATTTCCTGTACACCCTTTACCCCCTTCCCTAACACCTAACACTAGTTCTCCAGAGCAATGATTAACCAGCAAGCTGTTTGATACACATACCTACCACATGCAAGCTTAGACTTACCCAAACGCACATTTATGTAGTAGTTTCTTTATATTGAATATTTTGTGTGTTTTTTTTATTCATTATGTATATTAAAAGTACAGGAAAGGCAAGGCACAAGATGGTCAGGTATCGTGGTACCTTGGTTTCAGAGTGATCATGTAAGTCACCCTGGTGAGAAAAAAAAAGGTGAGAACAATTTCTTTTTATTATTATTATTATTATTATACATAGAAAATTACAAATTCCTATCATAATACACACACAAACTGCTATAGTGTATCACATCGCATAAACTAGGTGCAGAATAAAGCAGTCATCACTTAATTTCTGATATACAGTCTGTTAAAGATCTTCCATGAATAATCAGTCAATTTCATTTAGCCGTAAACTGTTAGCAGGAATCCAAATCAATCCCGCTTCTCATATTACCCAGGAGAGATGTATTAAAGAGGCTCATATTGGCAGGCACAAAAGTGAAAACAGTATATAAAAAGAAGCTCATATCTGCAGTGTGGGGCTCTGATACGGAGGTGATGGATATATTCAGTTTGAGGTTGTGAAAATGAACTCAAACTAAAGGGGATGTGGATCAAAGAGAGGGACAGCACCAGTGATCATCGTTAGACTTCCTGCACACCCCCGCCCCCTCCTCGCCTTCCTTTACATTACCATTATTAAAAAGGAGAGGACTCTCTTAATAAAGTCTATTAATCACACCGGGGGAGTCGGTTCATCGGTTCACCCTCTCGCGAGGGTCTCTAATCAATCAAGCTTGCTGGTAATGTATTCATGGGAGATGTAAGAAAGGACTTGTTTGACAGTGTTCCAAGGAGGAAGAATTTATTAAGTTCCCTTCAGCAGTCAACCAATCCTAAGGACTCATGAATACACCCCTACCTTACCCCACCCTTGTCTTCTTCGCCTGGTACTGTGAATAAAAGAGCCTTCATAATGTATGAAGTCTGTACAAATATTGGAAACGTCCAAAATATGTCCTCTCATTAACAGTGATGAGTGAAAGCTGGAGTATTGGCATTTGTCAGATACCCTCAGAGTGTAAAGGCACTGTTGTACAAGGCCTCTGCTGTGTCGGGTGATGTAGAGACATCACTCTTATGCGATCCTCTCAAAAGCTGGAGAAAATGTGTCTTATTAGTTCACATGAGGTGGTGAAATTCTGTGCTACACCGCTGACTAATGTACAAAGCTAGGAAAGGACAGGGCTGATGGTTTGCTGGGCCTCTGTTAGTGACGTGTGAGTGGAGAAGGTGTGGAGTGGGGACATCAGGCTGGTAAAATTGTGCAGCTGTTGGAAGCAGCTTTGAGGCCCGACCTTTTTTTTTTTTTTTCAAGCCCACCCCTTTGCTTATCTCCTTGGCCAAGGCTTTACTGGCAGATTAACAGAGTGAAGAAATGTTGGAGTACACATTTTCCCCAGAAACTTAAAATAAATTCCTTTAATAATTCACTAAAAACACTGCTCCTGCAATTTCTTTTTACACAGTTATATAAAGAGTATTCACAAATGTTGGCACATACTACGTTTTTTGTGACATTGGAAAAAAAAAAAAGGTTAGGAATATGTACTTACTCGGGCTGAAACATGATTTATAGAAGAGGGGGCATAAAAAAGCCCTTGCTGCTTTTGCTTTGTCCTGAGGAAGAAGTGCAGGAAGGCTATGCTTGGCTTCAAAGCTGCATTTCCATAATTGCCCTGTAACTCGGGCCTGTATGAGGATCTGAAAGGGGCTGAGAAAAGCACAATCTTTCAGCTGGGTGAACGGCAAAAGCCCCGTCGCCTCTCCCTCTGGCCAGTCGCCCTGTTACCCCCTTCCCCACTTGTTGCCTTTCGGATTCAGTGAAAGAATTCCTCTCTCTAACCTCGATCAACAAAAGGCATGAAATCAGTGCCCTCCCTCTCTCCCGCTTCGGGCCTAGAGAATGTCACTCCGTCTGGGCCTTTTGTCCTTTGCACAACCAAGGGAAACACAACAACCCCTCTCTCCCTGCTCCCTGGCTATTCTTTAACATGTTGCTGTGCACTTTCACTTAGATTCTCAATAATGAATGTGCCATAAAACATGCAGGAGACACAGGAGTCGCATATCATTGAAAGGGCTAAAATTGAGCTCTCCACGTTCTCTCCTCTCAGCTCTAGAGTGCAATTTCTTTTACAAGTTGCTATGGTGTGTTGTGGACTGTAGGCTTGTATGTGAAGGCATGTGGTGTGTGGAACATGTGTTCCTGAGAGCAGATCACCGCTCCTCCTGCAGTCAGCTCAGCGTTTGCAAAAGGGCAGCCCCTCTCATAGACTGGGCAAGCACTGGGTGTGGGCGCGGTCGACAGTGGCTCATAAAAGGATTAGGCCGCCACACAAAGATAGTGGGCTGCTTCTAACCCTGACTAGGTCTACAAAGGAGGTGACATTTGTATGTCTCTGTGGCAGGAGGGGGTGTGGCAGAATGGTCCAGGCTGGGGCTTGAAGGAGGAGGAGGTGGCACTGGTGGTGGAGTTACAATGACAGAAGGGTTGGATGAGGTGAAAACACAAGAGTGACCCTCTTTATTCGCAGCGGCCTCTTCTTTCACATGGCACCTCTGGTCCCCTCCAATGGGTTGCTCTAGTGTTTATTTACTCCATGGTTTCTCCCTATTCACACGCGGCCCTCTGATGGCTCCATTGGCCAGACCCTTTCAGCGTGCACCTTTCCTCAGATCAATGAATGCTTCGAAAGACAGATTAGATTTCCTTTTAATGATTCCATCTTTCTCAGATTTTTTTTCCCCACTCTAAATGGCTGTTCGAGAGTGCATTACTTGTCTCCTCATGTATGTAGTCCTGTCTTAGCATATCGAGGGCAAAAGCGAGCAGCTCTCAGCAGCGAACAATGTAAGCAATTAGATGGGAAATGAAATACAATTTATTTTCACTGTGTCCAATGCATGTGTTTCCCCGGTCTTTATAATATTTATCAGTTAGTGTATGATTACAAGACAGAAAGCATAATTAAGACAATATTGCCTTATAATATGGGAAATCTCAAATCAGGTTAAGTATTTTTTTTTATCTATATGCAGCCTAATTACACAAATTTGCCTAAAGAGATCATTTATAATACACGTTTCTTTAGACCCCTGATTTTGAAAAAAAAAAAAAAAATCAATGATGTCATATTTGCTTCTACTTTTTCTTTTTCAATTATAACTTCTTGGCTTTTCTTACAGCCTTTTGTTGAGTAGATTAGCCTGCGTTTTGTTGGGGAGTTCAGTACTGCAGAGCTACAGTGTGCCTCACACCCTCTGAGCATTTAACACAGCATGGACCTTAGAAATAAGAAGAGGAGTCAGTGTTGATTATTGCTCATTAGCCAAGAGAACATCCACTTAATGTGCAAGGAAACGAGTGACACACCATGCCCCACTGGAAATGGTCCCTGTGTAGCTCTGCACAAAATGTTAGCTAATGCATTCCATTTGCTCTTTGTTACCAGGAGCAGGTTGGACACCTTTGGTGACATAAGCAGGCATGATTACTTTGTTTCTGCATAGGCATTTTAATCCCTAATTTCATGCACTGATCAGAGGAGAGGCCCTGAGCTCTAGACATGATCACTGGCCCTTCAGTAGCATTTCAGCTGAATTCCCATGATCAAGAGGAGTCTAGTCATGGGCCCTTAGGAGGAAACATCCTGCGAACTGTGAGGAAATAAGCATCTTTTTTTTTATGATAAGGTTCAATGCGTTTACATGGAGCTAGCTGTCCTTGCAGGCAGCCATTTATTTGTGTACTCTTCTTTAAATATATAAACTGATGCAGATCTTCAACAATCGTTTAATTAAATGTACTTCATTCATGGACATTCATTGTCAGGCTTTTTAAAGGTTTAGTTTGTTTTTCGTTGTAATATCTTGGAGCATTTTAAAAAAAACAAAGTTATCATATTATATAATCATGAACTTTCAGTCTGAGTGCGATGACGATTTCTTTAATTAAAAAACGAGAAATACGATTTTTTTTAAAGAGATTACATCAATGAGCTGGCTGATGCCTCTTATGAATATGCATCGCGTGGTTAGATGTGGCTCTCAAGAAAGATAATTGATTACACAGGAAGGCAACATGGTGAGAAGGGTTCCAGAGCTGCTAAAGGCTCCGGAGCCTTTCTCTTGGCTAAGTTGTGGTTTGTTTAAAGCACATCCCAAACCTAGAGAGGATACGGCTCGAGCGAATCAGCGCTTTTCGTCTGCTTTTCCTGCCCTGAATGGAATTGAAAGGGTGCATTAAACGGTTAGACTCTGACTGGCCAGCTGAATCTGCTATGTGTTAAAAATCTAAAAATATAAACGCGATAATAAATAAAATCCATTTTAAATGTCAGCATTTGTATTATTTTATTATTAACTGGGATAGTGTGACAGTCTACGCCGATCTCATAAAATAAACTTTAAAAAATTAGTTTGAAATAAATAATGCAAAATCTTCCTTCTTTAGACTTTCAGAACTCTCACAACAATTTGGAGGAAATTGAATAGGTTAATAAAATATATTTTCATTCGTGTGTGTGTTTTCTTTCTTCATGTTTAACTAAAAAAAATCTGTTTACATTTAAAACCAACATAGTAACAAACTAAAACAAAAAACGGAAAAACAAGCAAAAAAATAAATAACTACAAACAAACAGACGACAAAAAAACGAATGGAATTTGTTATAAACCGCATCTCACATTTCGCGAAATACTTAAATTGAGGCTATGGCAGTCGTAAAAGGTTAAAAAAACAAACAAACAAGCAAAATCAAATAAAAAAGGAAGAATTTGATCTATATACCATCCGTAACTGTTTTGTTTATTGCACTTTAAATATATGGCTCGTGCATGAAAAGGTCCTGTTTGTCACCTCAAATTAAAATGCCCCTTTTTGTTTCATTAAATAATTTGGAACGTTTAGGGCAAAAATTGAATTTTTACATAAAAAGTCACACACACACGTTAAAATATTAAAAACAAATGCAGCGCACTCTGAGGAACTGCTGCAAATAGACGTCCTAAAAATAATACAAAGACTTCAAAACGGGTCTGAAAGGTATTTTCTTGTGCCAGGATTATAACTGAAAAATGTTGCTATCGAATTTTAAATCGAACTGATGGATTAATTAGAAATTGATATAAAAAAAGTGAGCAGTTTAGCTGAATGAGTGTCAGTGCAGCAGAACACTGGCGACTGCAAGTGACTGTAGAGGGAGCTCCAACACTAAGTTTACATAAACTTCCTCTGATAAGGGCTCACACATGCAAATGATCACATCACGGGCAAACAAAATAAATGATGTTATTATTAGTCATACGGCCACGATATATTACAATTATACCATAGAGCAGCATAAGCTGTGGAAAATGTATGATATACGTGAAGAGCAAAATCATTACAAATTGAGCGTGATGAGATCTGGGAGTTGCACTGCCAAGCCAAAATCCACCTTCAGGATCAATTGAGCCATTATGACCAAGTACCAGCGATGCTTTAACAGTCGTTCATTACTTAAAGTCTCTCGATAGACGATAATTTCTGGTGAAAACGAATGAAAGAATTATTCGAAATATTAATGTGCCCGCTACAGCTCTATAGGGATAATCTCACAACATTAATATCCAAATCTATGCCGCAATACTGGCTAATTAGCCTTAAGTCCCGCCACTATATAAAGTGTGATAAATCCCTCTCGAATATATACTTATCACAGCCACGGAGGATGAAGTCTGTGCCCCGGGCTGTCCACTAACACACATACAAAAAACCAAAGCAATGCATTTCAACATGCAATGCACAGTAACAGCCACCATCAAAAGCAGCTGTCAAAATACCTCGGCCAAAAAAAAAAAAAACAATCTTATTGTTTGTTTTTTTTTGTTGTTGTTTTTTTTTTAAGTTGCAGCAGTTCATTTATTAGCCAAAATATAGACTTTCTTGTACAATTTGGTTCACAAGTATGTACATATTCTTAACTTTATATACAAAACA
Source organism: Neolamprologus multifasciatus (assembly GCF_963576455.1). Taxonomy (NCBI): domain Eukaryota; kingdom Metazoa; phylum Chordata; class Actinopteri; order Cichliformes; family Cichlidae; genus Neolamprologus; species Neolamprologus multifasciatus. Next base: position 30,358,423 of record NC_140439.1, on the reverse strand, counting down.
TTTCAACATCAAATCCTCACAGAACTTACAAAAAGAAAGAAAGAAAAAAACTCACAGACTACAGGTTCATAGATTATTACATTAGCAGTTTTACACAGGACATGCTTACAATGTAAGTATACAGAGATGTATTATTCTTATATTACATTCCATATTCAAATTAAAATTAAAGAAGAAAGAGGGTGGGTGAGGGTTTATGGAAAGAGCCAAAAGAACCGTGGCTGGTTCTGAGGTCTAGTTGGTTCTGAGGCCTGAAATACACAGGGGTACAACAAAATGTAACAAAAAAAATGTAGAAGAAAAACAACAACACTAATAATAGTCTCACGAAGAGTGAAAACGTAAAGTGATATAAAAGTGACAATTGCCTTTCAAAAACGAACCTGGAGTGAATTTGCATTGAGCTCATTTGCATGACTGAACAAGTTAGTGTAACATAGGCCTTGAAGAAATAACCCAAGCGCACACAGACGCAGAAAAAAATGAAACAAAGCTAATTTGGGTAAATGTGGCATTTTAAACTAAAATGTGATATTACATTAAATGAAAATTCCCAAATGTCATTAACTGACAGCCTCGTTATCTTTGAACTGCGTGGAAAGCTGTTAAAACAGCTTTTTCTCTGCATCCAAGGCACTAGATCTCTCTGAAGCTGCAGCAAAGAAAATCAAAATGCGTTAATTGAACTTCCTTTGATCAGAGCTCATCCTGGGTTTATGGGAATATAATGTTAAAACGACGTGATTTAATGGGTTGAGGACTTAATGTAAACCATAATACAGGCGCATGGACCTCAAAATAAAGTAGACGACGTAACAGCAACTCAAGAAATAAAGGGGGCATCTAGTTAAGAAGAGTTTTAGCCAATTTCAATGTTTTTGTTTCCTTAAACACTTCCTGATGAGGTTTTTTCTTAACCCTTCCGGACAAGCTGTTACACACACACAGGCACACATCGCACACACTGTATTCTGCTGTAACATTAACACTGGTTATCTCCGTGGCCTAGGCAGAAAAAAATATCCATGAACAGGCAAAGAAGGCAAAAGAAGGTCTAAAATAAAATAAATGAAATTAACTAGTGTCTTTGTTTTGTAGTTATTTATACATGCGCGTCTCAGTGACGAGGACATGTACCTGTGACTGAAGTCTCTGAACTATGACTCTTGTCCTCCGTTTGCCTGCTGCTGTAGAGGGCCAGGCCGGTGGCAGTGGCCTGGTTCGCCAGTCCCAGATAATGATTTGAGTTCAGTAAAGCCAGCTGGTGGGCCGAAAAGGCTCGGTTCGTCCAGTTCTGGATTTTCCCAACCGGACAAGAAGAGATGAGTCTGTGAGGAGCGATTATGGTCTGAGCGGCCGGCCCTGCGGAGTTGTTGCCGTTCATTTGCGGCGATTTACGTGGATTGTCTGGGGCCGTAGCTGTCTCTGCCAAAGACCAGATTTTTGGTTTTTGGGCTGGGACGGGGTTGTTTTCTGAGGGCGGTGAGCTCACGGATACAGAGTTCAGTTTGAGCTGTTCCCCGTTTGGCTGGGACGCTTTCATGTCCAAAGAGTGGTGACGGTGATTGTGGAAATGCTCTGCTCCTCTCTGTACGTCTTTGCCCTCCTTCCCCACAGCCTTTAGAAACCTCTGGTCGGGCCCTTGTAAATCCTCATAGCCGTCAGAAATCTCAGAGTCACTCCTCCCGTCGAGTTTAATATCTGAATGCAGGTCGTCCTGGTCGTCCAAGTCGTCCTTGTTCTCAATATTTTCCGTGTCGATGTTCTCCAAGTCGATCTCCTCCTCATCCTCTCTCTTGTCCCCCTCCCCCCCTTCGTGATCGCTGCTGTAAACATTTCCTTCTTCATCCGTGCGGTTCCGGGGAGTCCAGGTCATCTTGTTCTCCTTCTTTAGCCTCCTCCGGGCGTTGGCAAACCAGGTGGACACCTGGGTGAGGGTCATTTTGGTGATAATGGCCAGCATGATCTTCTCACCCTTGGTTGGGTAGGGGTTCTTGCGGTGCTCACTCAGCCAGGCCTTCAGGGTGCTGGTGCTCTCCCTGGTGGCGTTTTTGGGTCTGGATGGGTCACCGAATTGATATTGGCCATATGGGTAAAAGGCAGGGTGATGGTGAGCAAACCCGGGGTGCTGGACACCGGGACTGTCTTTCAGTTCATACTGAGCACCCTGTAAAAACAAAGAATCGACGCGTAAGAGGGATTAGACATATTATATCAATACCATTAAGTAGTCTGTGTGGAAATGTTTACATTCCGCAAAATCCTCTCTAGCTATCAAGAAATAAAGACAAAAGTGGGATTCTTAATAAAGTGTAAACAAACTAAAAGATTCAAGTGTTTTTGCAGTGGAATTAAATCACCAAGCGCAGATGAAAGGGGGAAAAGTAATTTCTTAGTTTAACAAACACTTCCGAAGTGAAACCTTTACTATTACACACTATTCTCCACCTTTACCTGTAACCTCCCACATTACATTGCATCGTTTTTTTTCGTTACTATCAGTTTCCGGAATTTATGTGCGAAATGCGCATAAAAGGCTTAAAGCGCACTGTTAATGTGTCACTTTGTTTCCACTTTAAACCATATTTTACAAACTACTCTGTTACAAAGTTCAACGCGGCGCTCTGAAACTTTAAACTTAAAAGGAATAAAGTTATCCCAGTGTCATGCGTAGCTTACGTTTCGACAAAAAGTTTTTAGATAACTTAAGCGAAAGGAGAACAACTCACCAACTGATTGAAAATTGATATATCGTTTGTGTAGGGGAGAAACGCTCCATAGCCCTGCGCTGCTGCGGCGAAAGGAGATCCATACATAGTCGAGAGGACGTTGGAAAGTGCCCCGGACGGACTGAGCTCTGTCCCGGCTCGGGCATTGCTGGCGATCCCCTGGCGCTCCGGCGGGTATATCGGTCGGATGTACTGATATCCCAGCTGAGGGAAAGACATGGTGGTAGGAAAAGGGAAAAAGGTCTGCTGCAATCACACAAAGCAATGGAATTGCCTCGATATCCACTTTTACAGTGTGAGCATGTGAGCAACAAAAGGTGCAAGCAAGGGAAGTCTATATTTCCTCGGGAACAGCCAGTGTAAACGATCCGGTTGCGCCCCTTATTTCTTCCTCCTCTTCTTCTTTCCACCCTCACTTCCCTATTGATCTGGATGGACTAAGGTCAGGTCCTTACAGATTGCTTTAGATTATTGGGACTCCCTTTCTCAGATTGACATTTTTAGTCGTTTAGAAGCCCCTCCTATTTCTCAAATCTCACCCCACTCATACAAACCACACACCAAACACACTCTCTCTCTCCCTCCCTCCCTCTCTCCCTCTGTGTCTCTCTCCCTCTCTTTCGGATAAGTGCACTGACGTCGCGAGCTCTTATTTGAATGGGGTTTCAAATCTCATTTTATGGCTCGCCAATCTATTTCATTTGCTATTTGTTCGCGTCTGGCCTAAACCGCAATTTTTGTATTAATTCACACAATTTGACCACGCGGATACACGTAAGCAGTTTGCTGATTAACTTTTTTTGGGCTACAATTTGCTTTTAATATAAAATCACCCGAAGAAAGTTTTCTCTGGAGACTCAAACTTGGAGACTCAGCTACGAAAGGGTATCGGTAAAAACTCTAAAATCAGAACGTAAAATTAAGTTTATAACCACTTTTAAGTCGTTTTCTTTTCATTTTTCTTTTTCCTTTTGAATTGCCATACACTAAAAAAATACAATAACCAATGCAAGGCAGCTAATAACAAGTAGAAAAAATAGTACTTATTAATAACGAATGCCTGTCGGACTAGGGTTCGAGCAATGTGTTTCCAATTACCGGCTTCAAATGCCCCCGGATCACAGGTTACGCACACTTTTTTATTTATCGCTTCATCGCTGCGTGCAAGCTGTGTTTTCTTACACCGATTTGAGGTGTTATGTTCTCTTGGTGGCATGAGACTCGGCGTAAAGTAATTCTTTAATCTGAGACATCAAACGAGTCGCATGAAACTACTTGACATCAAAAGAGACGCTGATGATGGGCGCATTATGCTGTTAATGAAGACTAAGTGTAAAGTAACAACAGTCATAACAAACATTAGAGTGGATTCGGCTGGAAAGATGTTTATTCTGGGACACGACACTACACGAGAGGGAAATAAATGAAATGTTGTTTTTTTTAAAAAAAAAAAGAGCTAAAAACAAGACCGAATTATTAACAAACAACAACAACAAAACTAATAATATTAATAATCAAAAATAACAACAACAATAATAATTTTGAACATGATGAGATTGAGTGACTATTCAGTGATTTTAAATAAACACTTTTAATCCACTAAAACGCAAAACGGTCATCCGGCCATACTGCACCTTAAAGTAATCCATTTGATAATTTTCATACGACCGGATGTTTCTTGTTACTCGTGCGGATTAAAACAAAACAAGAGAGTCAGAATTGAAATTCCATGAATCAATAAATAAAATGTGTAAGGGGCAACCCTAATCGCCTTTCAATCCGCCTTTGTACCAGCATCTGTTTTGTTAATCATTTGCAAAACAACTACAAAAAGTTAAATTATTATTTCAAACATTTTATTTAAATATGGTATAAATCTTTATGTATTATTGACAGCGAGATAAAATCCCATCAATCTCTTCAGTTTTGATAATGCGATCCGGGTTTCCAAGAACTCTGAACTTGTATAAACCTTTAATCTTCTTTGGAAGCAGATAGTTATCATTGTCTGGGAGGGATAATAACAGCTATAATTTCTTATATAGAGCTACCCATAAGGATACGCCTTGTTTCTGTTAAACTCTGTCCTGAATCTGTGTGTGTTCTTCGCCGACATCCACCACAACCCGGATTATGGGGTTATTAATTACAACGGCTTTCTGGTGCCATCCGACTGGAATGGTAATCACTACATAGCAGTCAATAGCACGTTCACACTTAACACGCACACTCGTGCGCGCAGACACACATCACATCGACCTGCAAACCGAGGGTCTAGACAGTGAAGTGAGGGCAAAGATAAGTGGAAGGTATAAGGAATACTTTGACGCACAACGATGTAACAGCACAAATAAGGTAAAGCTTAAAAATGAAGAAAAAAAAGCAAGTTCAAACACCATATTGCAGAATGAAAACCATGTGTGTGCGCGGGCGTGTGTGTATGACTAAATGAGAGCGAGCGAGCGACAGAGGAAGGGAGAGAGAGAGCCAGCGAGAGAGAGAGAGCCAGCGAGAGAGAGAGAGTCGTAATAGCTGAACGTTAGAAGTGAGGATATAAATCCAGAAAGTCCAGCGAGGTGTCTGTCTCCTGCTGTCCGCTAAGCAGCACCCAGAGTCCGGATGGACACGTGTCTCATCCCCGGACTACTTTAACTCGAACCCCCCTTCCCCCTCATCCCTCCACTCACCCGCCACCACACACACACACACACACACACACACACACACACACACACCTCTATACCCACACGGAGGGCTGTGATTTATTGCCTCAAATCAAACACCACGCACTAACTTAACACTTTCTCACCGACCTGGGAAACTGGCGTAGCCATAAAAGCATTAAGACGCTGCTCCCAGCTCTCCTAAAAAAAGAGAGAGCCTTGCTAAACAGTAAACTAACCTCTGTTTGACTTCCGTCTAAACACAAGCAAACACGCGTACTAGGCCAAAGCACAGCGATATACCTGTAAAGCAGATAATTTTATGCATAATAATAATGTCAGTGTCAATAATAATAATAATAATAATAATAATAATTGTTTATTTTAAATACTTTAATACTTGGGGAAGAATGCCGGGAACGCGCTGGAGCCAATTTAATTTGTAAGTGCTGTAAAAAGAGGGCAATCATACACAAGCGACTTGAGGGCTGTTTAGTAGAGAGCTCTTTGACGGTAATTATGCAGATGACACAATTTCACATTCTCATAAGCAAACATACACAGCCTATCGCTCAACAGAAGTTCCTCATGCAATACACAGAGTACCAGCGACACGTCGCAAATGACGAACCGAGGCTCTGCAAAACAGGCGAGATCAAAGGCTTCAAACAGAGGCACTTCAAATTACACATTTGGATTTTTTCCATAACGCCTGGTTGACAGAAAAAAAAGAAGAAGAAAACTCTTATTGCACACGGAATCAATTTTAAGGGACCCCTTGCTGATCATCGGTTAATTAGGGTGACGATTGACGATTTTAAAAGAAAATGTAATTAATGAATTAATGACCCTCGGATCATTGTGGTAGTTGAGGAGTGTGTGTGTGTGTATTGTGTTTGTTTGTGTGAGAGGCAGAGTTGAGATTTTTTCAGTTGCTTGACAAACCAGTTCCTATCTTGACAAGCATTTCTTGGGGTGTCAACTTCCTCTGGAGTTTCTAGAGTTTGTGAGGACTGACCGGAATTTCACATCTTTGCATGCACAAGTTTTTTTTTTTTGTTTATTTCTTTACTGAACCTGTATACTGTAAATGCAGTATAGGATGCAGTGCTGTGGGGAGATTGATAGATTTTCTAAAATCATCAACGAAAGCTACTGAGGATATATGCTTGAGTATATGTGACATATATCAGAATTATGAAAATTAGTGGCAAATATAGGAAGTAAGTGTCAGTTTAACTCATAAAAGTGAGTACTGCTATTATCCTACCTTATTACAAAGCAATTATTTTTAGCTGTTGGGAACATAGCGGTTGTTAATCGAAAATTTTCCTCAATGGATTCAGACCTAAATTTGTTGGTAACCTAAAAAATAACAGAGCAACACATTCAATCTCCAAATATACTCCTTCAAACTCATGTCCCATTAGGGTGAATAAAGGCCCAATAAATCTTACAGTGTTTAAAGAACAGTGAAGCTTAATCCAATAAATGAATTAGTTTCTAAAATTAATTGTTCTTAGCAGCAGAAGCAAGTGTACTTTGAAAATACATTTAAAGTTTAATTTTTTTTACTGTTAGGATAATTTAAATAGTAGGATTTTAATTACATTACACCAAGCAATCATGCATATTAAATAGATAGCCTAACTTTGATTTGCATTAGTGGCAAAGTAAAGCATTTTGGAACCATTCCTTCTGCTCACACCATTTGGAAACAAATTAATAGTCAATGGAGTGCAACTTATTAAACTGGGTTATGACAGCAGATCAAAGAGTGAATTAATGCATTACCTTTCAAATGTTTTACATCAACTTGTTAACTTTAGGTTGTAGACTACTGCTAAATTTAAACAGTCATTCAGGCTAAGCACCTGGATTGAGTGAGAGATCCATTTTAGATTCAGGCCCTGAACAGAGCGTTGGACAAGCAGCCAGCAGCTTATAGGGTTTATAAAATGCACAATGTACATAGTCGTATGAGCTTAAATATATAAGCTTGTGTAGGGTTCTGAGTACCACACGGACCGCTTGGATTATAGGTTGAGTGTAAATGTTTCAAAATACTGTATCAGTACTTGTCTTGGTGTTTTTATGGCACTTTTATATAAATAATGAATGTTTTTCCTACTAGTATATATATTGACTTTGATAATGAATCAGTAACACTATCTTCCACTTATTAAATTTTTATTGTAATATTTTTTAATAATAATTGATTATAGTTTATACTTTACTTATGATGCACACATATCTCTCCAAATTCTCTTTCTGTTTTGTTGGTTTATTTGAGTAGAGACTCAAAATAAAGCAACATGAAGAGGGACAAAACTGTGAGCCTGGGACAAAACTTCATTTTTGTTTTATGTTGATTTGGCTGGGCAGTTTAAATGAGCTTTACCTTTCTTTTTCTCTTCTCTTTCTTAACTTTACTTCTATTGCTTTCCTATAGACATAGGCAGCTACATTGCAGGCTTTTAACTTTCAGCATTTAGGTAACAAATGCATCTCCACTTATTCCATAAATCTGGAAGGAACTCAGCATTTTTTTTCCAACATTATTTGTGTCCAGAAAGCATTAACACTATGAAGTAATCCAATCTCAGAAAAAGGGCTACACTTTCCCATTGAAAATCCAAGCAGCGCATATAAAAACCCAAAATGCTATCAGCTGAATATGGATATGCTATCACTCTTTATGTATCATTCCTATTATTACTCCCACATTGAACCTTAGCAGGGAATTTTGGCTTGAACTACTGTATCATAAAACAATATTCACACAACAGAGATTCGATATGCTTTGAGCTCCTTTAACAATACTGCACTGAAGGTGAGTTGTAGCTTATTTTTTTTGTTTCCTCCTTGCCCACTCACTCTCACTCCATCTGCTGCAGTTTCCCCCTGTATCAGTAACACAAGGCATTGATTTTACGGTAAAGTCACTTTGTAAAAGGAATGAGTAACTCTGGGCCCCACTATCACTGTATTACACGGGTATGGCCCACGTAACAAGATGAACATTGATTCAGCATTACGGATGATCGATAATGAAATAAGTAACTTCAGGGCCAAATTAAAATGCAAGCTGGCTTGATGCTGCCAGACTCTGTGAGAGGTGACAGCAGGAGAGAGGAAAGTAGAGGGAGGGAGAGGGAAAGGCAGAGAGTCGGAGAGGGGAAAGAAAGACTACAAGCTTGTAGCAAATGAGAGTTCCCTGTATATTGTAATGATGATGTTTTGAAGATGTTAACAGTTATCAAGGCAATGACAATGACCTTGATGCTTACAGTAGCTAATGGTTATTACAAATAGACTTATCTGATAATACTTTTTTGTTTCTTTATTCACAATTATAAGAAAATTACATTTCAATTCTAACAACACACTCGCACCAAGACTGTATAATGTAATTTTTTTCTTTGGGTTTTGCTCAAAATCTAGAGCCTTAATTTAAACATCTATTTATGGTTTTATTATTTATAAATTAATTCTAGCTTTACTTTACATTTCTGAAGTCGATGAACCAATCTGTGAATTTGTTGGCTTGTTAATTTGAAACACTGAAATATTTGAGAGCCTGTGGATATGTGGCTTAATATTGACCCTGGCATCAGAGAACACTGATGGATAAAATGATCTGTTGCATCTAGCTGATGGTGCTAATTTGAAGACATTTATTTTAATATTTCTTTAATTAGTGTATTTGTCAGACAGTGGTCATTTATTCAAAAAAAAGTGCCCTTGTCAGCCTGGAAAGTATCTTAATAAAAACACTTTTAGCTCATCATTCCAGCACTTTTCTTGATCCCTTGATTTTTATAATGCTTTAATAGGGTCGTACAAAAGATGCATTTTCTCTAAGCTGAAAATTATACAATTTTCCAGAACAACGTTCTGCTTCTCTACTTTTGCAGATTTGGTCTCACGGTCTGTGGAGACAAACCATCATCCATTCATTCACAAAGTGTATATCAACACCAACTATTTACCAAGACTATCCGACAAAAGCACTTATGCAACCCATGCTCTGTCTGTTTCATCAAAGCGTAACGTGGTTAGTCTTGATCCAGTGGTAGCCAATGATGCCCTTTTATGGCACCACAGCTCGACACTGTGGCTGGGCTAATATCAGTTTCTCAGCACTTTTGGCCTACTGAGCCAGACAAAGCCACAGTCTTTCCAGCTGTTGCTGCTGCCGGCTGGGGCTGGAGAAGAGGCAGCTGTACCAACATGGGTCAGAGGAGCCTCCTCATCATTGTGGTGGCCTGGACCTCGCAGGGGGTATATGATAGATAGTAGATGGCAAGGTGAAGGAACTAAAAGAGGATTTAAAATCCTGATATTACTGCCATGTAACCGAATCTCACCATGATGCAGCAGAGACCGTGTCTAATCAAAGATGGATAGTTGAAGAAGACGCTGAAGTGCCTTTGTGAGGATAATACAAGTCTGGAAAAGTTGACCAGCCAGTATTAACCATGCTGATATTGGTCTAATGCCAACATTTACATAAGTAAGCCATGATGAAAGACTAAAGTGTTCAAGGTTACATTACTAAAGTATTAGGAAGTTGTTGTTTTTTTGTCTTTTGCCTGTACCATGCACCTGATCATCTAAAGGTGCATGGTGCATCTAAAAATTACTTGTCACAGCATAGTAAAATTATGAATTACCATTCTGATTCAGTCATTCTATTTGGGAAATATCATTAAAGAGCCTTATTTATAATGGTGTTTGTCAATTAGCTAATTTGTCTGGAGGGTAAAACTTATTGACCCCTCGTATCAAAATTTACAAGCACTGAACACAAGAGAACCATAAGACTGTTGAGATAAATGGTCATGTTTGAGTTAACTGTATCATGATATTACCCCAGTGAAAACTTTCAACTCATTTGTCTTTGTTTTATAATTAGCAGTTCCTTATTAATTATTTACCAAGTGTAGCAGAATTTTCCATTTTGTTCTTTTTAAGATTCAAATAGGATTCAGTCACCAAGGGAGAACTACAAGGTTATGACAAATTCTTCATCCCATCTAGCAAAAAAAAAAAAAAGTTACTGTTGGGGTTCTAATTTAAGAAAGAAGCTGTTACTGGTGATGGAAAAATTATAAGGTTACCTGGAAATGTTATTTTGTTACAAATGAGCAGCATAAACAGCATGAGAAAATACCTTGTGCTCTCCTTGGCGTCTTGGTCCACCATTTAGCAATCCATTTTCCATGAAGTAACATTAGGATGTATGAGAACAAATACTGTAATGGTATGATGGTATGTTATGAAGGTTGGCGGGTGTGTGGACCTTTTATAATCTGTCCTATTGAGTGGCTCAACATGCCAAACGACTGAGGTCAAAGGAGACTTATCCTCAGCAGTCTAGCCCAGATAAAGATTCACAGACCTAAACCAAAGTACTTGTTCTGGGACTTTAAAAAGATATCATTGTGACCCACTGTGTTTAGAACACCAGGTAGGTCTAAGGGAGAACTTGATTTGCATTGTTCTGTTTTAATCAGTGTTGGGGAGTAACGGAATACATGTACCACCGTTACATATTTAAAATACAAAATATAAGTAACTGTATTCCGTTACAGTTAATGTTTAAAAAGGTGGTATTCAGAATACAGTTACTTTGTTGAAATGAATGGATTACACGGCAGTATTTTCCTATTTCATAAGGCTATGCCCTCTTTTTTTTGGTTTCCACGCTGGTTGAAACCAAAAATACGAGTACGAGTGACAACTCCTACAAGTACGAGTTGTCACCGAGCAGAAACGGGAGATGGAAGCGTGTAAATATAATAATAACCACTGCAGCCAAGAAGAGTGCCTGACAAGCACAGTTGTAAGTAAGCTTAAGACTCGACTGTACACTGTGTTCGTGTTTTCTTCTGAAACAATAAGTTCCTTTGGAGCAGCTTTTCAACGCCTTTCTCTGTCTCTTGCTAGCAAAGTTAACCCAGACAACAAAGTAAAGCTAGTTTTCGGCTACGAGCCCGACATGGAACCCGACTTATCAGCCAGAGGTCCCTTTACGGTTTTATGCCTTTACGGTTCGGAGCCGCGGACCTGCTTTATATACGCGCGGAATAGTTTTCTATACAAGATCGCTGCAAAAAGTGCAGCCTTACCTAATGTCCACTCTACTGTTACTCATTTTATATTAAGATTTAAAAATCTAGTTGGTATTGCTATGGCGAATAATCTTCAGTAAAAGTAATAAATCACACAGCAATAGTACATTTATGTAGTTGTAAACAGCATGATAATATATTAAGTAATCGTAAACGTATTCAGAATACGTTACTCTCATTGAGTAACGTAACGGAATACGTTACAAAATACATTTTGGGGCATGTATTCTGTAATCTGTAGTGGAATACATTTTAAAAGTAACCTTCCCAACACTGGTTTTAATGCACAATCAAAACTGCTTATAGTTTTGTTAATTTCTAGTTTACAACTCAAAAAGATTAAAGGCTGCCAATTGTATGTAGTATTTAAAATATTTACAGACTGGTACACTTTAGCTCTGTACATTACCTCTAGTGGTGGCCCAGAGAAATATATTGAATTCTCTATGATATCAATTGGTTAATCATAGTTCCTTCAGGATCAGAACTGGATGTTGGTGCTTAAAGTATTTTTTAGCGCTTTTATTTGGAGGTGCCTAACCCTGGCTGGTATCAAGTTACCCACAAAGGTATGCCAAAAACAAATGTTTGGATTTCCACTTCAATTTGCTGTTGATATTCACAGCATCAATAGGATCAATACATACACAGCAAATCCAGCATGTCCAAATTAACACTGTCAGATTTGATTTCAACACTTTTAAAGTGTCTATATGGGTCCACACCAGAGAGTGTTAATTTAACTCTTTTTGGAGAGTTGGTATGTTAACTCTGATTTAGTGTTAAACACCAAATCTCTCTGGAGTTGATAATTTAACACTTGGTGTTAAGAGTTTATATATTAACTCTCAAAGAGTATTTTAGTTTAACTACGTAAGAGTTATCTTCTAATTAATTCTAAAAAGCGGGAATTTTACTGTTCTGAACTTCTAGAAATTTCTTTTGGAAATAAACATTTACTAAAAAGACGCAATGGTTTTTGAAAAACATTTATTCTGAACTGTGCACCACAATTTCAAAATATTTTCTGAAAGATGTAACAGTGTACATGTTCTCACTTTCATTAGAATTTCGTTTATCAAAAGGTCTGACATAGGTGAGCTGGTAAATGCAAATAACAGCATTCTCATCACTTATTTCTTCAATACAATATGCATGTCCTTCATTCATCACTTTGTGGAACTTCAACGCACTTCTGCTCTCCCCCATATTCCATCTTCACAAGCATATCCTATGTGGAGATTGAATAAAAATTAGTTGACACTAATTAATGGCACAAATCAATTGCAGCACAGTAAAAAAAAAAAAGGAATCCTTTTTGAGCCATTACTTGTGTAAAGTATTTTCCCAAAAGACAAGGACACAGACAACAGGTAATACTGAACTAAATGTAAAACCTCAACCTTTTTCATTTTTACCTAAACCGTGTGCACAAAACTGGAGGAATCTAAGTGCTAACGTAGAACTGAGTCGGGACATCTGCTACTGCTGTTTGCTCGTTTTTTATGGGAGATCGTTTTCAGGCTTCAATTAGCACCATTATACCAACATTTCACATTCTAGACATTGTTTTAAGTGTATTTGACCAAGAAATTTGACTGAAAATTCACATGCAAGCTTTTTTTCAAGGCTGTGGTATTTGCCCGCAAACAATACCTTTCAGCTAGCTAAAACAGAATATTATGCTATCAGCGAGCAACATGGCTAATGCCTTTCACACAGCTTTGTCTCAACTCCAAAGAGCCACAGAAGTAAAAGCTAATAACAATAATTGAAACAATCTTTGAAAACATGACTTACCAAGCATGGCAAACAACTCAAATATGTAGAGCAAAATGTTCTGAAACGGCTTCACTTCAGCTTCGATTGGAGCCGTGCTGGGGGCGGAGTCTGTGAATTTACTCTATTGGTGTCATAGCCCCTGTAGGAGTTCAGAGTTAAGAGGTCAAGAGTTAATGTTTCCATTGTAACACCTCCAGATTTGAAATAGAAACACTCATTTTTAACACTCGATTTTAACTACTATCATTTTACACCTCAGAGTTACATTAAAAGAATGTGACTCTACTTAGAGTAAAATTAACTCTAAGACTACTAACACCAAAACATTTAACATTTTGGATGATCCCTGATTTTTTAAACGTTTCTTATTTCTTTCTTTTTCAAAATGTCACCCAAAATTTTCATACAAGCTTATTCATGAAATTATGTCATCAAATTTCAAAGGAAATCCATGCCCATAAATTGTTTTGATTTTCAGCATCCCCTTTGCCTTGCCTTCACTACATTCTGGCCTACCACTGGCATGAAAAATATCTGTGTTGTCAGTATGTTGTTCACCCAGGCCAACAGTTTCATATTAAGGTGTAATGAACAGTATATTCTCCAAGGTATGCCCAACAAACAAGACCAACAATCCCAAACAAACATGTCTTTTACTCATATTTAGGTTTAGTATCTGTGTACATGGAACCCACACAGACATGCACTAACAGACGTGTGTATGTGTGTGCATGAAAGTGTGTTTGTCTGGTGCTATCTCTTGTACAACAAGCACTGGAGCAAGACTGGACCCAGCTGTCAGGTCACTGCTGTCACAACCAATAATGATTACCCTCTCCCTGCTCTTCAATTGCTGCTCCATAACCACCAACGCAGGGGAGATACGCCCCTTTTAAGAGAACAATGCATCCATGAGTGGGCCTCATCATTGCCCACGCCCACTCTTATCAACCCTCTGAGGGCCCACAGACCCCATCTCTGTATGTGTGTGGATATCTGCTAATCTTTGTGTATCTGTCAGATTTTTCCAATAGGCACTGGTGGCCTGACATTCTCTCTATAGACCCAGAATGATTCCAGCCCTTCTGGCACAGGCAGATTATTTACCAGTCAATATATACTGTCTGAAGATTTTTATTTCTTTTCTTTTTTTAAATGATAGTCTGTCACTGCTAAGCCATGAAAACACTTATGTTAAACTTTCATCTCT